>NC_053161.1:3154627-3508377 GCF_016835505.1 Polypterus senegalus
GGCCAAAATATGGTCACATCACTTCCCCCAATAAAAAAGCATCTTATGTTTCTTTCTGTATTCAAAGCCAAACAACTATCATTCTTAACTCACTGACACAATTAAGAACACCATTGGGGAAACATTGGGTCAGAAAAAGAAAAAAAAAACCTTTAACTGGATATCATCTACATACAAGTGAAAAGAAATGTAATGCTTACTAATAATAGTTCCCAATAGAAGCACATAAAATGAAAACAGTGAAGGTCTGAGTATCAAGCCTTGCAGGAAACCATATTTTATTTCTGAATATAATAAAGAAGTATGGACAACATTTTTCTTTATATACTGAAATTGATTTGATAAATATGAAATAAACCATGCAAGGACAATGCCTGAGAGACAAACATAATATTCAGGCCAATGTAACAGAGTAGAGTGGTCAATGTTGCCAAAGCATGTGTTTAAAGTTAACTACAGTACATAATTACTGTAGCATTTTTCATCAGAAGATAATAAAATGTCATTTATAATGTAGATTAATGCTATTTCTGTATGGTGACCTGCACGAAAGCCAGACTGGAACTTTCTAAGTACATTGTAATATGTAAGGTAAGACTGGAGCTGCATGGCAGCTTCTTTATCAAATACTTTTAAAAGAAAAAAATCATTTTAAATGTGCCTATAGTTATGAAGCTAATTTGGATCTTTCTCTGTTTTCTTCATCAATGGTCTTATAAGTGACAATTTTAGTGGATTAAGAAATTGTTACAATATGGTTACTTATGAAGTCATAAAAAATGGGTTGGGATACTTTCAGTTAAGCAAGGTAAGTCTGTATGCTATTAGGGAGGCATACGGCTTTGCAATCAATTTGTATTTCTCCTTTTTAAGCCAATTCGGGAGTACACCAAACACAGCCATTAATGTTTTAGGAGTGATCGTGACACCAAGGCTGCTTGATAATTTGTTGCATTCCTAAAACCTATGGCTTAGTGATACTGAAGCTAGATGGCAACAGTCACCAGCTGGATCTTGTCCTAAGTACATTTTGGATAATTTTAAATGCAGCGTCATTAACGATTTATTAAACTGTGCATAAGTGCAGATTTTTCATTCCTGTTTTTCTTCACTGCAAAAACTGAAATCTAAGCAAGTGAAAAGTATTTATATCATGACATTAAATCTTGTTTTCCTTATTATAAGAATTATTGACATTTAAATTTTTTTTTTTATATTATGTGTATGGTTATTTATCTTACATTAAGAAATAATGTCAGGTAATTTTACTTACCCCATTGGCAAATATTTTTGCTATATTAAAGCAAAACAATTCCCATTTAATTTTTTTTTTGTGTCTAGTTTTCTGTATGCATTTTTTTGCAGTGTTGGCATGGGGATATATTAAGAAATACTTCACTGAAAATATTTGTTACACTCACCAGAGAAAGAGAATAGCAAAAATCACACCAAGCATGATTAACAAGACATCGAGAATAATAGAGCATTGGCTTAATATCTATCCAGTCATAAACAGCATCGATCAGACATCAGAACTTAACCTGTAGCAGAAAAAAAATCATTTTGATTTTTCAATTGCAGAAAAATTCATATATCTCAGGCATTGTCTGCTGGACTATAACTTTTTGAAATGGTCCTGTTCAAGTATGTCTAAACTATAAAGAAAACCTACAAGCAAACAATACAGACAGTATGTACTTAATAAAAAATACACTTATAAAACAGAAAAGTACTAATAATTTCTAAAGGAAAGGTTTAGCTTCTGAATTTTTTTTTTAATTAGCATTGGGAAATCTATATTTTCATTGTGTGGAGTACAGGCAGAAATTTATTGAATAATCAGTATTAAAGATTTTGTTTTGCACAAAAATTATAAACAGTCTATGCATGATAAGGTCCAGAGATTAGTATCAACAATTTTTTAACAAGTAGCATTACTCTCCTAATATTGTTTTTTAATATCAAATACATCCAACCAATTTAGGAACGAGAGGCTATCTTGGCAAACAAGAAACCTTGAAGGGACTTCAGTCATCATGCACCAATGCTAGTTTATTGTCACTACTTAATCTAACATGTGTGGTATATGGGAGAAAAATTAGAGTACCTAAAAAAAATCCAGACACAGATGGGAAGAACTTGCAAACTTCACACAGACAACAGTCAGGCCTACAATTCCTGAAGCTGTGAAGCAGCATCACTTACCATGACACAGTATTGGATTAGATCAAACTAAAGAAAGATTCAATACAAGCTCAATAAAATACAATTAACAACAGATTATCAACCTGGAAATGAATACATTTGTGGATGAGTCACCAGCAATTCTCTTTTATCAACACCTGCACATTTAATTTTTTATGACTTACTGCTTACAACCAGATGAACGATCATTTCACACCATTGTACAAATCATGCTTTTAAAAGATCATCTTTTAATAAGTTCATTAAATGCGTTGATTTGAGACTTTTAAAAGGAGTCTGTCTCTTACCGAATGACTGCATAAAGTGCTCTGAATATCAATTGGACTTCACTGAGTGACAGCAGACAGAGAAGACAGGGAGGCGTCACAAACCCAGCGAGAAGCACCAATAATGTAGTCTGAAACTGCTGGATATTGGCTTTGAGAGCTAAAAGAGAAGCTTTTTTTCTAGTCTCTCTAATGCTAGGTTAGATTTCATGCTCTGGCAAGCATTTGGCTGACAGCTTCCATCCATCTCATCCTCAGTCATTTAATGACTCTCCCATTCTGCTCAAGTGTTAGAAGGAGAGTAGAGAAACTTTGTCAAGGAACTTTTACATGTCATGTGGTGAGAGAGTTAGTGCTCTTTAAATAAAAATTATACGAAGATTACTTCATTGCTTAAGATTGCAACCTCTTTATCTTCAGTCAGCAGCCTTCATTGTGATGGCTCTGAAACTTTTCCTTACTCAGTAGCTAGTGTCTCATGCCTTGCCTTTTTTAGCAGGCTACACTATAGATGCTTTTTTCAATTAACAACTTTTTATTTCTTAATTGGTGCACAACTGAGTTAAACAAAGCTATGAAATTGCCTTCACTAAATTAATGTCATTGGTCATGAGTCACAGTATGTGTTTGTGTGTTTGTATAGGGGATGTCTAGTAAGTAAAAATATAAGTAATACAATAATTATGAACCATTACTAACCATCCTCTCTTTCGCTTCTCTTCTTTGTATCATACTGTGGCTCCTGGTGCCATTGTTCATTGTCCAAGGTGGGGTTTTTTTCTGCCTATGGAAAGACATTGGAAATATTGGGTGCCTTGGAATCAACAGATTCCATTCTGTCTTCAGGGTAGTCTGCCCAGCGCAAACGTCTACTGTACAATATCCAGAAGGTGGTGGGCAGCCAGTGCCGAAGTCTCCAAGACTGTGACTGTATCTGACTTTATCTTTGAATCTTTTTTGTTATAACTGACCATTAACTCCTAGAGGTTTTATTTCTCCAGGGATGCTGCTGACTGGGTTTTTGTTTTCCTCACTTCTATTGTCATCTGGCTATAGTTCATTAATTAATTGACAGACAGATATTTCTAGGTTCCATTTATGTTTTTCTGTCTATTTAAAAACATGAGTATTTTTGTGTACTCTTTATGTTGTGACACTAGGGGTCACTGTTTCCCCTTTAATCCCAACAGACAGATGTCCAGGGGCCTCATGTATAACGCCATGCGTAGAACTCGCACTATAACATGGCGTAAGCACAAAAGCCGAAATGTGCTTACGCACAGAAAAATCCAGATGCAGGAATCTGTGCGTACTCCAACTTCCAGGTTCTTCCGCTACATAAATCCCGATCAGCGTGAAAAGTAACTTTCGTGCACGCGCATTATGTAACGCCCCAAATCCTCCCAGAATTACGCCTCTTTGAATATGCAAATGAATATAAATCGCCCTTAAGCTCAGCCTTCTGTGAAAAGACAATGGGAAAAGCACGGGGGAAAATATAAGAATTTCAGCGAATACCAAGTGGAGGCAAAGGAAAAACATACTATTTGTTCAAATAAACTGTGGTATAATCAACAAAAGGAAGTTGATCGAGTGACATAGTGTGTTGGAGAAACTTGAAAGCTCACGTTCACAAAATCGCACAGTGCTGGAAATAAAAAAGAAGTCACATATCAAAGTCGCCGTGAAAAGCCGAGTTGTAGCCCACTGTCTGAGTGTCATATGAAAGCTTATTAGGGTACAAAGAAAAAAAGGCACACAGTGGGGAAAAAGCACGAAATGTCCACTTCAATCTCGACATTTCCACTTTAATCACGTAGTTTATTTTGTCACTAAAGTCATCTTAAAATCGTTTAATTAACCAGTTTCTCAAATGACATCGTAATTAAAGTAGCACGTTAAATGCTTTGTTTTGTATTTGATCTTCTATGTTCTCTATGTGTGTGAATCACTGCCTGCTTCTTAAACCGGCTCTCTTCCTCCAACTGGACACAGAATCCATTACATTTGTGATATTACAGCTCTCTGAATAACTAAAATACTGAGATGTATACGTGATATCATTTTTATGATGATAGGAGTTAAAGCACGTTATTAAACATGGCTTTCACGCCGTAGTGATTGTGTACGACCTTCGATGAAATAATTTATTGCAGCAGTACTCAGGGGCGGCTCTAGGCTTATGGTGGCACTGGGCAGAGGAAGAATCAGTGGCTCCTTCACCTGCCAATGTAAGTAATGTAGCTTATGCACGGTGGATGGCCACGTTCGTTGCAGACACTGCATAGCTGCCTCGTGCTCATGACACAAGCATTTAACTTTTGACGAAATTTGTCAATGCGTTTTTAGCTGTGTTATTTTCTCTTTCTGTTCTATATTCAATATATATTGCCGCCACTGCAGTCCTTGCTTTTCTTTCCCCAAATACCCAATCAGAATTGGGGAGCGCCGATTCTTCAAAACGTTTAAGGAACATTGAAATATCTTCGTAGTACATGTTTAATTATTCTATCCTTCACGACACTCCCAGTGAAGAATATAGATTATTTAAATGAAGTTAAAGTTTTATCTGTATAACATAATAAACATATTTTGCTGCATTTCACCTTAAAAATGATATCGTCATCATATGTAAATACGCGCTTTATAAAGCGGCTCAGGTTGTGCGATATTATAACTGTAGTGCAAGTTTACAGTGGGGTGATTGTACTTATAAGTACAAACAGTTCTACAAGGAGCAATTGATTGAGTGTGTTTATAGTTCTTGGGATGAAACTGTTTCTGAACCGTGAGGTCCGTACAAGAAACATTTTGAGTATCTGCTACAGAATTTCCCCTGGGTTAAGCTTTGCAACTCAGGGGTGCATAAGAGGAAAGGAAGAATTACACAAGAACTTTCACAATGGGTTAACTGGAACTTATAAAAACACAAGGCTTAAAAAAATTAAGTCAGGGTATTAATTCTGTATCCCATTTACTTTTTTCTTCTTTTTCAGTTTACTGTAAAGTTGACTGACTTACCACACAAGAATTTACATTTACACAGTTTACAAAATAAATGTAGCGCTAGTAATAATTGAATAGTGATACAAGCACTGCACAATTTTAACATCCTGTTTAGTAGATTAAGGGTGCTCAAGTTCAGTCCTGGAAAGCCATCATGGCTGCAGGTTTTTTTTCTTCCATCCAGTTTCTTCTTAAGAAGCCAGTAACAAAACTTATTTAATTGTATGGATCATTAGTGATTTAATTCTGATACTTCTGAATAGTCTAATATTGCAGATGTATTTTTTTTTTTTTTAAAGATTATCAAATAATTTATGGCAGATTATTAATTCTTATTCCTTTATAGTTTTCTCTTCCATTTTTTTCCAAATACTTTATATTAACATAGATATGTGATGATGAAAACCTAGGTATAAATAGAAGAAACTTACAGTGAGCTGCTGGTTCCTTTGTCATTGGCCAAGTTAAGAAAGCAAGAAGCTATTAGAAATCATTAATGCAACTGCTTAAGACTAAACAAAGTAATGTAGTGTTGGGGGTCTTAACAAAATGTTACTTGAGCAATTACAGGCTTACAGTATAATGAACTCATTACCTCTGTGGGGTATCAACCAATAAAAATGAAAAATCAAAAAAGAGATCTCCTTAATATATTTTTGGTTTCTTCTAGACAATAATGAGATCAGAAAGAAATAAAATGGAGACATATTCTTTTGTCTCACATTTGTCAGATTTTTCTCCTGAGAAAAAATAATACGTCACACACATGTGCATGGTAAACAGTTTGTAGGCTTGAAAAAATGTGTTTCTCCACCAGACCAGAGGTTGGCGCTGTAATCTTTTTCTACTTTCTCTCTGCAGACAATCAGAAGAATCTGCCTCCGAATAATATCACTTCTGCTTCCGGTCCCTTAGAACCTGTCTCCTAAAGATGTAATTTCTGCTTATGATCCTTCAGAGGATCCATTCTAATTATGTCATTTCCAATTTCAGTCCCTTCTGCACCTGTCAGTCAATTATATAATGGCCATGTTTACCTCAGTTCTGTTTTGGACATAATATTGTTGTTTTGCCTATAAACTACCGCAACTCTTCAAGGATACAGGGTGTCTACCCCAAACCTTTTTTATGTGACTCTCTGTTAATTTTACACACAGTATTCGCACAAGTGTCTCCTATTGAGTTTCAGCTAATATCACAGCAAAGTCATACAAGGGGCTCAGATTTACCAAGTAAGTTGTTGACATTTTTTTTCAGTTTGAAAGTATTTGCATTATGTGCTTAGTAATATATGGTAAAATGTATGGGCAGCTGTTTGTGGTAATAAAACACTTTACTATGATTACAAAAGGTTCTAACAGCTGGCCCATTCGTCTGGACCGGCAACTACACCGCCAAAGACCTATGGCCTGGCAACCTGAGGGGTGTTAGACTTAGACAAGCCGTACTTCTTTCAATTACTTCCCCAATCTTTGATCAAATAGGCAAAAAAAGCAAACAGTAGGTAAGTTACTAAAATGAATATATATATTGATAAAAAGAAATGAAACAAAATGCCAAAAAGTATAAATATCTCACCTCCCACTTCCCTAACACACAGAACCCCACGAGTGAATGGTGGAATATTATAATAAACGGTGCAGCAATGAATATACAGAGTAAACCCTCCCTTGACCCTACACTGAACATAAAACAGATATGACGCACACAAAACAACTAACGCACGTAAAGTCCAGGAAATCGTCCAGAGAATGATTAATGATAATGAACTTGAACCGGTTAGAATCTGTCCAGCAGTAACTGCAATATAGAAGCACTTGATTGTATGCTCTTATCCCAAAATAAAAAGAAACTGTCTCACCATACGGTCCTTGTCATGTCCTGTTACTACTGAAACCTGGGGTTTTGTGAGAATGGCAAGATTGTTACAGGTCTGGCATTGAGAGCAGCAAGCTGTGGAAAGGTGTGTGACGACTCGGATTGGTGTTTCTCTGTTTCTTGATGCATTTCTGTGTTGTGTTCTGGTTTCTCCCCTTTTCCCCCTCTATCTCCCTTCCTTCACTCCCTCCTCTCATTTAAATAAGAAAAGCGGGATGAACTTGATGGGTAGATAGGAAAATTACCATGAGGTATCACACTCCTGCAGCATTCTCCTTTCCCCCTTTGTTTCCAGGGGAACAACATTTACACAGGCGCATCATAGACTACACAGACGCATCATAGACTACATAAACGGGACAACGCTATGAAAGACATGACTCAACACAATACGTTTAAGACCACGTTAATCATGTAGCACCGCTAAAAAGTACAGTCATTGCTTCTGAATAATACTATCAGTTGATCTAATTTTTATTGCTGTGCTCCAATTACATCATAGTCATTGTGGAAAAAAGGCAGGAAGTGTGACATTAGACTTCAAGCCCTGAGATTATGTGTTTAAATCCTTCTTCTGGCAACATGTAACTATGAGAAAGTCACTTCATCTGCCTGTGCTACAAATAGAAAACAAGAGAATTGCAGCCAATCATATCTCAGATGTTGTAAGTCACCTTGGATAAAAGTTTCAGTCCAATAATAAGTCAAAAATGCCAAGTCTTGAAAGGGATTAAAATAAGACCAGAAAGAGGTCTTACAAAATATAACATGCTTGTCAAACAAAATTCTCAATTTTGACTCCTTTTATCTAGGTTGTATGTCATACTGTATCTCATTTTTGTGTAAAGTTATTTCTCCTAAGGAATTTTAGGAGAACCATCTGTGACAAAGTTGATTCTTAAATGAAACATTAACGAGAATCGTTTTAGAGTCTCATGAGCGATCACAGATCAACCTTTGAGCAGTTAAAGTTTCGTATGGGAAGTCTCAATCCAGACTCCTTTACTGTGTAGTTCCCAGTCAGTGGAATGGGCTACTCATCTCCATCTGTACTGTTGACTCCCTCAATGTATTTAAGAAGCAACTGAAGACCCATCAGTTCTGTGACTATCTGTGTAATTGATTGTCATGTTTTATAGTGTTGGTTAATTTGTTGGTTAAGTTTAATTGCTTTATTGATTATAATCTTTGACTGTAAATTATTAGTTATTGCATCTTTTCACTTGTGGTAATTAATTTTTGCTACCTGTCCTACTATACTTGCTGAAAAAAACAGGCCCTAGCCTAATGTTACTTGATTATGTTTACCTCTGTTGTAAGCTGCTTTGGATAAAAGTATCTGCTAAGCAAATAAATGCAATATAAATGTAAATGTGAATTTACTGCAGAAAAATAAATTGGAGGGTATGTCTAAAACTATTTTTAAAAAATTAAATCATCCTTGGTCTTAGGCAACATTTATAAAATTACTTATTAAATTTGAGCATGGCCTAATAAATCTAATCACAGTCTAATTTAACCATGTGAGGAATGGCTCATTCAGAGTAACAAAGATGGCATGCACATAGAATTAGAAGGGAAAAAGAAACAAATTAAATTTGAATGAATTAAAAATTTATTTAAAATAGCAAATGTATTTTCTTCCTTGCAGCACTATGCATGTGTGCTCCTCATAGAAGAAGTTGCTCCTGTCTGTCAGTTTTTTCACAGATCTGCTTGTCATTCCATCAGACCATTGGTTTGGAGGTACGCATGACTGGTAAAGACGTTAGATATTTAAACTTCTTACACAGGGTATTTGAACAGTGTTTGGCAGCAGAGAGCTGGCTTCTTAAAGTTTGAAGAGTTGACTAATCTGTATGTCATTTGAATTGTGTGCTTAATAAAGTAAAATTAAAAGTATCCTCTTTGAATTTATAATATTTCTTCAGTTTAAATACTTCTATCTTCTTCTTCTTCTTTTGGCCGCTCCCATTAGGGGTCACCACAGCAATCATCTTCTGCATATTGATTTGGCAAAATTTTACACCAGATGCCCTTCCTGATGTAACCCTCCCCATTTATCCAGGCTTTGGACCGGCACAAAGAAAAACACTGGTTTGTGCATCCCCTGTGGCTGGGTTAGTTTAAATACCTCTATCATGAATTTAAAATACTGTAAAGGTAGATTTCACTTGGGCGGCACGGTGGCGCAGTGGTAGCGCTGCTGCCTCGCAGTTAGGAGACCTGGGTTTGCTTCCTGGGTCCTCCCTGCGTGGAGTTTGCATGTTCTCCCCATGTCTACGTGGGTTTCCTCCGGGTGCTCCGGTTTCCTCCCACAATCCAAAGACATGCAGGTTAGGTGGATCGGCGATTCTAAATTGGCCCTGGTGTGTTTGTGTGTGTCCTGTGGTAGGTTGGCACGCTGCCCAGGATTGGTTCCTGGGATTGGCTCCAGCGTGACCCTGTATTTGGATTGAGCGGGTTAGGAAATGGATGGATAGATTTCCCTTAGCCAGTATTTATTTTCATGACATAATGTTAATATTCCTACAAAGACCTCATTCCTGTAAATGAAAATCAAGAATTCCTTTGGTGGTACAGTTACACTGCTGCCTTGCAGTAAGGAGACCATGGTTCGGGGTTCGGGTCCCAGGTCCTCCCTGTGTCTATCTGGTTTTTCTTTCACTGTTCAAAAACATGCAGGTTAGGTGAATTTGCAATGCTAAATTGGCCCTGGTGTATGTGTGTGTGTTTGTCCTATAGGACATGGTTCCCTGTCCAGGTTTTGTTCCTGCCTTCCATTTTATGATAGGGTCCAGCCCCAAGCAACCCTGGTCTGGGTTAAGTAGCTTCAACAATGATATGACAAGAATTTCTTTATCCCAGATCAATTGTATAAAGATTTAAAGTCAGCCCAGGTTGTAGTCTTAGCTTTTGATCAAAAGCTGGCTTTTTAAAAGTCAGCAAATACTAGTCAAGACCTTAATATGTTTTGGCTATGCATTGTCAAGAGTTGTGAGCTTATGAATAAAAATTATTATGGCTTTCACTTGCTCTTTGAAATATTTTTATTAATCAAGTTGCAAATAAAGACATTGGAATAAAATGATTCAGAATCATCTGGAATGCTTCAAGTTAGGGTTCATGTAAGCCTTAAGCAAAATGAAGGGACAGTGCTGAAAATGTCTTGCAGTTAACCCATTGTGACAGATAGGGGGCGCTATCGCTCCCTTGAACCCTTGTCCAAGACGCTAGACACCAGATAAAAGTCCAATAATTGACTTTATTTATTAACAACAAAGCACCCTCCTCTACACAATACTCATTAATCAATACAATAATTCTCAATGAACCAATCTTCCACTCCCAGACGCGTTGCCACCCTTCCACCCAGCTCACCTCCTCGTCTGGAGTTCCCAGAGTCCTTTTATATTCTCTGACCCAGAGGTGTTCCCAATCCCCAGTCCATGTGATTCCTTCTTCTTCACCCCGGAAGCACATCACTTCCGCTGTCGCTTTGCCTATAACGCACTTCTGGCTTATAAGGCACATGTGACTCTCTGGGCCTCCCTGCAGCATCCTCTGTTGGCCCCTGGGGTATCCAGCAGGTTTGTATGTGAAAACTCCATAATACATGATTCCCTGCTGGTATCCGGGGGACCTCCATGATGCAGGGAGAGCTCCATCTGGTGGCCTGGGAGTATTGGCTGAGCTGACAAGCTGGCCATAGACCACACCATGTTTACATTATTTAAGTGGTCTTACACAATAAACGCTTTGCCTTCTACTCCATGTCACAGTTAATGTCTTTTTAGTATGTTATTTCATATTCTATTCGTGTTTTCTAAGTTCTGATAACACATAGACCAGATGCTTTCTTTTTCACTTGCAAAATAACAGTTTGTCTTCTTTTTATTTTATTCCTGCTTGATTTACTTTGTGACTTGTATTGTTCCTGTCTCTTTAATTACTGATGCTGCAACACTGATAGATTGCACCTACATCAACACTGATTGAATTAAGTACTGCTGACTGGGCATAAAAAGGTCACACACAGTTTCATAAAGATTCTTTTTTTCTTTTACATAGAATTTAATTTACCTTGAGGAAAATAAGCAACCATTATCAAGGTATTGCAAAAAGGATCTTAGTTTTCTTACTTGTTAAACGTTGTTTTTCAAATATTGGTGATTGCATCCATCTGCCTGTCTCTTCATGGTGTTCTTAGAGAGTGGAGTAATATGTTATTTCAATCTGCCCTGGAAGCTGTAATGAGCAGTGATGAACCAATGAGGGGGGAAGTCTAAGTTTGTAGTAATTATGTGCAAGAGAGCTACTGTTACCTGCAGACTGTAATCTGTCAATGGTTGATTTGAATTGGCAGCTGTTTGAGAGGAGATTGTCCTAGAGCCTCTTATGTGGATGGGACAGTGCTGAAAACATTTATTTGTCCTACAACTATGGCAAACATAAATAGATATTTTGAAGGTAGTGGACAGCATGTTTTAGGAATTGTGAATAACCCCTCTAAATGATATTTAACATGAGGGATGACTAATCTTAAACTTACCCAATCAGCCTAAAGTGCAGTGGGTTAATGCTGTAATTAAGTCTGAAAAATATATAAGTATCATTTTTGTTTAAGTTATGTAGTGTTATAGAAAAACATTCAGCACTATAAGTAATTGCTGTTTAATCCACTTATGCGTGAAAGAGCAAAAGAGATGGACAAATATATGACTTGCATTTCAGCATTACAAAAATAATCTAATGGTTAATAAGATACCATATCACACAATCTATACTAATAAAAGGCAAAGCCCTCAATGACTGACTCACTCACTCACTGACTGGCTCACTCACTCATCACGAATTCTCCAACTTCCCGTGTAGGTGGAAGGCTGAAATTTGGCAGGCTCATTCCTTACAGCTTACTTACAAAAGTTGGGCAGGTTTCATTTCGAAATTCTATGCGTAATGGTCATAACTGGAACCTATTTTTTCGTCCATATACTATAATAGACTTCTGCTCGATGGCCGTGGGAGGCGTAATTTAGTGCCTGCCCATATAAGGCCGTCCGTCAGCGGCAATCCAATAGAAACACTGCCGCTAAATATTCACGGGTGAAGGACTGTGCTTATGCAGACGAAGATGAGATGGTCAGGGTGGTGTTTGGCACAAACTCAGCGAAACTGCGAGAGAAACTTTTAAGTGCGGGTCTTAGCTAGCATTAAATACAGCCGTGGACATCGCACGAGATGGCACCAGCACAGCTGGGAACCTTTGATGCATGTACACCGAGCGGCTCACGTGAACTGATGCAGTGCACAGACAAAAAGCAACAGTTCCAAAGAGTACTGAACAAAAACCGAATTACACAATTGAGAAGGCAGCAAAGAAATATGAAGCATGTGACACATACAAGCATATTCATAAGTGCAACTACTGCGGAAACAAAGCACACGGTGGAAAAAGTCAATGTCCCGCTAAAGGAAGACAGTGTAAAAATAAAAACGTGCATGCAGTGTGTCACGTCTCAGATAAAGAGGAAGACGAGCTGTTTATTGATGCAGTAAGAAACGAATCGATGAATAAAACCTGTTATCTTTACAACGATTGACAAACACGGAATGTAACTTGAACACAACACATCCTACAAATACGAGCCTGATTGAAAGAAATAATGATAATCAAATCCTTGATGACAGCAACACTCTTAACACTCACAAAACAATTACTGTATATTGATAATCATGTTACGTTATTTTTAAAATGTTCCCTTTTCTTTTTCATAACTTCTTTAACACACTACTTCACCACTGCGAAGCGCGGGTATATATATATATAAGACAGATCACCAATTGAATCTTTATGAATAATGCCATCAATGATTGTTTTGGTAAAGCCATACTCAGTGTAATCATTAGATGAACGGTAAAAAAGTAAGAGTGAGGGGAGGGTGACTTATTGAGGCACGCAGGCGAAATCACAATAGCACACGGGCTTGATGAGTCGGTGCGCGTCAACTCGATCTGAATTGCGCGATCACATTCGAAAAAATATATCTTTTCAAGTTCTATTTAGTCGACACAGACATCTTTGGTTGGAATGTAAGGCGAATTTACTCTTTACATTTCTATGGTGAAGAAAAATTTATGCAATGATGCCTACATTTAACTTACATTCCTACCAAAGATATTTCTGTCGACTAAATAAAAATTCCTTCTATTTAAAATTTAAATAGAACTTGAACAGATACGATAGTTCATAATATCCACGCAGACTTGCATGTAAGAGCGGGAGTCATCCGTTTTAACAAACAGCGTATTGCACTGATCCGAAATAGCCTGTCCATTTAATTATTTAGAAATGGATAAATAAATTAAGATTTTGTACAAATAATGTTTTTCATTTTTCTTCCATGATGGATTCTGGCACCCCCAGCAACAGTTGCTTGCACCCCAAATAGTATATATATATATATATATATATATATGTGTGTGTGTGTGTGTGTGTGTGTATATGTAGATATGTATTGTAATAAAATGAGACAAAGACAGATAAAGGTTTGGAGCAGCCACCCATATAATTTGGTATCCTGGCTGCAAAAGTCGTTTTCAAAGCACTGGCACTGAAGTGCATACAACGGAGTCTAAAACCAGACTACGGGAGAAGGGAAAAGGGTAGGCTTTTAAAGGGGAAGACAGGAAGTGAGGTCATAAGGATCGGGCACGTGTTCATTATTCATTGGATCAGGCCTGGATGTGACATCAGGGGGGCTGGAGCTGGTAAGGTCTGTTTCTATTGGTTCGGTCCCAGAAGTGATGTCAAGAGAGCCAGGTGGTCTACAGGGAAGTGAGAAAAAGAGTTAGTGCACTCTGCCATATCCCGGCATGCCTCAGAACTGCCTTCACTCGAGCCCTTTAGCTGCCTCCCATGCGCGCGTGCGTGACAGTATGTATATGTATATATATGTTTATATATGTGTGTATATATGTGTGTGTATGTATATGTATGTGTTTATATGTAGATATGTATATATATGTATATATGTATATATATATGTGGATGTATGTGTATATATGTATATATATGTATGTATATATGTGTGTGTGTGTGTATATATATATATATATATATATATATATATATATATATATGACAGCAACACTCATCACTCACAACAGTGACAAAACAATTACATTGACAATCATGTTATGTTATTTTCAAAATGTTTCCTTTTCTTTTTCATTACTTCTTTAACACACTACTTCTCCGCTGCGAAGCGCGGGTGTTTTGCTAGTATAAAATAAATGAAAGTTTGGACTTTAGAATATTGGAATAATATAGATAGGCTTTCTTCACAAGAGCAGTCATCCAACGTCTCTTAGGCGTAAGTGTATATTCGCCACAAATATAGCAAAATGTATTGCGTCTCTTAAGACATTGACGAGACATTTAGCCCGACACCAAAACATCTGTAGCATCAAGCTTACTTACTGTTATATTGCTACAGATACTATACTTTACTATACTGATACTATACATACACACTGACTATCTATATAAACCAAATGAGCAGGATCGATGTATACAAGCCACCTTTATAGCATGCTAAGACAGTGTCAAGGTCGTTCAGACCGGCCCAGGCATGCCCAGGATGTCAACTTCCACAGAACAGCTTCCAGCCTGGCCTGATACCATGCCTGGACATGCCCAGGCTGCACAAACTGTTGTTGATAAGTCACTCAGGGGAGTGAAAATGTTTGGATACAAATATAAGAAAAACTCTCTAAAATGGTACGATATTCGTGATCAGCACCCAAAAATCTATAAGAAATACTTAAAACCGTTCAAGAAGCAAAACCTTTGTTGTGGAGTGCAATTGTCCACGCTAGTGTTTAGATCTGGCAGTGCCATGCTGATGGTGTAATGTGCCCAAAAAGATGAAGTCTGTCTGCATTCCCAGTACCATGCACCATAATGCAGAGGTTGGGAAAGACAGAAACAAAAAAACATGTTCAAATGACAACTCATATTCAAATGACACAGCATTTTAAATAATTGTGTTTTCATGCATGGATGTATGTGAGCGTGCATGAGACAAGCAGAGACAGATTAGATACCATTCTAGTGGCTATTGGAACATAAAATAAACAAATTTAGAAAGGTATAATGAAACAAGTGTGCTTTTAATCAAGTATGAAACTGAATAAAAAAAAAATTCAATTGACAACAAGTGAGATTCCCCAGCTTTTCTGTGTCTGCTTATATCCCTTCAGCGATATATTTTACAAGTAGCAAAACTGTTACAGACTCAAAGCAAATATATGCTTTTATAATCTAATAGTAATAATAACAAAAGCTCGCTACTCAAAGCGGAAAATGCAGGGAAGACCCAGGATTGGACCTGCAACCTCTTGATTTAGAAGCAGCCATTCTTACCTCTGTACCAGCCATGCAATTAATATTTGGGCAGCAACATGTAAATTGAATAATTTCTTTTTCTTCGGTTATATTTTTGAATAAAGACACACTTGTTTTGTTATACCTTTTGTGAAAGCATTTATTTGATATTTGGACTTCAGTCTTCACACATTATACAATTCATGTCTTAATTTTGTCATTATTGTAACATGAAAAAAAATTCTGTTTAAGTTATGTGTTCAACATTTCTTGCCTCACATTTCCTCTCATCCTACATTTTTCCAGATCATTGTAGACACAGAATACACATGAAATAACAATATATTATTTACGCTGTACAACTATAGGCACCTCACTTCCAGATAAAGAGACTTGAGCTGGGAATACTTCAGCTGTGTCGGTGGGGGGTGGGATAGCAGGCTGTGTGCTGCCTGAGCTGATTGACACATTTGCAAAATAAAGACGGTGATTGAGAGATGCGAAGGAATTTAAGGTGGCCCGGCATTACGACTTTTTTTGTAGGTTTTGAGATTCTAGCATTAATTATTTCAAAAATAACATCAATTCTGGTATTGAAAATCCATAAACTCCTACTTTCTACCACAATAATTGGTAAGTTATTTTATGTGTCTGTGGTTCACTGTATGAAGAAAAACTTCCTAATGTTTGTGCGAAATTTACCTTTAACAAATTTTCAACTGTATCTCCGTGTTCTTGATGAACTCATTTTAAAATAACAGTCTTGATCCACTGGACTAATTCAAGATTCAAGAGTTTTATTCGTCACACATACAGTTATACAGGTATAATATGCAGTGAAATGAAAAAGCTTAAAATTAAATAAAAATCTGAAATCTAAAACACTAAAAACAGTAAAAAGTGTAAAGTGGCTGTGCAATAAGTTAAAATTAGTTTTAGGTTCAAATGTTTAGCATTTCAGAGTTCTGGATTCTGATTGCCTGAGGGGAACAGCTCCTTTTCAGTCTCTTGGTCTTTGCCATTAGGGTGCTCAGCCACTTACTTCAGTTGAACAGGCTGAATAGAGTGTTGCTGTGGTGAGTAGAGTCCATAGTTCAGTTAATATCTAATCTACAGTGCTTTTCATAGATGTCCTGCTGAGAGGGCACTGCTGACCTTAAGATGTGCTCTGCTGAATGCACCAGTCTCTTCAGGGCTTTGCAATCTAAAATTGAGCAGCTTCCAAACCATGACACGCAGCTGTGTTAGGATTCTTTCTATTATGTTGGTGTAAAAAGTTTTCAATGTTATTGGAGAAACCTTGAATTTCCTCAGCCACCTCAGGGGATAAAGATGCTGCCTTACCTTCCTCACCTGAGTTTGTTTGTTGTGCTGGGTCCATGTCAGGTCCTCGGTGATGTACACACCCAGGTACTTGAAGCTGCTCATCAGAATCTCCTTTTATGCTATGTAGATCTGCTGCTGTTTCTGAATGAAATCCACCACTAGCTCCTTGGTCTTGCTGACATTCACTGAGAGGTTATGATCATGGTACCATACTGCCAGGTTCTTTACCTTGTCCAGATAGGCCTTCTCATTGTTGTTGGAAATGAGGCCTAAGACCTCTGTGTCATGAGCAAACTTAATACTGGTGTTGGATCTCTGCTTGGCCACACAATCATGTGTGTAAAGGGAGTATAGCTGAGGACTCAGTACACAACACTGTGGAACTAATGTGTTGAAATTTTAGTGTTGGAGAAGCAGTTGCCTACTCTCACCAGCTGAGGACTGCCTGTTAGAAAATCCAGCACCCAGTCAGAGAAGGGGGGTGTTCAGTCCCAAGTCTTTAAGCTTTGTGGACAATAAGAGGGGGACAATGGTATTGAAAGCAAGAAGTACTCTATAAACAACAATCTTACATAATACTCCCTGTTGCTGTCTATATGGGACAAAAAGGTGCTGAATTTGCAAGATGGAGGTCATCTGTAGACCTGTTTGTACAGTATGCAAACTGGAGTTGATCAAAGTCCCTTGGAAGAAAAGTGCACATAGAGTCTTTAATAATCCCATCGAAACACTTCATGGCAAGAGACATGAGTGCTCCCTTCATAACTTTAAATGCTTCAGCCATGTCTCCTGGTATTCTTCTTTTGCCTAAAACTGAAAAGCTCTTTTAATCTTTCCTTATACTTCATGCCCTGCAGCCCTGGAATCACCCTAGTCGCTCTTCTCTTGGACTTTTTCCTTTGCTGCTATGTCCTTTTTGTAGCCTGGAGACCAAAACTGCACACAATACTCTAGATGAGCCCTCACCAGTATGTTATAAAGCTTGAATATAACCTCCTTGAACTTGTACTCTGCGCAACATGCTACATCAACTAACATTCTGATTGCCTTTTTAATGGCTTCTGAACACTGTCTGACAGTTGATAGTGTTGAGTCCATTATGACTCCTAAATCCTTCCCATAAGGTGTTCTTTCTATTCTCAGACCTTTCATTGTGTATTTGAACCTAACATTTTTACTGCAATACTTTACATTTACTTACTTTAAATTTCATCTGCCACAAATCTGTCTGTAATTATTCAACAGATTCTTAATTATCTACCAGTCCACTTGGCTTGGTATCATCTGCAAATTTAACTAGCTTGTTATTTATATTCCCATCCAAATGGTCTACTTTGATCATATTCTTTTGTTGCTTCCTCATCGAATTCCAGCATGTTAGAAAAACATGACCTCCCCCTTCTTAACCTATGTAGACTATCCAGTAAAACACCTGGGACCTCATGTATAAATGGTGTGTACGCACAGAAATGCTGCGTAAAAACTTTTCCACGTTGAAATCGTGATGTATAAAACCTACACTTGGTGTAAAGCCACGCACTTTTCCACGGTACCTCATACCTTGTCATACGCAAGTTCTCCTCTCGGTTTTGCAGACTTGTGGCACCCAGCATCAAAGCAATGCTAATGTTCCTGTGTGGTTACACCTTATTTTCCTGACGCGGCTTTATAAATACACTGAAACTAACCACATATTGTTTATTAGTGTAATGCATCTGATTGTAATTAACTTGTGACAATATAATGGTCCAGGGAATAGCCATAGTATTCCAAATATCATAACTGCTTTAGCATTGTTACTCTCATTGCACCTTCTTCTTCTTCTTCATCTTTCAGCTGCTCCCGTTAGGAGTTGCCACAGCGGATCATCTTTTTCCATATTACTCTCACTGCACCACTCGGAGTATTAATATATTTGTATCTGAGTGTGAATCACAGCAGCAGCTGATTGGAATGAGAATTATCAGGATACAGACTCAAGCACACGCTGTCTCAGCCATGGCAAAATGTTTCAAAGCCTTTTCTGTACGGACCTCGCGGTTCAGAAACAGTTTCATCCCAAGAACTTTAAACGCACTTAATCAATTGCTCCTTGTAGAACTGTTTGTATTTATAAGTACAATCACTCCACTGTAAACTTGCACTACAGTTATAATATCGCACAACCTGAGCCACTTTATAAAATCGTGTATTTACATATGATGATGATATCATTTTTAAGATGAAATGCAGCAAAATATGTTTATTATATTTTTTACAGATAAAACTTTAACTTCATTTAAATAATCTATATTCTTCACTGGGACTGGCGTAAAGGATAGAATAATTAAACATGCACTATGAAGATATTTCAATGTTCCTTAAACATTTTGAAGAATCAGCACTCAAAGCTTACAGATGGCTTAACGTCTATTACAGAGCTGATTGTGTGGTGATCAGTTACTTGGAGAAAGTAAAGCAAGGACTGCAGTGGCGACTACGCCAATATATATTGAATATAAAACAGAAAGAGAAAATAACAACACAGCTAAAAGTGCAGCGACAAATTTCGGCAAAAGTTAAATGCTTGTGTCATGAGCACGAGGCGGCTATGCAGTGTCCGCAACGGACGTGGCCATCCACCGTGCATAAGATACCTTATTGACATTGATTCTTCCTCTGCCCAGTGCCACCACAAGCCTAGAGCCGCCCCTGAGTACTGCTGCAATAAATTATTTCATTGAAGGTCGCACACAATCACTGCGCCGTGAAACCCATGTTTAATAACGTGCTTTAACTCCTATCATCATGAAAATGATATCACGTATACATCTCAGTATTTTAGTTATTCAGAGAGCTGTAATATCAAGAATGTAATGGATTCTGTGTCCAGTTGGAGGAAGAGAGCCGGTTTAAGAAGCACGTAGTGATTCACACACAGAGCACATAGAAGATCAAATACAAAACAAAGCATTTAACGTGCTACTTTAATTACAATGTGATTTGAGAAACTGGTTAAGTTAACGATTTTAAGATGAAGTTTATGATGTTTTACTTTAATGACAAAATAAACTACGTGATTAAAGTGGAAATGTCGAGATTGAAGTTGACATTTCATTCTTTTTCCCCACTGTGTGCCTTTTTTTCTCTGTACCCTAATAAGCTTTCATATGACACTCAGACAGTGGGCTACAACTTGCCTTTTCATGGTGACTTTGATATGTGACTTCTTTTTTATTTCCGGCACTGTGCGATTTTGTGAACGTGAGCTTTCAAGTTTCTCCAACACGCTATGTCACTCGATCAACTTCCTTTTGTTTTATTTGAACAGTAGTATGTTTTTCCTTTGCCTCCACTTGGTATTTGCTGAAATTCTTATATTTTCCCCCGTGCTTTTCCCATTGTCTTTTCACAGAAGGCTGAGCTTAAGGGCGATTTATATTCATTTGCATATTCAAACAGGCGTAATTCTGAGAGGAGTTGGGGCGTTACGAGCGCGTGCACGAGCGTTAGTTTTCACTCTGATCGGGATTTATGTAGCGGAAGAACGTGGAAGTTGGAGTACGCACAGATTCCTGCATCTGGATTTTTCTGTGCGTAAGCACATTTCACCTTTTGTACTTACGCCATGTTATAGTGCGAGTTCTGCGCACGGCGTTATACATGAGGCCCCTGTTCTTGCCATGTGTTGCTGAATCTTTCGCTTAATAATTCCTTCCATTATCACACCAATTATTTAAAAAATGCCTTTTTCATTTATAGCAAAATAATTTTTACATTGCTGTTTTTACCTCATTAAGGAATTAGTTTGGATATAAAAATGCATAAATAGTTGATGAGAAAGTGATGGCGTGATAAATCAGCTGTGAGCTGCAGTTGTTTTATCTTGTAGTGTGACACATTCAAATGAGTGAACTACAAATTTTAACAGTATTAATTACTTTTTAATATAGCACTATACATCCACCTATCCATTATCCAACCCGCTATAGCCTAACTACAGGGTCACGTGGGTCCGCTGGAGCCAATCCCAGCCAACACTGGGCGCAAGGCAGGAAACAAACCCCGGGTAGAGTGCCAGCCCACCGCAGAGTACTATACATTGCTTTGATAAAAGAACAGAATGTAATGAACATGTCTAGTTTTCCATCCAACCCTTATTGCATTTTCTAAAGGGTTTATCCTATCCAGGGGTATGGGAAGTCAGTCCCTGTTCCAGTTGTACTTGGTATGGAGGAACCAACTTTGCATGGGGGAACCAAACACTCAGCCATCCACATTTACTCATATGGTACTAATTTAGTGTCATTAGATCATCTAACCTGTATGTCTTTGGAGTGTGGGAAGAAAATGTACAGTATTCAGAGGAAACTCAACACAAGCAGTGCCAGTTGTAGATGTAACAAGTAAAAATCAAAGGAAGTTTCAAACTAGCTATCTTGAAAACTGTAGCTGGATTACAGTGATCATGGAATGAGCTGATCCATACATTCATTCCAAAATACATTTATTTAGCTAATGCTTCAAAGCATCCACCTTGGATAGCTATATTTGTGGCTTGATATATGATGTTTTAAATCATGAGGCAAATCTAATGATATAACATGTAATGTTTAAACAGAAGTGCGTTACTGTACACATATTAAGCATTATTAGCAAAACAGAATACTCCTTTGCTGAAAATGAATGTTTGTATTCTGCGCTGGTTTTTTGAAACATAACAAAGAATGTATGAATGTAATGAAACACATTCAAAATATATACAGTCTATGAATGGAATGGGAGTAAATGTGATGCAGTCAAGGTCAAATCTGAAATACTACACAGGTATAAGCAATAACAGTCTGTTCAACTGTGTGAATCACCTTCAAAGCAACACAATAAAGGCTGTCTTACAAAAATAATGGATTAGTGTTCAGCTGGGAAGTTTGATTTTGCATACTGGTTCATATCATGGGTCCTCCCAGCGTGGATGCTTTTCCATGTCTGTGTGGGTTTCCTGTAGGTGCCCTCAATTTCCTCCCTCAGACCAAAGACATACAGGCTAGGTGGACACTAAATTGGCCATAACATGGTATGGTTGAGGTGTGTTTGTGTGTTCAACCAGCTGTCACACATGTGCGAATAGGGGGACATTGTGTGGACCAAATAAAGGTAATTCCATGCCAGGCCAGGGGAGGGCGGGGTGCATTAAACCTTCTCCTGCTATCTCTATAGACCAGCCGTGGGAAAACCTATCTGAATCAAGGACGTCACTTCCAGTTATAGAAGGTGCCGTGCCCAGAAGACGCCAGAGGCTGATGTCAGAGAAACATCACTTCCGGTTAACCTACATCACTTCCAGTTAACATGCATCACTTCAGGGGTGGGGATCGATTTGTCCTTAACTCAATTTTTCTTTTTGTAAAAACTTGATTGATTCGTATGGATTGCAATAAAATTAATAAAATAAAATAAAACAAACAAAAAAAATACATCACTTCCTGTCTGACCAGTTAAAACCGCCATCTTTTCCAACCTTTCCAACCTTTATCAGTTCTGTCTTGGACTCTCTACAATCAATTACTCTGTTGAATGAAAAAAAAACAAACCTTTGCAGCTAGGAATATTATATGGGTGGCTGCCCCAAACCTTTTTTACGTGTGTCGAGTCTCTTCCTTTTTACAGTGGCGTACCCGGCACACGCTTATAATCTAACGAAACATCAGATGGGTAAGTACCGCTCCCGAGTTGCTGAGTGGGCGTCAGTCGGGGCATGCTGGGGAAAGCTTGAATATGCTTCGACCCATCATTCTGTTAAAGGTCCGAAGAAAAATAGCCCCAAGACCCACAGACTAGAGCCAAGTGTGTCAGGGAACGCATTGAGTGCTTATTATGGTCTCCCGGGTGTGGGGACTGCCCGTACTTCTCGCACGAAGGGCAAGCAGTTTAATAAAGGTGGGAGAAACCCAGGCTGGCAGGTGGAAAACATAATGGCCTGGAAAATTAATCCAGCTAAGGCAACTAAGAAACAGGCCGTGTCTTTATGGGCTAAGGTGGTTGGTTGGTTACAACCTCATAAAAAATCCAGCCACCAAATAGCGGAGCAGGTGGCCTATGCCCTACTCCTCAAAAGCCTACCTGGAAAAATCACCCAGCTGGCCTGGTGATATACAAATATTGTCGCGCTAGCTGAGACAATAGATCACCTCAGGGCAGAAACCGGCTTGGGAGTTTCAGAACGGGACTTGTGTGAACCCGGGCATACTTGCGTCCCTAATACCGAGTCCCGTGGTTATAATGTGAGGCATGTTCGAGTGGACCCTAGGACACGCCGGCAGGCCTTGCGAAGCAGCAAAGGGGTCTGCGGGATGATGTGGGAGGAGGCAGGGTACGCTCTCGCTAATCTACTGGCCTGTTCACATACAGGAGAAGTGCTAGTCAATGGAATTAAAGTAATTGCTTTATTTGATTCCGACAGTAACATTTCCATTGCTGCTTGCCTTTTGATATTACCGCGACAATGGTGTAAGAATAAGACCTGCATTACCTGTATTCATGGGGATGTCCGACATTATCGATCCGCCAACTGCTTTATATGTCAGGACATATAAACATTTGTGCTTAATAATGATCTGTTATATCGGTTGGCAGAGCATGAGGGACAGATAAGGTCGCTGTTGTTAGTACCACGGACTTACTGGCAACAGGTCTGTGAACTAGCATATACCCATCTGCTAGGAGCCCATTTGGGTCCCGAAAAAACACTTGAGAGAATTAAGCTCCGATTTTTTTGGCCTGGAATTAACAAGGAGGTTCGCTGCTTTTGCACATCCTGTCCGGAAAGTCAATTGAGGCAAATTCCTAGGAGGGATCGTGCTCCACTAGTTCCTTTACCCTTAATAGATATCCCTTTTGAACGTATTGGGGTCGACCTGGTGGGACCCCTAGAACCCTCAGCCAGAGGTAATAAATATATAATGGTCCTGAACCTATCTGAATCAAGAACGTCATTTTCGGTTCCGGTGCCAGGAGAAAGTCACTTCTGGTTCCGGCGTCCAGAAGAACGTCACTTCCGGTTCCGGAGACCAGAAGAACATCACTTCTGGTCCCGGCTCCCAGGCTGATGTCAGAGAAACATCACTTCCAGTCAACCTACATCACTTCCAGTCAACATACACCACTTCCTGTCTGACCATTTACAGTTTTTTACAATTGCTATGACAGTTTTTTCAAAACATTTAACAAGTTTCCTAAACTCTTAACACTTAGCACAACATCCGTCTTTGTAGGCTATACAATTAACACGTTTCTTGTTGCTTTGATACAAAATGCATACGGGACACAGTGGCATCCATTGTCCATATTTTCAGAGAAACCAACAGGTAGGATATTGCTTCTCCTACAGCAAAGTGTAAATAATTTTACCATTTATTGTATTAGAGTGACTGTATGCCTCCGGTCTCTAATATGTAACTGTATTTTGTTCCTTTTAAGGATTCAATGTCTACCTCCATCAGGGGGCAGAGGAAAGCTCTTGAATGAAGAACAGGAACATGCTATTGTCAACATGGTGATTGCTGACAATGAAATAAAACTGAAGGACATTCACTCGAGAGTTGTAGAGGACAACCTTGTCTTTAGGAACATTGCAGCAATCAGCATATCATTCATTTCTCGGACTCTAGCTAAACACAGAGTCCGAATGAAACAACTATACAAAGTTCCTTTTGAAAGGAACAGTGAGCGCATCAAAGAACTCCGTCACCAATACGTTCAGGTAAGGTTATGCAATACAGTCATTACTGTACTATACACGGTGTGTTTTGCAGTAAACTACTCTATAAACCTGGCGTGCATTAGTACATACAGTAGATATACAGTACAGCACAGCATTTACATACATACACTGTGTGTAATTACTTTCAGAGAGTCATGGAGTTGGAGGCCAATCAAGTCCCACATGAAATTATCCATGTTGACGAGGCTGGCTTCAACTTGGCGAAAAGGTGTCGCCGTGGGAGAAACATAATAGGCCAAAGGGCCACAGTTACTGTGCCGGGCCAGAGAGAAGCCAACATCACCATGTGCGCCGCAATCTCCAACAACGGTGCATGCCTGCATAAATGTCAGATTGGCCCCTACAACACTGACCGCCTTCTCCTGTTTTTAGAAGACCTGCACGAAAGATTGGTGCCAGAGGTAGAAAGGGGACAGGTGGGAGACCACTTGCCAATATATGTTATCACATGGGACAAAGTGTCATTCCACCATTCCCGTGCAGTCACAGCCTGGTTTGACGCCCGTCCAAGGATGATGTCCCATTTCCTTGCCCCTTACTCCCCTTTCCTCAACCCCATTGAGGAGTTTTTCTCAGCCTGGAGATGGAAGGTTTTTGACCATTGTCCACATGACCAAATGTCCCTCCTGGATGCAATGGATGCTGCATGCCAAGACATCACAGCTGAACACTGCCAGGGGTGGATAAGGCATGCCAAAAGATTCTTCCCACGATGCCTTGCCAGAGAAGATATCAGGTGTGATGTGGATGAGAACATGTGGCCAAATGCAGAAGACCGGGCAGAATAGAAGATTACTTTGTTTTTTTATTATAATTCCGGTGCTTTTTCTGTTTGTATATCTTGCAGTAATGTCCTTTTGCAAATAAAGTCTGTACTGCAGCAGTTCTGTGTCTGTATTTTTTTTACATACAGTAAACTGTACATTTTATAAAGCTACTCTGAGATGGTCATTCACTTTTTTGTATTGAATTTCTGCAGCAAAAGAAACAAAATGCAGAAATGTAGAAAGGCTTCAAATATAAGGACAGACCTGACACATAAAATAATGCAGTTTCTGTAATTTCAGCTGATGATAGTGTTTTTTTGTCAATGTGTTATGATTGACTAAATGTTCCTGTTGGAAGAAAACATGTGTTACTGTTTTGAATAATTATTTGATTTTAAAACATGTTTGCAGTGTTTTGCTTGACATAGTGTACTGTGGTAGTTTATTACTGTATTTTGAAAATTAGTTTTGGGGTTTAGTTTACAATGTGTGATTTTGAGCATGAAATTAATCGTTTTGCCAATTGTGTGTTTTAGGTGTGTTGGTGCGTTAAGAGTTTAGGAAACTTGTTAAATGTTTTGAAAAAACTGTCATAGCGATTGTAAAAAACTGTAAAACCGCCATCTTTTCCAACCTTCATCAGTTCTGTCTTGGACTCACTACAATAAACTACTCTGTTGAATGAAAAAAACAAACCTTTGCAGCTAGGAATTTTATACAGGTGGCTGCCCCAAACCTTTTTACGTGTGTCAAGTCTCTTCCTTTTTACACTGCAATGGACTGGCACCATGTCCAGGGTTTGTTCCTGTCTTGCGTCCTATGCTAGAAGTGATAGGCTCCAGCATTCCCTGATCCTGTTCAGGACTAAGTGGGTTAGAAAATTACTGATTTTAGGCAGTACTTATTTTTGAAAAAAGAACTCAAAATATCAGTGAATAAATTTAGTGCTTCCACATGATAGGATAAATAACATAATCTATTATGATTCTTGAAAATATCTGATGTAAACAGAATTTTCTACTCTTTGCTTAGACTGCATGAGGTCTGTGTTATAAATCAATGGAGTGGGGTACCCCAACTCTAGCAGGATACTCAAACAGAAAATGACCTATCCACTTTTGTATAGGCCAACAATTTCAGGACCCACTTAATACATCACTCTTAAACTGTGTTAGTGTTATGTTATGTTATGATTCAATTTAATGAGGTTTTAATTAGGTAAAGGGCTCAGTATAGTTTTCTGGAATGAAGCTGGTACGGCCAGGGAAGAGAACCATTGAACGGGGATATATGCCAGTGTGATTAAAAGTAGAGTGGATTTTGCCTAACTATGAGCTTTAAAGCACCTGTAATTACATCCTAAACAGAAATATATGAGCACTACATTATCACACAGTGTTTATCACCAATATACTGTATATCTAAACAAGTTAGAAAAAGTATGTATGGTTTAACATTTTGGTGCACTTAGTCAAGTGTTTTGAAGGTTGGGGTTTTTTAAAATTTTGGTCTATTTACTTTGGTCAAAGAAGCAGATATAACATTTTTATTTATTATCCATCCATTCTATTCTGCTTATCTGAGATCGGGTCGCGGGGGCAGCAGCTTAAGCAGAGATGCCCAGCCTTTCCCTGGCCACTTCTTCAAGCTCTTCCAGGGGAATCCTGAGGCTTTCCCAGGCCGGCCGAGAGACCTAGTCCCTCCAGTGTGTCCTGGGTCTTCCCTGGGGCCTCCTCCCGGTTAGACATGCCTGGAACACCTCACTAGGGAGGTGTCCAGGAGGCATTCTGATCAGATGCCAGAACCACCTCATCTGACTCCTCTCGATGCAGAGGAGCAGCAGCTGTACTCTAAGCCCATCCCAGATGACTGAGCTTCTCACCCTATCTTTAAGAGAAAGCCCAGACACCCTGCAGAGGAAATTCATTTCAGCCGCTTGTATTTGCGATCTTGTTCTTTCCGTCACTACCCATAGCTCATGACCATAGGTGAGGGTAGGAACGTAGATTGACGAGTAAATTGAGAGCTTTGCCTTACAGCTCAGCTCCTTTTTCACCAAGACAGACCGAAGCAGATCCTGCATCACTGCGGACACCACACCAATCTGCCTGTTGATATCACACATTCTTCCCTCACTCGTGAACAAGACCCCAAGATACTTGCACTCCTCCACTTGGGGCAGGATCTTGCACCCAACCCTGAGAGGGCACTACACCCTTTACCAGCTCAGGACCATGGTCTTGGATTTGGAGGCGCTGATTCCCATCCCAGCTGTTTCACACTCAGCTGCGAACCGATCCAGAGAGAGCTGAAGATCATGGCCTGATGAAGAAAACATGACAACATCATCTGCAAAAAGCTGTGACCCAGTCCTGATTCCACCAAATCGGACCCTCTCAATGCCCTGGTTGCACCTAGAAATTCTGTCCATAAAAGTTATGAACAGAATCGGTGACAAAGGGCAGCCCTGGCGGAATCCAACTCTCAGTGGAAATGGGTTCGACTTACTGCCAGCAATGCGGACCAAGCTCTGACACCAGTTGTACAGGGACCGAACAGCCCTTATCAGGGGGTCCGGTACCCCATACTCCTGGAGCAACCCCCACAGGATTCCCCAAGAGACACGGTCAAATGCCTTTTCCAATTCCACAAAACACATGTAGACTGGTTGGGCAAACTCCCATGCACCCTCCAGGACCCTGCTAAGGGTGTAGTGCTGGTCCGCTGGTCCAGTGTTCCGCGACCAGGATGAAAACCACACTGTGTCTCCTGAATCCGAGGTTCGACTATCTGACCAGGACCCCCAAATAGACTTTTCCAGGGAGGCTGATGAGTGTGATCCCTCTGTAGTTGGAACACACCCTCTGGGACCACCACCCTGGTCTGTCAATCCAGAGGCACTATCCCCAATGTCCATGCGATGTTGCAGAGATGTGTCAACCAGGACAGTCCTACAACATCCAGAGCCTTGAGGAACTCCGGGCATATCTCATCCACCCCCGAGGCCCTGCCACCAAGGAGTTTTTTGACCATCTCGGTGACCTCAGTCCCAGAGATGGGGGAGCCCACCTCTGAGTCCCCAGGCTCTGCTTCCTCATTGGAAGGCATGTTAGTGGGATTGAGGAGGTCTTTGAAGTACTCCCCCCACCGACCCACAACGTCCCCAGTCCAGGTCAGCAGCACACCATCCCCACCATATACAGTGTTGACACTGCACTGCTTCCCCCTCCTGAGACGCCGTCCAAACGTCGTTCTCCATGGCCTTTAGCTTGACGGCATCCATCACCACCAGTGTCCCCCAACGGGTTCGGGGATTGCTGCCATGACAAGCACCGATCACCCATTCAGACTCAATATCCCTCATCTCCCTCGGGACGTGGTCAAAGTTCTGTCGGAGGTGGAAGTTGAAGCTGCTTCTGACAGGGGACTGCCAGATGTTCCCAGCAGACCCTCACAACACGTTTGGGCCTACCAGGCCTGACCGGCATCCTCCCCTTCCATGAAAGCCTACTCACCACCAGGTGGTGATCAGTCGACAGCTCCGCCCCTCTCTTCACCTGATTGTCCAAGACATGTGGCCGCAGGTCCGACAACACTTCCACAAAGTCGATCATCGAACAGAGGCCTAGGGTGTCCTGGTGTCAAGTGCACATATGAACACCCCTATGCTTGAACATGGTGTTCGTTATGGAAAATCCGTGATGAGCACAGAAGTCCAATAACAAAACATCGCTCGGGTTCAGATTGGGGGGGCCATTCCTCCCAATCACACCCTTCCAAGTCTCACTGTCATTGCCTACGTGAGCATTGAAGACTCCCAGCAGTACAAGGGAGTCCCCAGAAGGTATGCCCTCTAACACCCCCTCCAGGGGCTCCAAAAAGGGAGGTTACTCCAAACTCCTGTTTGGTGCATACACACAAACAACAGTTAGGACCCGTCCCCCAACCCGAAGGCGGAGGAAGGCTACCCTCTCATCCACCGGGGTAAACCCAAATAAACAGGCTCCAAGTCGGGTGGCAATAAGTATGCCCACACCCACTCGGGGGCAACTGCAGAGTGGTAGTGAATCCAGTCCCTCTCAAGGTGATTGGTTCCAGAGTCCAAGCTGTGTGTCAAGGTGAGCCCAACTATATCTAGCCAGAACCGCTCAACCTCGCGGACATTCCACGTCCCAAGAGCCAGCTTCTATAGCCGAGGATCGGACCGCTAAGGTCCCCGCCTTCGGCCACCACACTGCACCCAACCTCCTTGGCCCCTCACATAAGTGGTGAGCCCACGGGAAGGGGGACCCACTTTGCCCCTTCGGGCTGTGCCTGGCCGAGCCCCATGGATGCAGGCCTGACCACCAGGTGCTCGCCATCGAGCCCCACCTCTAGGCCTGGCTCCAGAGGGGGGCCTTGGTGACCCGCGTCTGGGTGCGGGAAAACGCCGTCCAAATTTTTTTGTTCTTCATAGGAGGCTATATTGAACTGCTCTTTGTCTCATCCCTCACCTAGGACAAGTTTGCCTTGGGTGGCCCCACCAGGGGCTTAAAGCCCCAGACAACAGAGCTCCTAGGATCAGTGAGACACGCAAACCCCTCCACCACGATAAGGTGGCAATTCTAGGAGAGGATTTTTATTTGTTAAATATTTTGTAATATATCCAAAAATAACATTGATAATAGAGTATAGTTACATATATTAGTACAGTACATAAAATGTATGTTTTTTTATTAAATTTTACAGTTATATAGTTAACAACTGAAGATCAAATAGATTTTTACTGGTGGATATACAAGTCATAGAACCCAGAATCCAACTCAAGAAATGTACCAATACCATTTTTACAACTATTATCTTTTGGTGGCTGTGGAGGGTGTATTTCTTCAACATAAAAATTAATTTAAGTACTTCCCAATAAAGACTTAAAATGAATGTTACAGTTTTAACTTAAATGATTGCCTGCAATGGACCATGCTGTATAGCAGGTTATTGTCTTGGTTTACCAATAAATTATAGTGTTATGGAAATAGTGAATCATTATAACATGCAGATAATACAGCTGTGTTTAGTTTAACTTCAATAATGTGCACTTATTTATTTACAGTATGCACTGACAACCATCATGCTTACATTGCTCCTTTCTTCTTCAATTCATTTCTGGATACTTTAAACGAGTCTGTTACACACGTGCGATTAGGAGGGAGCTAAAAGGCTTGAGTAACTGTAATGCTACGTCAGACCAGGGGGTGGCGGATTGTGCTGTCTCTCTCAGTCTCTTGCAGACCATTCCCAGGAAATCCCGCCTAGTTCCAGAGCCTCTGATGACGTCACTTCCTGTCCCCGGGGACTTTGAAGATGCCACTTCCAGTCCTGAAGACGTCACTTCCGGTTCAGGCATGGATGACCTTATTTTCTCTTCTAGCCCTTAAAACCACCATCTTACATCCACTTATGCAGTTCTATTTTGGACTCTGTCTTGTAAACAACTCACTTTTTCAAACCTTTTGCAGCCAGGATCATATTATATGGGTGGCTGCCCCAAACCTCTGTGACTGTTTGGAGTCAATATGTTACAAGTCTTTGCTTTCCTTGCTTGCCATTTTTACTTTTATGGATACAAAAATCACTTAACTTCCCTAGTACAACTGCAAACAGCAGCTGAAGTACTTTAATGGTGAAGGTTCACCTAAGCTGCTGATGTGACTGTGCGTTCCCAGCTACATGTGTGTCTCTACTGGTGTTTCAGTATTTTGCATCTGTTTTTTCCATTAGGAGAGTCTTTTAGAATTTTAACAGAGGAAAATATAGTAAGCCCCAAACCCTGAATACGAACACGCAGAGAGTCCTGGGTTCAAATTATCGAAGGATTATTAACCAAAATTACTTCCAAAAATAGCACAAGCACAAATCACAGGTTCTCTCTTTCCACAATACCCTCTCTTTTCTCACCACCACACTGTCCTCCTCCAGTTGAGTGTTGCTCCATGTCCTCCCAGCTCCGACCGGGGAGTACTTCCGGTGCCAGGGCCACTGCCCAATGGAAGTACTTCCTGGTAATATAAAAGTCCCATAGTTTGGAGAGCACATCTCCCAGCAGCACCCTCTTGCTGTCCCTACAGACCTCAGAAGGGCTGTGCTTCCGGACTACAACTCCCAGCATTCCCTTCTGATTCCTGAATGGGTGCAGATATGTAGGGCTGCTGCCATCTAGAACCTGGGGGGAATAAACATTCGTCAGGGACAATCCTTCCCTGCCCTCTCTTCTTCTGTCGGGGCCAGGGAAGGTATAAAGCCCATGTCCAGTTGGGACGCCTGTCTGTTTATTCGCCGACACCCGTCCAATTAATGGATCTTCTGGACACCTGGCCAGGCTGCTCATTCATCTTGTGTGCTTTCTACAATACATTATGTAAGAGCCATTTTCCTAGTTTTATAAGATTCATGAATATTTTACTAGGTAACAATGCATAATCTATGGGAGGTTCCTATAACCCCCCATAAGTAGAATTGTATTGGTATATTCTGGCTATTTCTAACAGCTTTGAGTAAACATTATTCTTCAGTTAGTGACCGCCTTGCCATGAGTAAGGTGTAGAGGCATACGGTTTTAAACCATGCTCGTGTGTGCGCACGTGACCGAGCCTGAGGGCCTACGGGCTCTTTGAATGTGTGAAGTAACTCGTAAAACAGCACTTATTTAAGTGAAGAAAAATACACTTATAGTGTACAGAAGAAGAAATTAAGAATGTTTAAGTATAGAAAGAAGAAGTAAAGAACCTTTAAGTACAGAAGTAACCAAAATTTTTAAAGAAAAGCTAAGTTTAGAGAAAATACATTTTTTCCATTTTTTTGCCTTTTATTATACGTGTGTATCAATTTTTTCTTTTATTCTTGTGTGGATTATTTGCTTTTAACTTTCACTAAATATTTTTAAAATGAACTTTTGGACTGAGATTTCTTTCGACACGCGTTTTACCCGTGCTTGACTTCACCTTATGCTTCTATGGCTACACAGTAGGCCTATATATATATATACAGTGGAACCTCGGTTTGCGAGCATAATTCATTCCGGAAACGTGCTCGCAGTCCAAAGCACTCGTATATCAAAGTGAATTTCCCCATAAGAAATAATGGAAACTCAGATGATTTGTTCCACAACACAAAACTATTCTTATAAAAAAGATTAATACAAAATATAAAGTAAAAATACATAAAACAAATTAACCTGCACTTTACCTTTGAAAAGAATCATGGCTGGTGTTAGTGAGTTTCTAAAGTCTTGTGGGATTCCACCCAACGGGACGACATGTGGAAGAGCATCCCAAAGCAATTGCAGTCTCCCAGCGCTATAGCAGTTTGCCGTAAAAGTGAATCTGAAAGGTCATGGACATGTTATAAGTGCCTGGGTGATACAAGGAACAATTATAAATGCACAGGGCACAGTATTACTTGGCAACGACCCTGTCTGACTGCTGTGTCTGTGTATAGGAGAGTGGCAGATCCCGCTACAATAAATAACCGCGCTGTTGCTGTTTCAAGCTGAATTAAGCTGGTGTTGTTAAAATGCTGAGACTCAGCTTCATGTTTTGGGGCACAAGATAGGACCTTGCACGTCACTGCACACACACACAGTCACAATGCTGTAGTAAACAGTATACGCTTGGAAGTTGACTATATGAGTGAGGCACGCTGACTCAGCCCACGAGAGAGAGAGAGAAAGAAACACACACACAGGCATGAGAGGGAGAGAGAGAGATAAAGAGAGACAGACACACACACAAACCCGTGCGTGAGAGAGAGAGAGACACACACATGTACCTGAGAGAGAGAGACAGACAGACAGACAGACGTGCGCATGTGCGCGAGAGAGAGAGACACACACACACATGTGCGTGAGAAAAGAACCATCAGCTCAGTTGTAATCACATGACGCTCAGCAGACAAAGTGTATCCATACTACTCGTATTGTAAGACCTCGCTCATCACTCGTACACCTACACTCGTAAACCAAGTTACTCACAAACCGAGGTTCCACTGTATATATACTGTATAAACATAAGCTTAAACAACTGCTTCAGATTTAAATTTGATAGATTTAACTCTCTGAAAATTGAATTTCTTTGACAAATGTCCAAGAAGAACAAGTTTATCAGTTTTCAAGAAAACTGGTCTCTTAAGAACGGAGTTTCATGTGGACAGACAGACAGACAAACATGAGGAAAACACTATAGGATCATTTCTCATCTTATATGAATGCACTGTCGCAGGAGGCTGGGGGCCAGACCCAGCGAGGATGCCTGGAAGGACCTGAAGGCAGTGTGTACATCCCCCGGGCCACAAGGGGGCCACCACCCTGGATAAGGAGGGGACCATGGGGACCGAGCCAGGAGGCTCAAACCTACAGGGGCCCATGGCCACTGCCAGGGGGCGCCCCGAGTGTCATAGAGCCCGGGAAACCTACACTTCCGCCACACCTGGGATGGTTGAGGAAGGACCTTCCAGGAACGCCCGGAGTGCTTCCGGGTGCAAGAGCGGCACTTCCGCCACAACAGGAAGTGCTGCCAGAAGAGCATCATCAAGCATCTGTAGCACAAAAGGGGCTGCCTCACTCCTGTCCAGGAGCTAGAGTCGGGAGTGGGAGCAGGACAAGAACATTGGGAAGACAGCCCGTGTTAACGGTGATTGGTGCTGGAGCACTGTGTGTTGTGTGAACTTTATTTAATAAATGTGTGTTTTATAAAGCGTTGTGTCTGTCTGGTGGTGTTCAGACCCGTGTCTCACAGCACCTAAATATTGCACCTTCTATTTATATTATGACATTTAAAAAGACACTTTTTCCAATTTCATTAAATTGAATACAGTTAGAAAAAATAAGCAGCATGACATTTTTTGAACAGAATAATCCACAATAGTAAGGAAAAAAAAACAGTTATTTTATACATTAGGGCAGATTTTATTTCTGCTTCTTCCACAGGTTCTTCTTGCTGTTATTTTCTTTAAGTTCATCTTTCATATCAGGAGTTCAGAGCAAGCCATGAGTGGTCTATAAGCATCTATTGTTTTTAAACCTCAAACAAAAGGAAATTCAACATCTTCAAGGGAAAAGCTATATGGCATGTTTATGTACTACAATAATTTATTTAAAAATAAAAAGTGAAGCAGTTTATGTTCAGCAAAGTTCAGTCAGAGAACTAGTCATGGAAGTACATACCAGTCATTTTCTAACCTGCTTAGTCCTGAAAGGGTTGTAAGGGACTGTTAGAGTCTATCCAGTTAGCATGGGGCGCAAGGCAGGAACAAACCCTGCACAGGGCACCAGTCCATAGCAGGGCAAGCACACACACACACACCATGGCCAATTTAGGATCACCAATTCACCTAACCTGCATGTCTTTGGACTGTGGAAGGAAACCAGAGGACCAGGAGGAAACCTAAGCGGATATGGGGAGAACAGTCAAACTTCATGCTGGGACGTGGGACGTGAATCCTGACCTCGTTACTGCAAGGCAGCAGTGCTACCACTGCACCACCAATGTACTGAATCAATTCTTTCAAACTACATGCTTTTAAGTCAATCAATTCTTTTAATTCATTTGATTCATTTTTAGGAAGTATAGCTTACACTGTAGTTATGGGTTCTGTTTGCATCACAAATATATAATTATGATTTGTGTGTGTATGTTTATAAATATATACAGTGGACCCTTGACTTATGAACTCAATTCGTTCACGAGGGCTGGTTGTAACTCAAGACTATTTTTCCCATAAGAAGTAATGGAAATACCCATAATGCGCTCCGAATCACCCACAGCAACACTTACTTAACCTTTTCATAATAAAAAAGGGTTGTATAATGCGCATAATTTACCAAAACACCAATAATTTTTCTAATGTACTAATCAAAAAGCTATAAAAAGTGCCTAGCCTACCAGAAACAACAATTTCATACTGTACTCACCATTTAATTTGACATCTTTGGGCTGCAGGAAGGGAGGAGGAAGAGAATGAAACGGAAGGTGGCTTATGCAAATCTTTTCTTTGTAAAATTGTCGAGATGGTAGATTTCGACATGCTGTACATATTAGCGAGATTGGGCATGAATGCCACTCTCATATTTCCGCACAATTTCCTTCTTTGTTTCGATTGTGATCGCTGTTTCTCAAGTTAATAATGACAGTAGTCGAGCACTTAGTTCTAAGCTGGCCGTGTTGTAAACTGCTGTAATAATACACTCCAAAGCAAGCCAGTGCTGACTCAGCCTGATGACATCATCATGTGCCGCGCTAGCCCACTAGCTAACATCCCTTAACAATCGCTTTCTTTACCTTCGTTACCTTCTCTTCCTTCCTTAGTAATTAGGCGTCTTGTTTGCCATGGTCTTAGTGAATTATATATATAGATAAATCACTGCACTGACCAAAATTACGTCCACAAACACATGTATCTGGGTTCCGACCGACGCTTATGAACGTTGTTTGTTTACAATCACACAAGCGGATACACGTGACCGCATTCGGGTCGTAACGCAAGATGTTGGTCATAAATCAAAACAAAAATTTTGGTCGTAAATCAAGTTGTTCGGTTGTTTGTCAAGGGTCGACTGTAATTATTATTATTGCTTGTTACTTTTTAATTCATTATATATAAATATGATTATATATAAATATGTAATTCACTTTATATTTAACATGATAATTCATATTCCATTGCTCTGTTTCCTATACTAAGGCATAATAACACATTTAAAATACATAATTAAAAAAAAGATGTTGCACTGCAAAATCACAAGTAAATGAGAATTGTGCAACTCATAATGATCTGTTCACAATAAAATGATCGAGAATTGTTAGTTTGATTCTCAGGTACTGACTTGTTCATGAATCAAATGAACAGGAATTATTAGACAGATTGTTCAAGAACGAAATCAACAAGAATCGTAGACTGATTCTCAGGTAGTGACTCGTTAACAAATCAAATGAGTCGAGGCTCATGAGTCAAGGGGCTCTTGTGCATGCCCTTGACACATCCAAAAGCAGGCAGTGGCAGTGAAACGGCAGACAATGACGACATCAAGCAAGCATGCGTGCATTTTAGCACTAGTTTCACAGAGCTCCACTGAGCCAATTCATTTGTGCTTATGAATCAATTCATATAATTCACTGAAAAAAGTCATTCAAAATGACTCGCGAATCTCCCATCACTAGTACATATATTCAACTCCTTCCAGGGTGTGAAATCCCAACATTTAGTATGGATTAGATAAACTTTATTAATTCCATGAGGAAATTTGAGTTGGCTAGATGTTCATTAACCTATCATCATCTGGACTTGTTTTTTTTTGAGACATGTTACCAGGAGATGCATGCAAACCAATTAACTGCAGACAACAGAAATGAAAAAACAGCTCATCATTGACATTAAAATAGTCATACCTTTAATAGTATATGTGATGCATACATAAATAAGATACTGATTTGCTTCACTGTTTCTCAACCGAGCTGGCATTCACATGGCTGACAATAATACAAATGCAAGTTTACTCTTGATGGGACAGTAATAATAATATATAGTATATGCTAGTGAATACAAGACTTTGGTTATTTTGGCCATCTCATGGTAAGTTAACGTTTTCACTGTGCTCCAGTCTTGGACCTCATACTTCTTGCAAATATGTGAATAATGTGTATACACCAATAAAAATAAATATATAAATAGTCAGACATGCACATCCCAACAACACCGTCATAGTCACTCACTTAGCACAATTCCCTGACATCTTCTTTAGCAGCTGGAAAGCAGAGCCATGGGGCCAGAGGACAGAGTTCTGTTCGGCAGGCCATCCCATAAGTAGAGCTGTGAATGAGTTGTAGAAAGTAATGAAACCATGGCAGACGGTTTAAGAATCAAACAAAAAACATGTTAACAAAGATATCCAAAATAATCAAAGAGAAAAATCAAAAGTTATAAAAATAGGAAGATGGTCAAACACACTAGCCTAAAGACAAAGAGGACAACTCAAATTAATCATTTTGCAGATGCACTAAACTTTCCCTTCATTTTCCTAGCCTCTTCCATCATATGGCTATAGCAGAAAGACGTGTTTCCAAGCAGAAGTTGAAACAGAAAGAGGGCAGAGAAAAACTGCACATGAACTGCATGTCATCTAACCAAAATGACAATAGGTCAGTTATTTTTTGTAAAACAATATGGCACATTTTCAAATTTAGTATGTATGTGAGAAGTCTAAAGAGTTATTTTATTCTCCATCCATCCATTATCCAACCCACTATATCCTAACTACAGGGTCACAGGGGTCTGCTGGAGCCAATCCCAGCCAACACAGGGTGCAAGGCAGGAAACAAAACCCTTGGCAGGGCGCCAGCCCACCACAGGGCGCACACACACACTAGGGACAATTTGGAATTACCAATGAATGCACCTAATCTGCATGTCTTTGGACTGTGGGAGGAAACCCACATAGACATGGGGAGAACATGCAAACTCCATGCAAGGAGGACCCAGGAAGTGAACCATTAGGTCTCCTAACTGCAAGGCAGCAGCCCTACCACTGCACCACCCTGTTATTTTATTTTGAAGGTCTCAAAGATTTGCCAGTTTAGATTTCAATAGTAAGTAGTTAACATAAATATTCCTTCACAATGCAAAGCTCTACTCAGAGAATACAGAGTGCATTGCTTCCAAGGCTGCCTTACAGCTCCTAGGAGCTGAATTCACATTCCAACCCAGTGATTACTAATGTAGACTTTGCTTGCTCTTGTCAGAGTTGATATTTATGGTTAAATACAATTTTCATTACTTGATATATTGATTATTATGTCATTTTTACTGTTAGCCTTTGCCCTTAGCATTCATTCTTAGAAAGCATTTAAATTAAAGCCTTTTGATCTGTGACACAATTCTGATGTCACTCTTGCAAGGTTAACTATTGATAAGAACCAGTGCAATCTTAAATAGCGACTTCTGACTCCAAAGGTCCGTTTATCATTAACTTGCAAAGACATGAGAAATACCCACTAATCATGTACAGCTGTAGTTAACTGTGTATTTAAGAAGTGAAATCAACAGCTGTAGTTCAGCCACCTCTTTCCTGGTATTGTGGTGAGTTCATGCAAGTGTCAATAAAGGTATTCTTACCATCCTGAACTGGCTTTGTGAATTTGATTTTGACACTCTCCAGATGTTCTAATGGGTTTTCTCCATATTCCCCACTTTCTATCCAAATGTAATGTAAATGATGACCCTGTTATATTAATTGGTGACATTGCATAAGTCTAGTATGAACAAGAGGGGGAATAGGCATCAGTGTGGTCTTTCAACTGGTATTTTATGAGACTCCAGCACCATACACAGCTCAGATAGGTTCCAACTCCTACTGAAAAAGATAGTTTAAAAAAGTAGATATTGTAATACTTTAATTGATACTTCTATGGAAGAAGATTGATCAAGTATTACTGGTAGGAACACAAGCCTGGATTTGCTGGGTCACATCCATTTCAGTGAAGTAAGAACATGTTATGACTTGCTCACTCTCCGGACTCACTGTAGTTTCAACAAAATAAAATTCAAACTAAATAACTTTGGTGGTAATCACTGAAAGCAAGTCTGAGCTTGCTGAATGAAATTAATCTTGGCGGATTGATGATAAAATGTAATCAGCAGCAACGGCTCACTATTCAGATAATTCATTTTAGGCAAAAATATATAATGGAATATCAGTGCAACATGGTGCAAGTTTAGACTGTGACTAGTATTATATTTTTAAGACCCCTAATGGAACCATTCACCTTCTGTTTAAGAATGTCAATGCAAAAAAAAAAAAAAAAAACATTTTAAACATTAAACGCAGGTGCTGGAAAAAGATCTGGTTTAAGACATTTTACCTTAATGATGGACAAATCTAACTTTCTACTAGATGGTCAATCTGAACATGTGGCCATCTGTGGAACAAGCCTGAACAATCAGTAACAATTTACACTACTAAACTGTATCTTATAATAAGCAAGAATTTACAGAAATGAAATATAATTTTACTGAGTAGACAAAGCGGTTAGTACTGCTGCATCGCAGTTCCACAACAAAGGTTTGAACCCAAATAGTCTCAATATGTTGCTATATACCATTTAATTTCCACCAACCTGTAGCTGTGCAATTTAGGTTTATGGAAAATTTAAACTGGCTGCCAATAATAAGGTAAGGGTTCGGTAATGGATTGAAACCTATAACTTTTCTTTAACCTGCTAATTGCAATTTATAGTCTTGAGGAACAGCACTGGGAACAAGGGAGGGGGTGCCTATGAGTAGGTGGCCATGGATATAAAGTATGTTAATGTTATCTATGTCATGCATGTTCATCTGAGGATCACCTTGCCAACTCAGGCAAGGTATGCAGTACCACCCCAGGGCAATAGGGGGCACCGTTGCTAACTGCCTGGTGTCCTTCCTCTGCAGCACAGAGAAAGCAATCTAGAAAGATGACAGGCCATGCTTCTATCTCTTCCTTAAGCCTCGCCCATACTGGCCTGAAGCATTTAAAATGAGCCCATCCCCAGAAAGTGGAGTCTAACTACAACCTGAACTCACAGCAGGACGAAGCTTCCACATACACAAAGGCAAAAGAAGATTTTGGTTCTTGCACCCTGTCTGTTTGTACAGGGTGGCCCAGTTGGCATCCCAACTGTTTTTCATGTCAATCATAACATCTATCAATTCTGTCTGCTTTCATTAAACGCTGAATGTATTGTACAGGTATCTGGAGCTGACAATAGCTGCCTTATGACTTCCCATTGCACGCTTCTCTCCATTAAAAAATAAGAGAAGCCATTAAAAAAATACTGAAATATCTAAAAGGCTAGTAGTGGTTCAGAGTGCTTAATTCAGGAGAATATTAATAAATGACTTTCATATTCTAAAAACATTTGAACTGTTCCTCATAAAGTAATTTAAATTTTTTTTGCAAGGTTTAAGTAAAATAGTAAATCCTTTTTGTCACTGGGTTATGATAGGTGTATGATAAGAAGGAATACAACCAATAAATGTTTGATAAGTGAGAATGTCCTAAAAATGTAACTAAAAAAAGAATTGTTAGAGTGCTAAGGAGTATTGAGAATCCAAGAGTATTTGAATAAGCAAAAATATTATTGCAATTAGGTCTGAGAAGTGGATGTGCAGAAGTTAATGTACCTGAAGCATATAAATCTCTAGGAAGAGATCAAATATAAACATCCCAGGTAATGTTAAGCCCTAGGTTTGTGATTTAAGGGAATAGTTTATTATTGATGGAACTTACAGTAACAATCTTACCTGCCTCTGAGAGAACTCATTCTCTCTCATGGCTCTCATTAAATCAAACCAGCATAAAATATTACTTTTTCATTATTTAGTGCAGGTAAAGAAAAAAATATGTTATTCATTATTGCTTTGCTTTTTTTGGGATATGTTGTATTTTAATTGGAAGATATTACAAACAGTAATGGGGATACTGTATAAGCACCGACACAAGTGGCAGCCTAACCTGTAGCTACCAGTAGTAGACTATCTGAACCTCTGTATGGACACTGTTCTTCTTGTTAAAACTGTATGCTATTTTGCTAATAATAAGCCCTGGTGGAGAAAGCGAATGAGCTCAATCTCCTTTTCAACGAGTTCAACTGCCCTGCTCCTGCCTTAACTGGCACTAACTCACCGGCCAATATCCCTCACACCAAAACATGCATCACAGACTGGTAGCACAGAATTTCCACAGGGGACTGTTCTTTCCCCTTTCCTCTTCATTCTGTACACATCAGACTTTAGTTAGAACTAAGGGAAATGCCACATGCAGACGTTCTCTTGTGGGGTGTGTCTGGGGTGGACAGGAGGAGGGGTATAGGGATCAGTGAATGACTATGGTATGGTGTCGGTCAAACCAACTGCTGTTGAACATTTCCAAAACCAAGGAACTGCCATAGGACCATATGGACAACCATAGGTCTAGACCACCACTGAGACCTTTCTCCATTGAAGGTGTTGATGTGGAGTGGGTCAAGACCTATAAATACCTTGGAGTGCACTTGGATGACAGGCTGGTCTGGTCAAAGAACACAAAGGCTCTGCTCAGGAAGAGGCAAAGCTGGCCTTTAACATATGTAAGAAACTCCTGCAGATGTTCTATCATTCGGTGGTGGCCAGTATTTTCTTCTATGCTGTGGTGTGCTGGGGGGTAGCTTGAAGAGGAGAGATGCTAAGTATATTAACAAGCAGATCAGGCGAGCAGGATCTGTGGTTGATATAGAAATAGACTCTCTGAGGCTAGGGATTTGCACTGGCAATCGGAAAGTTGTCGGTTCGAATCCTGTAAATGCCAAAAGGGACTCTGCTCTGTTGGGCCCTTGAGCAAGGTCCATAACCTGCAATTGCTGAGCACTTTGAGTAGTGAGAAAAACACCATATAAATGCAAAGAATTATTATTATCATTATTAGAGTTGCAGAGAGGACACTAGGCAAGCTGCTATCTAATATGGACAATGAACATAACCCACTATACATCACCATAATTAAGCATATGGGTTTGTTTAGTGGTAGGCTGCTATCACAGACCTGCAATACAGATAGATGCATGAGATCTTTTGTTCCCAGAGCCATTAGACTCTTAAACTCTTCCTAACACATTTTATTTTTATTGTATTTCACTTTAATATTAATGTCACTTTACTATCTGTCACTTTAAAATTATCTGCCACCTGTCACTTTGGTAGTATAGTATTATTTGGACAATTCTGATTACACTGGCATTAATGTATACACCAGCTTATGACTGCATTATTTGTATGTATTTGTATAGTGTGTATTTAAATGTTTGTATTTAACTTGGTATAATTATGGCTACTGGTACTTAAATTTCCCATTGGATCAATAAATTATCTTCGATAAAAAGCCAAGTTTCACCCTGGAGACAAACAGAAGTTTCTATCTATCTATCTATTTATTTAAAGCATTTTTGAATTATTAAGCAATATGTGGCATATTGAAATGTCCAGTATGGTAACTAGTAGTTCCAAATATTGTTCCACATTCAAATTAAATTGACATTACCTGCCTCAATGATGTGATCTTAGTTTGTTGTTAGAGAATGGCTAAGATTTATCGTTTTGACTGCACATGATGGACGTTTATTCGTATGGAGACACCAACATGGGTGCCATTGATATGTAGCAACCAAAAATGCCCTTTAAAGGTGGAAGTACAGATATTTCTAGTACCATAGCAGTTAATTGTACAGACCATGTCACTGTATGCAAATATCCTAGCAGTCTTTAGTCATAGCCTTCACTTACATAATCTTAGGGAGATAAAGGTAGTCAAAGGTGCATTTGGTAGCAGTAGCAGTGAATGAAAAAGTATTAAAACAAAAAAACTGTATTTTTAGGTTCCAGAGAGGTCAGTACTGGTCATATCAACTTTGCAAATGAAAGAGGCTGCTGACAGTTGCTGAGAGTTTTTGAATTTTCAGTGGTGTGAAAATTAACTAAAAAAAAAATACACATGCCCTTCCTTGTGTGAATTTTTGAAGCTTTTTTCCCTTTAGAAGGGTTGTTTGTAACTGACCACAACTTATCAGACTCCTAGAGGTTTTTAAACCCATGTTCAAGAACATATTCTTTCTACTCACCAGTACATCATTGCTACTCAACGATTGATTACTTCTTTATATACAATAACTTCTTGCCTATGATTAAACCTTGCAAATACGAAGCAGAGATAAAAAGCGAAATTACTAGAATAGATTAAGAACACGCCAGACTACCAAGCGAAACTCTACATAGGAAAAGGCAGGCTCTACATTCAGAACTAAACCTCTTGACAACTAAAGAAACTGAACAACTAATTTATAAATCCAGACATCATTACTATGAACATGGAAAGAAAGCTAATAAGCTTTTAGCTCAGCAAATTCACAAGCAAGAAGTGCGCAACACAATCTCAGTAATCACCAACACGAACGGAGATAAAATCGTCGACCACAAAAATATAATGCACACTTTCAGAGACTACTATAAATCCCTATATACTACTGAGTTTAAAGAAGACAATACACAATCTAATGCATTTCTGGATACATTACAGATACCACAAATAGACATTTTTAGTGCAGAGGAACTTGATAAACCTCTGGCATTATCAGAATTACTAGATACTATAAAGTCACTCCAAGGCGGGAAAGCAGCAAGCCCTGATGACTACCCTGCAGAATTTGTACAGGAATTTCTCCGCTCAGCTAGCTAAACTCCTATTAGCAAAATTTACAGAAGCCAGAGATAACCAATCTCTTCCTCAAACCTTTCGCCAAGCACTAATCACCGTTTTTCCAAAGCAAAATAAGGACTTATTACAATGTGCATCATACAGACCAATTTCTTTTTTTTTATTTTATTAATTTTATTACAATCCATACAGACCAATTTCACTTCTGAATAACGACGTTAAAATACTCTCTAAAATCATAGCTAGAAGGATGAAGAAAGTGCTCCCCTCGGTAATATCACAAGACCAAACTGGATTTATTAGGGGCCGACACTTATCTTCAAATCTTTGACGCCTGTTTAATGTAATATACTCACCAACTAAATCAAACACCCCAGAAATATTATTATCATTGGATGCAGAAAAAGCATTTGACATGATTGAATGGAAATATCTTTTTACTACATTGGAGAAGTTTGGGTTTGGCTCGAATATTTGTGCATGGATTAAATTACTGTATACTAACCCAGAAGCTTCAGTTTGCATTAACAACAAGACTACTTTAAAGTAGAATGTGGTACTAGGCAAGGATGCCCCTTGTCACCACTGCTGTTTGCAATTGCCATTGAACCACTGGCAATACATTGTCGAAATACTGATCAGATAAAGGGGATTAGCAGAGAAGGACTGGAACAGAAAATTTCATTATATGTAGATGATATGGTACTGTATATATCAGCCCCAGAAAATTCTGTGCCTGCAGTCTTAGCAGCTCTCACAGAATTTCAAAAGATCTCTGGTCTCAGAATTAATCTGAATAAAAGTGTACTCTTTCCATTGAATTCTCAAGCATATAATATTATATTAGATACCCTACCTTTTATCATTGCAGAACAGTTTAAATACCTAGAGGTAAACATCACAAGTAAACACAAAGCTCTTTATCAACAAAATTCCAACGTCTGCATGGAAAAAATTAAACAAGACTTGCATAGATGGTCAACCCTTCATCTCACACTAGCTGGAAGAATTAACACTGTTAAGATGAATATTCTTCCTTTTTTATTTCAAAACATTCCAATATACATTAATAAATCATTCTTTAGGCAATTAGATTCAACAATAACCTCATTTATTTGGAATTCAAAACATCCACGCATCAAAAGAGCGACCCTACAAAGACAAAAGGCAGAAGGCAGCATGGCTCTACCTAACTTCCAGTTTTATTACTGGGCACCAAATATACAGGCGATAAGAACCTGGACACAAATAGAAGAACATACACAGGCTTGGACCGCAATAGAAGTAAAATCCTGCAGTACTTCTTTGTATTCCTTGCTCAGTGCTCCAATAAACACACGTTATTGGCAATATACTAATAACCCAATTGTGCTCCACTCACTTAGAATCTGGAACCAATGTAGAAAGCATTTTAAGACGGAGAAGCTTCTATCTGTGGCACCTCTGCAAGAGAACCACCTCTTTCAACCTTCACAAACATATGCAGTTTTAATATCTGGAAAAATTTGGAATTAACTTGCTTAGAGATCTTTATATAGACAATGTCTTTGCATCCTATGAACAATTACATTCCAAATTTAACATTCCAGCTACACATTTCTTTCACTATCTTCAAATCAGCAACTTTCTTAAACAGAACCTTCCAGATTCTCCTCATCTTGCACCCTCATCCATGCTGGAAAAATTATTGCTCAATCTCAAGGACTTAGACACCATCTCTACAATATATAAAATCATTTTACAATCCCTCCCTTTCAAAGATCCAAGAGGACACTGGGAAAAAGATCTCTCAATTAATATATCAGAAAAGGAGTGGAAAGTAGCAATGCAGAGAATTCACTCGAGCTCCATATGCATACAATTATACAACTCAAAATTATATATCGAGCACATCTGTCTCGACTAAAACTCTCCAAAATGTTTCCAGGGCATGATCCAACCTGCGAATGCTGCAACCAAGTCCCAGCCTCACTGGGTCACATGTTCTGGGCCTGCACCAAATTAACATTATTCTGGAAAAAAAAAATGTATTACCTTTCAGACAGCCTTGGTCTTACAATCCCTCCTAACCCATTAACAGCTGTGTTTGGGGTTCTTCCAGAGGGGTTTAAAGTGGAGAAAGACAAACAAATTGTGATTGCATTCACTACACTCTTGGCATGCAGACTTATTCTGATAAACTGGAAGAACCCAAACTCTCCTCTTTTAAGTCAGTGGGAAACTGATGTGTTATACTATTTGAAATTGGAAAAAATCAAATACTCAGTTAGAGGATCCGTACAGACTTTTTTCAAAACATGGCAGGATCTAATCAGTAATATTTTAAAATAAGCTCATAAACCACAGAGAATTTATTAATTTAGGTATGTTTACAAGCCTTAAATTTCACGCCGTTTGGCTTGCTCTCTCTCTCAGGGGGTGGGGATCGATCTGTCCTTAACTCAATTTTTATTTTTGTAAAAACTTCATTGATTTGTATCGATTGCAATCAAATTAATAAAAAAAGATTTAAAAAAAAATAGAAGGGTTATTTGCTTTTTTTTTCACCCGCACAGGAGCAAAAGTAGCTGGGTGTTTGTAGGTGTTCTTGGAAGTTACTTGTTCTTGTTATCTGTATTTGAACTAGCATCAAGAAGACAGGGTAGAAAACAGCAGTAACAGATATTGGCATCTGTAAGTAAACAATTGTGTCATAGCATTAAATAGTTAAGTAACTGAAGCAGCGATTCCTTAGTTAAAAAAGAAGCAATAAAGAGGAAGGCTCAGCAGCTAGTGTTAAGAGGGCGATCAGGCCCAAGGGGCTGTAAGAGCAGATAAGATAGTAAGAAATGAACTAGCAGCAGATATTTCTTAAACAAGTTTTATTGATTTATTTATTTTAGATTGAACAGTTCTTAACTGTCTGGAAGTAGAACAGTAAGGGTTTACTAATACGGAGGAATACAAGCAGTGTGAGTGGAGAGCTTTTAAGTAAGGAATAAGAGGAGCACAAAGTTAGAAAAACAGACAAGGAAAAGTAAAGTTAACCTTATAGAAGAACAAACAGTAGGAAATTGAAAGGGAGAATAGTACAGGAGCTTAAGGGGATAGAAGGTGTAAAATACTTTGTAGCTGTAGTAGTTCTATAATTTATTTTTTTGGCTAAAGTTTTTAGTTTTACCATTTAAGGTAAATCAGTTAATTTTAGTAAAAAAAAAGGAAAAAGTTAAGGCAGTTTTAGTAATCCTAAATCAAATTTTAATAATACGGCAAGTTGCTCAACTGAGTTGGAGCTGTATGTAGCAGAGCATAATTATGATATTAAAGCAATAATGGAAGCCTGGCTAAATAACAGAGATGGAGATGAGTATAAAATAGAGGGTTATACATTTTTAGGAAGGCTAGACAGAACAGAAAAGGAGGTGGAGTTGCTCTTTATGTCAAACAGAATTTAAATGCAAGTCCTCTTCATTTGAACCCTATCTTAGTGAGGACATGTGGCTTCACCGGGAAAGCATTAATAGAAGAGGACTTATTTTAGGAGTGTATTATAGACCATCCAATGCAGACAGTAATTTCAACACACATCTTTTTAGTAATATCAAAAAGGCAAATTTACAGGGGGATATTACAGTCAGTCAAAGTCTGAAGAAATAAAGCACCAATGCTGTGTGAAACTTGTCTGGATTAGTATTTTATAACAATCAAAATAGAATTGAAGGTGTAGAGGTGATTGAACCACTAAGGTCAAGAAACCATAATATAATACAGTTTTCAGTGTTTTGTATGAGTGCGGATGAAAAGACTAAAATCATCAATCAAGTTTAACTTTGGTCGGGCAAAATTTGAGCAGAAGCGGTAAAGTCTAAGGAGGACAGACTAGGATAAGCTTTTAAGTGTGGAGACAGTCAAGGAGCATTGGAACAGGTTTAAAAACTGTTTTACATGTAATGTAGCACAGGTACATACCTAAATGTGGAATTAATATGGAATTTTAAAAACTCCACATTGGGTAAAATACTTTAAAAAGAAGCTGCAAAGGAAAGGAATATTATAAGGCATATTAGACTAATAATTCCAAAGTGAATCATAGGGCGTATGAGAACATGAGGGCAACCATTGAGAAGGATATTAGGGAGGCTAAAAGACAGTTGGAGAGGAATATAGCAGATAAGGCGAAAGAAGACCCTAAGAGATTCTTTCAGTATTTTTGTAGTAAAAGAACAGTTAAGGAGGAGGAGATGAAGTGCATTAGAAATAGTAAAGGGAAATTAAAAGATACAGACAGTGAAACAGCGGACACTCTAAATTTGCATTTTTCTGAGGTCTTTACGAGTGAGGCAGTGGATAATCTCCCAGTGGTAAACGGGGCTACTAAGGAGGTACTGATGGATTTGGAAATTGTAGAGGGAGAAGTGCTGCTCAGATTAAATAAGCTGAAATCAAACAAATCACCAGGACCAGATAATATTTACCCTCAAGTTCTTAAGGAGGTATGAGTACATACGAGGGGGGGGCCCAAAAATAATGATACACTTGTCCCACGGCTTTTTTCGTTGTTCAAAACTGTTCTGAAACTCTTGCAAAGTGATATCTTTCAGTACCTCTATCATTTGCATCTTGACCTCCTCTACATCCTGAAAACACTTTCCTTTAAGGTCCCACTTCATTCTTGCAAATAAGTGAAAATCTCGGGTGCAAGGCCTGGGGAGTGGGAGAACGTTGTCATCCTGTTTTTTGTGAGAAACTGCCACACACTCAATGCTGTGAGGGCAGGAGCATTGTCGTGATGCAAAAGCCACTTGACTGATCGTCAAAACTCAGGTTGCTTTCTCCACGCTGCATCACGCATTCATTTTAGCATTTCAAGGATGCTGCTTGGCCAAATGATGCAGAGGGCAATCTAGTACACACACCTAGCAGCAAATGTTGGAACTAACAAACCCGCCAGCCTCCAGAAAAAAAAAAAAGCTTGTTATTTTTGGGTCCCTCCTCATATATAAACCCTTGGCACTTATTTTTAGGAAGTCACTGTGCATTGGGGAGATTCCGATGGAGTGTAAAATGGCAAATATTATCGCATTATATAAAAATGGTGACCAGGCAGAGCCAAGTAACTATAGGCCAGTAAGCTTAACATGCATCACAGGAAAATTAATATAAGGATTTACTAAGAATAAGATTGAACAGCACATGGCAAGTACAGGAGTTTATCTGAACAGTCAGCATGTGTCAAGTTTTCTGGGTTTACTGCATCAATGTCTGCCTAATCTTAAAGACTCATGGAACAACTCAGGGATAACATAACTGAAAAGGCTCTCCCAGACTCCAGGATGCGAACTCCTGCTCTACAGCCAGTCCTGTAAGCTGCCTCTGCTCCAACTGTTTATGAAAAACACATGTAAGATGCTTTATTATGTATAAATCTCCTTTGCTAAATTATTTAAATAAATATACTTTTTAAAATTAATTTATAATGAACATATTAGAGATATGGATAGACTTCTGGAGTACCTGCTGAAAATACAGGTAGTCACAGGTGAACACTGAAACTTCAAACAGATAGTTACTGGGTTGGGAATTCAGCACTTGAATTGTGAGGCAGCATGGTAACCACAGTGCCACCATGCTTTCCAATAACAACAACAACATTTATGTATATAGCACATTTTCGTACACACAATGTAGCTCAAAGTGCTTTACATGATAAAGAAAGAGAAAAAAGACAAAATAAATAATTAAAATTAGGAAACACTAATTAACATAGAATAAAAATAAGGTACGATGGCCAGGGAGGACAGAAAAAACAAAAAAAAAACTCCAGACAGCTGGAGAAAAAAATAAAATCTGCAGGGGTTCCAGGCCACGAGACCGCCCAGCCCCCTCTAGTCATTCTACCTAACATAAATGACCAGTCCTCAATAAGAGAGGGGGTCAGTCAGAAGACGGTGTCTTGGTCTGTTCTTTGACTAAATACATCAAAAACAATTTCTTCTCCACCTTTGATCTTGGTGACTGAACAAACACTATGGTTGATATGAGAAATATCTTTTGATTTTGCTTTAACTAGAAAACACAATGACTGTCCAATTTTGATTGGACACATAAGTGCATTGATTATTAATCTTAAGAACAGTATCAACATGCTCCTCTGCTCTGATGCTATTTGCTTTCAGTAATATGACAGATGCATCAGTATTGAAATAAAATGAGCATACTTTTATATATGTTAAATGAGTGCTTCTGGATTTTTTATTTTTTTTCCATTTCCGTCATAAAAATGTATGAAGCTTGCAGAGCTGTCAGATCTACTTTAAAGGGGAATAATGTCTTCATGAAACAGTTGTAAAAGAGGTCTTGCATGAAATATCCTTTTATTTATTTATTAATATTTCTTCTTTACAGAAATGGATTGTAATAGTCTCATAAATCCTTCAGGCATTATTGTATTGTTATCACAGCCTAAAGGATATAATGCTTTTTTGTTTATGTCAGGCGTTTATTGTCAAGCTATTTAATTTCATTCAGCTAAACTTTATCTAACAGTCTGTTTATTACCACAAACAGACCCTCTTTGTTATTTCAATGTATTTTATCATTTTATAATGGCCTCCTGAAGCAGTCCATACACATCTGTGTTGCAAGTCTAAAATCAGATTTAGCTCATTTATCAACCACAATAAATCTGAACCAGGATGGCTTTTCTTTCTTTTCATGCATGGTACGGCATTGATAAGTGCAATAAGAAGCCTGTATCATGGAAGTGTTCTTATGATCAAAGCTCAGTGCATAGCCAATGACAGCTCCTAGAAATGAAAGAATAATTAAATGATGCAGATGGAATCATCATACAACGAGAGCGCTTCACAACGTTTATCAGAAACTGGAGAGATAGCAGATGAAATTATTTAGTAAAATATCAGAATTAAGTGAATTAAATATTTGAAGCTGACTGTGTTTCTTACTGGATATGGGAGAGAAGGAATAGTACTGTTAAAATGACAAAAGTTTCTTTGTTCATCAGTAAATGAAGTGGCTTTAAAGTTTGCTTGAAATAAGAACATCAGTTTTTCATTCCTTTTTTTAAGTTCATTACTCCATTATCCTTAATCAATTATCAACTCAAGTTTACGAGCTGTCTGGTCCTATCCTAAGGATATCACACTCTTGTTGTGTGATGATGCTACCCATCTTTTCTCCAGATAAAAAGAGTTTATCCCATAATTTTTGTACTTCACTCTTCACTTGTCTCTCTTAAAAATAACCTAAGACGTTTGACAGATAATAGAAGCCCATGCAGTCCATCAGTCTTTAAAGACTGGGTTCAAAACAGAGTTGAATACAATAAACAAAATGGTAGTTGTATGGTGAGATGACAGGAAGGGGCAGGTCCACAGGCACAGGAACTGGAATTGATGTCAGTGGAGCCAGATGTCATATCAGAGGACTCAAGTTCAGTCTTCTGGTCTACAAAGTGAAAACAACACAAAAGATTAGTGGACAGCACCAACTGCTGGTTTGGCAGGTCAGTACAGTAACTCAGGCCCGTGAGCTGTCCCCCATGTGCAGGTGTGTATATACAGAATGAGTGAAAATTATGTTAACTAATGGTACTGCTATGTATGTACTTATAGACAATTTTTGTGGACAATGTATGTGCCACATATGGTACATGTGTTAAATATGATGGCGAACAGATTGAGACATTCCTGTAAATCATCTTGCACATATGAAGTATGTTTTGTGAACAAATTGTTTCCACCTTTCAAACGTTAACACAATTTTGACTCACCCTATCATATCATATGCAATTTTATATATATTTTGCATTCAATAAATGCATTTTTTGGGCATGTGTGCCTTTTGTTGGTATTGTATTATTGTCAGTATTATGAGGAAACATGCAAGTTCTAAGAAGATAAACTTGTAATGTGATGATAAACTTGAACATTAACTTTGAAGACTTTCTCAAGGAATGTTCTCAATATAACAACACTTCAAAGTAGAACAGAAACATTTACCTACCAGTAATGCCAAACATGTTCTTTTTACAAACACCTTCTTAATAAGGAGCTTTATTTTTTTCCCCCAGTGCTTATATCATTTGTCTTCTTTGGTGTTGTGTCATTGCCTTGCATCCAATTTGGATTATAAAAGAAGCAAATTTAGTAAATTGCTTGGACAGGGGGATGAATGATGGTGCTTTTCACCATTTATGCAAGTTCTGAAAAATAAAGATTGAACAACAGACATGTTCTTGTGTTACAATAAGCAAACACAGCTCTATTCATCTTAGAAAAATAATATTTCTTTTTAAGAATGCAATGACATCCTCAAGGTTGAGACTGCAGTGAGCCTCGACCTTCTCATTCTCGCTCTTGTCAGCTATGCATCATGCACTAATTTTTTCTTTGCACTGACCCAGCATATGAAAATTTGGAACGAGTTATAGACTGCCTGCCAGTGTTTCTGTAAACAGCTTTTTTGAGAAATTACCTACAGCATGTGTTTTGTTTCTCTATGAATTTTTAAAAGATATTTGCCGTTTTTCCATCTTTCAAAAGGCAATTTGTTCTCTACATTTTTAGCTTATTTCATTATACATCCTGTTTTTGTTAGGATTATTTTTACCTCCCATACTGGAAAAGTAAAGGAATTCTATACATGGAACACATAGTTGAAGGATTGGATTTCATTCCATTTAACAGAATAGTCTCCCAATTTGGGATAGACAAGAATAGATTTTTAGAATATCTCCAAATTAAATCAGTAGTTAAAGAAAAATTTAAGCTTAAAGTAGAATTACAAACACCATCAAGGGTATTAGACTTCTGTAATCTCAAACACCCCAAATTACTGTCTAAAGTATATAAAACATTGACCAAAATAGATGATACAATAGCAATTCCTATAGGCAAATGGGAGGAGGATCTATTAGTTAGCTTTGATCAGACTTTCTGGTCCCAAACCTGTTTAAAAACTTTTAAAACGATCAGAAACCCCAATTTACAACTAATTCAATACAAAATTCTACACAGAGTACACTATACAGGTCATCGGATGTTCAGGATGGGATTTGTGCCATCTGACACCTGCACACACTGCACAGACAACATTCCTGACAGTTATATCCACGCACTGTGGTCATGTCCACCTGTTCAGGGATTCTGGTATAGAGTATGTGAAGACCTGTCAAAGTGTCTGAAATGTGATATCCCAACTTCCCCCTCATTTTGCTTGCTGGGGAACCTAGAGGATGTCCCGATTGAAACAAATTTGGTTCACGTGGTTCTCACTGCCATATGCATCGCTAAGAAAACTATCCTCATAAACTGGAAAAACAAAGATAATCTTTGCATTAACCAGTATAGAAATCTTTTATTGGATCATATTACACTTGAGACAGCCTCTGCCTCCACTTCAAATCAATCTCTCTGGGCTCCTTTGATCGGTTCCATCACATAGCGATGATGGAGGGTCATTGATATGGTCCTGCGGATGCTGTGGTTGATGTGGTGGAGAGTCTGAGCTTGGAGTATCTGGAGGATCCCTGGGGTGGGTTCACTAGGGGGGTCTTGGGCTGGGGGGCTGCTGCCCGACTCTGGTGGTGCTTGGGTTACCTCCGGGGTGGGCTTCTGGTGGTTGTGTGTAGGGCCTTAGGGGGTCTTGACGGTGGCTGCGGTCGCTGCCTAGTGGCGCAATGCCCCTGGGTTGGTCTGGGTGTGGGCCTGGTGGCTTAGGGTTTGGGGGCGGCCGTCCCCGGATGGGGATATGGGTGGGGCCTTGGGGATTGGGTCCTGGCATGTACGCTGCCGGGAAGAGGGCCGAACGTGCGGCAGTTCCACCATGGGGAGGGGATGTCCGGGAGGGTGAGGATCCAGCTTTATCCTGGGTGTCTTATGTCTTACTTAATCTGAATGTTGAGTAAATGTGGGGATGGGAGTAAATATTCTGCTGGGGTGGTGTGGGTTGGTGGCCTCAGACTCCGTGGGGCTCTGTGATGCTGCTGCTTCGGGCCATGGCTAGATAGGCTGGGGCCTCCGTGCCCGGGTGGATTTTGGGAACGGAGGTGCCTATTGGGGCCAGTAGGGGAGCTGGCTCCCTGGAGGGCTCAGGCCCCTCAGCCGTTCCTCCCCATCCTCAGACATTTCCCTCCTCCTGCTCCTTCACATCATCACACAAACATGCACATAGGGCCTTGGGGTGTGGGTAAGTCAGGGGGTGCGGGTATGGATCCCGTTTCCGCAGTCCTGTGGCAGCCTACACCCCAATTTTATTTGCACATTAAACACTTCCACAAAAAACATTCCACACAAATGCACACTTAGGGCCTTGGGAGTGGGCACACTCAACGGCATCCGGTGGGGGGAAATTTCAGCCTCACTCCGAGTGCCGGTGTCCACTTCCAATTTTAAACTGCACCTAGTCACGGAGAGTTTTGGGGGGGAGGTGGGGCTGTGTGTTGGCATCAGCTGGTGTAGGCCACATGGTGCCGGCACTGCCCGCCCCAACCACAAAATGCACCTTATCAGCACACACCAACACTACATTAGAGCAGGCGGAGGGAGACTAGAGGTCTTATCACACTCTGTTCTCAGTTAGCTGCCGGGGCTGGAGGCTAGGAGTGGGAGCTGGCCGTCTGCCTGTGGTCTGGAGTGGTGGGTTGCTTTGCTCTACGTTGGATGGGGGTGCCTGCTCACTATTACCCCTGCGGAACGGGGCTAACTCTGACGTCCAGGAATGGCTGTACCTCAGGTACGGCAGCACGGGACCAGAGTTAGGTAGGGTGTGTGGGGAGTGTGAATGGGTGTCTGGCGTACATCCTTGTAAGTCTTGGGTTGTATGTGTATGTGAGAGCATGAGGGAGGGAGTGTATGACTGTGTTTGTGTGTGACTGTATATGTCAGGTGGGGTTTTGGACTCCTCCCCTCTCCTGGGACATCTGGCAATACTACAACATCTTTGCCTACCCTCCCCCTGCCTTAAGCATCTGTCTGGTCGCTCCCGGTGGCTGCCTGGTGGGATCTGGTTCCCTGGGCTCTGTTGGATCCTCGGCGGGTGGGTCGCCTCGGGTCCCGGGCTGCTGGGTTCCGGGCCCGGCCGACTCGGGAGAGCGGCTGCGGCGGCCTGAGGGCTTGCCGTTGATATCTCCCGGGACTCTGCCGGCTGCTGGTTGTGACCCCGGGTGATCCTCTGCGCCTCGGGTGGGGGTTGGGGCTTCTCTGGTGACGGCCTCCCTGGGGTCTCCGCGCCTGGGGTGACCTCTGGATCTCTGGGCTTGGAACTCCCTCCATCTTCCGCACGTTTTTGGGGGCAGGTCTGTGGCCCTTCACACTCACTATTGGATGCTCCTATAGAGAAACCTTACACATACAAGCGTGCGTACACACACAGGTGCTCACATGGTGATTTCATAAGTATGACTTGGACATCTTCAGCACATGATCTAAGGTTGTGGTGGCCTTAAATGCCTCAGTAATAATTACTGTATGATTGTCAGCAAACATTTTTACTTTTATATATCTTCATGTAGCTGATGCAGCAATGTTTTTGTCTTGTGGTTTTTTTTTTCCCCTCTCTTTCTGCAGGTCTAGAAGCGGATTCTGGTTCATTTATTGTTTATTCTATACGAAACCCCCCCCCTCCCCTTTACCTCCATCTCTTCCTTCTCTCTCTTCTTTTTCTTTCACTTTTGTCTCCGTGTCCGGTTCGAATCTTAAAACATCTAAAAATATTTTTTAATAAAGTTTTGGTATCAGGCGTGACGTCAGCAGAAGCTGTAACGCTCCACCTGAGAGAAAAACTGTAAGGCTAGTCGCCAGCATTCAGACATCAATTCTGATTGCTTCACAGCCGAACAGGACACGGTAAAAAAAAAAAAAAAGGATTATTTTTATTTTTTTCCCGTAACCAGCAGGCAGTTAAGGTGCAAGTAAAAAAAAACAACACTTTACCAGCTACTTTGATAGTATATATATCAATAAATGTTGGTCATGTAGAAAACTATTTCAATACTTAAAAATGAGAGGGAAAATGCTGAAGAGGGGTAATAATATTTAGCCCTCAAAACATTTGTTGACCTACATATGGAAATAAGATATAAACTGGTAGAAATTTCAGACATGGATCAAAATATTTACTTCTAAATAACCTGCTTTATTAACAGTCAGAATATGTTTCTAATTAAGAAATGAATTGGAACAAACACGTACAGCAACACAACTTTATGGGATCAGGTTTCTACCCTGGTCTAGAAAATACAACTACAAAGTCAATCAGCAATTTTACTGGCAAAAGTACAGTTATGAACAAACTCTTTCCCATTCTTGACCACAACAAAAGTCTTATATCAATTGAGCATTATAAGCAGAAATTAAAAGGTGATATCTTTTCAACAGTCGTATCTGAAAATTAGAATGATCTAAACAGTTACAAAGTATGTACACCAAAACACAATCAAAGTTGTTTTTTTTCTATTTAATGTTGAACTGAGGCAGTTTGCTTTTCCACTATTGCAAACTTGACCTGTGTAGCACATGCGGCCCTTCCTTGTGTCAACTCAACAGAAGGAAAGTGTTTTACTAAGTATGAAGGAAGGCAGACAGTACAGAGAGGTAACAATGCATGAAAGATATTTGACTAGCTAGTCAAGGTTCTGTGCCAGGTACTTCAATCCCATCTTTCAAATAAAAAAATCATCAACCAAAATCATAGTCAAAAAGCTTTTGCATAGGAGTCACTAAAAATAAAGTAAAACTGAGAAATGCTTTTGCTAATAAAAAAGGGATCTTATCCAAAACTTTCATTAACCTGGAAGTGCGTAAGGCCTATCTTTATATCATCTGATCAGTTATATCACTGGCTGCACGCTTTTGGTCACCTGTACCTACAAACGCTGAGGCAAGGCTGACAAAATGCTGGCACTTATAGCAAAACAAACAGAAAGATGTGAAAATATTTTTAATAACTGTAAATAAAATTCCCCCATCAGAAATTGAATCCTAATGTTGCAAAATCCCAAGAAGGACAAAGAAAAATTAAAATAGAGTCAAATGATGTCAGTTAAAATTAATAACAAAACAAGATCATAATAGAAAGACATTACTCCACTTAATGGGTGTAAGTGACATATTTGCCCTAAAGAGTCTAACAGCCATGAACTGGGAACATTGTAAATCTGTTAGGGTTTACACCTATAATATTATTTTAGTCAATGTGTCAGGGTAACCACAGTCACAATCAAATATTACATCCTCATTAGGTTTAAAACAAAAAAAAGGACAGAAGAGACTTGTTTTGGGCAGAGATGCATAAATCCACCTGGGGATGATGTTTGTTGACCAGGGTCTGTTGTCCTTATAAACTACACAGGCCATTAACGCTCAGTCTGGAAAAGCTTCATGGAGCTTCCATGTGTGATTGCCATGAAAACTTGACCTACAAAGTAGACACTGGTTTTTGTGACAAGGTGTGAAAGTTATAAGGACAGTGTAATTATACAGTAAGTGCCAGCTAGTGCACGGGTGCAGGTTTTCATTGTAGCCACTTTCCTAATTAACTAATTACTTTCGCTAATGGGACATTTGTAGTTTGTCTTATTTTTTATTGACTTGCTTTTTATAATTCAAGACACTTCACTGCCTTTTTTGTCCTTAACCAGCAGCCAAAAATAATGAAATGTAAAGAGAGATGACCAGCTAACTCAAGGATCGCAAACTCAGTTTCTGGGGGGCCACAATTCTTTTTTTCCAGTCAAATTCTAAAAGAGAGAAAACCCCAAAACTCCTAGAATTGTTAAAGGAAAAACCCTTTTTATAAAACTTAATGCAATTTTCTTTTGGTTATTTCAAACTCTCCTTGAGATGCAATATATTTCTCCCTGCATTTTTACCATTTCTGTTAACATTTCTTATACTCATCTTTTGTTACCTTGTCTAGAGCCTACTGTATTTTTTTCCTGGATTTCGTCCATGGTAGCAAATCTTTTTTCCTTCAGTCTCAGTTTCAATTTTTGGAACAAAAAGAAGTCACATGGAGCAAGATCTGGCAAATACGTGTGGGTACAAAGCCACAATCCTATTGTTATTGGTCAAAAACGTTTTGGCTGACAACACAGTGTGTGCTAATGCATTGTTAATGTGCAAAATTCTGTAGATGTCTTGGCACTTCATTGCAGATTAACAGTCTGTCCATGGGGAACAGAATCTTTAGGAGCAAGTCTGTCAATTTTGAAAAACAAAATCATCATAATCTTGTTGTTTGATTTGACCTGACAAAAAAAAAAATAAGTCACATGCATGATCGCTGAATAAACACATAATGATAATATACACTTTAGCACAAAGCCAATTGGCCAACTGATACCTGGTAGTCTATTTGAGAACTATACCCTACTCCCATACTATTGATAGCATAAGATCCATTTGCTACTTAGTTATGTTAAATTGATAGATATATTTTCCTAGTTATGTTAAAATGTTTGCCTAAATATATTAGTGTATAGACAATGGGTGGTTCTATTATAACCCCCACAAGCTACACTATAAATGGACTATTCTAATTAGTTCTCATCCATCTCCATCTGACTACAGATTAGCCCAGTTTATGATCTGCCTTGCATTTTGTAAGCATGGCAGGCAAACAATTTCAAAAGACAATAAGACAACTTTTAAGTATAGAAAGTAACTGAAGTTTAACAAGAAAAATCTAAGACTGTAGAAGAAACCTTTTTCTGTTTTGGCCTTTTATTCTAACTTTTGTCTGAATTTTTGTAATTTATTCCTCTTTCACTAAAATTTTAAAACAAACTCTATTGGACTGAGAAATTTCTTTTGTTATGTGTTTGACTCATGCTGGATCCTATCTTGCTAACTCAGTAGATGCTCAATTTTGAGAATCTGGAAAAGACACAGCTACAGACAGATTGCATGAATTTTTAGGTTCTCACTCAAAAGCCAACTCTTGCAGTTAATAAAGCACATTATTTAATTATATGTCTTTTTAAAACTAACATTTTTTTCACAAAAGACATATACAAAAATAACAACTTGATGACAATTATGTAGTAGTTGTGTAAAGTTTGGGACAATATAAGCTTTAAACAATTAAACATTCAACATTTCCCCATTCTCTGGAAATATGACCATGCAATACTAGCAACAATGTGCACCTACAAAAGGTCTTTGAGTCAAAAAGCACACAAAAAAAACCAAAACTGTTTGACAATGTCTATAGAAAAAAATGTGTACAGCAACAATGCTCTCAACTAATGGCCAGCTCTTTCCATCTTGGGATGGTGGTGTGCAGAAAAGTGCAGGAATATAATGTAGTTGACACACAGATGAAAAATCCCTTACATGTTAAAAAATTGTTAGCTTTGTGCCTAGCAGTATTCAACAGCCATATAAGCAAAAGTAGAGCTGCACAAGCAAAGTAAAATTGTTCATAAACAAAGGACTCAAGTAGAAGTTTTAGTTGCATTTACATAATAATATGCAAATGCCTGTATTAAAGTATAAGTACTGTATCAGTTGATCAGCTATGCCTTTGTGTACAATAATTTGGTGTTCCATTAGTCTGTCCTACTTGTAGCTTTAATTCTGTGAAGGAGGCTGAGTCAGATGATTTCTGTTAAGAAGGACATGAAGTAACAGTTTTTTGACTGTTTTATTTGAATATAATTACATAGGCTTTTACAGTAAAAGAAATGGCCTTTTGGGAATATGTTAGACTAAGTTTAATAAGTTTATTATGTTCTTTAATTTGCCTGTGTTTTGTAATAAAGTTCTTTAAATCATATGGAAGATGTTACAAGTAGTTTAATGCGTCACAATCTTCAGTCTTGCTCAAAATGGCATTCAACAGGGAGTTGCCACTATAAAAGGATCTGTCCCCATTTTATATTCATCCACCCATCTATCCATTTTTAAAATCCACTTATCTGGACAGAGCCAAGGGGAAATGGGAGCCTAAACCAGCAACCAGACAGAAGGAAGGAACAAGTCCTTGACAGGGTGCTAGCCCATCACAGGCTTAACACACACTCATGTTAGAGGGCAATTTAGGATCGCCAGTCCACCTAACCTGCATGTCTTTAATCTGCTAAAGTAAACCAAAGCACTCAGGACTTGAACCTTAGCCTCCTTATTGTGGCGCAGAAGTGCTACAACTGTGGCACAATGCCGTCCCCCGTTTTATATATACCGTAGATCCCAGAATATCAGCCGACTCGGTATATTAGCCGACCCCCTTCTCTACCTACTAAATTACATGTATTTGCCGATGACCGGTATTTAAGCCGACCCCCTTCTCCAAGCAAAATTTTCTAAATTTCCTTAAATGTGTCTCTTCAGGTATATTTATCATGTTTATCGGCGAGAATTTGAGACTGCCGGCATTTTTGATGGAAACCAGGAAGTGATTGCGGAGAAGTTTGGTAAAATGAAACCTTTGTGTTGAAACTATATACGCAAATACGGTACATCGGCGGGTGGATTTCCAGAGACTCTTTATAAATTTGATTAACTGAAATACGCAATACAGTGGACCCTTGACTTGAGAACTTAATTAGTTCGCGAAGGCTAACCCATAATGCGTTCCGAACCTCCTACTGCAACACTTACTTAACCTTTTCATAATAAAAAAGGGTTGTATAATGTGCATAATTTACCAAAACACCAATAATTTTTCCAATGTACTAACCAAAAAGTTACAAAAACTGCCTAGCCTACCAGAAGTAGGCTAGATTAAGCTAGGAGCATGGCAGCGCGCATGACCGCAGCGGCTCAGGGCTCTCCTTTTCAGTGCACTTTTTTGTTGTTTTTGTACTTTTTTTTTTCCTTGTTTGTGCACGATCGGTTCGGCGAACATCCGCTACACCCGTCAGAACCTTATAGACATCGGTGTTCAGAGCCAGACATCTGTTTCGAGTGTTTTTCATCACACGCACAACATCCCAGACAATACAGCGAGACCAGTGCACTCTCCGTGGATTGTTGTCGGGTCTAGGAGACGACACAGACTGAGGAGGGAAAGAAAGCAGAAGCGGGGCCGCAGATCCGGCGTTATGCTAAGGGTATAAAAACAACCATACAAGCCCTATACAGAACTTTTTTCCTGCACTGAAGGAGCTGCTTTTAATCTCATTGTAGATGTGTAAAGTGACAATAAAAGGCATTCTATTCTATTCTAGAAACAACAATTTCATACTGTACTCACCATTTAATTTGACATCTTTGGGCTGCAGGAAGGGAGGAGGAGGAGAATGAAATGGAAGGTGGTTATTGTTTAGAAGGAGCCTCCTTATGCAAATCTTTTCTTTGTAAAATTGTCGAGATGGTGCATATTAGCGAGATCGGTCGCACGAACAGCACTCTCATATTTCCACACAATTTCCATCTTCTTTACCTTCTCTTCCTTCCTTAGCAATTATGTGTCTTGCTTGCATGGTCTTAATGAATTATATATATAGGTAAATCACTGCAATGACCGAAATTACATCCACAAACACATGTATCTGGGCTCCGACTGACGCTACTAACACTCTTGGTTGTTTGTTTACAATCGCGTTTGGATTTTTTTTCTCCCTAAATAATAAAAACCATCATTTAAAAACTGCATTTTGTGTTTACTTGTGTTATATTTGACTAATGGTTAAATGTGTTTGATGATCAGAAACATTTTGTGTGACAAACATGCAAAAGAATAAGAAATCAGGAAGGGGGCAAATAGTTTTTCACACCATTGTATATATATGTATACCGTTTATATATATACTAATAAAAGGCAAAGCCCTCACTCACTCACTTCCTCACTGACTCATTGCACTTTGAGCTACTGTTTGTATGAAAATGTGCTATATAAATAAATGTTGTTGTTGTTGACTCACTCATCACTAATTCTCCAACTTCCCGTGTAGGTAGAAGGCTAAAATTTGGCAGGCTTATTCCTTACAGCTTACTTACAAAAGTTAAGCAGGTTTCATTTTGAAATTCTACACGTAATGGTTTTATTTCAGGTGACTACCTGTTGAAGTTCATCGAGAGAATGCCAAGAGTGTGCAAAGCAGTAATCAGAGCAAAGGGAGGCTATTTTGAAGAAACTAGAATATAAAACATGTTTTCAGTTATTTCACCTTTTTTGTTAAGTACATAACTCCACATGTGTTCATTCATAGTTTTGATGCCTTCAGTGAGAATCTACCAATGTAAATGGTCATATATATATATAAAGTATTTACTATACAGTATGTATATATATATATATATATATGAGAATAAGATAAGATAAGGAAAGAGAGGAGGCAGAATGGTTGGTAGCCACAACATACATACATAGATACAATGAGTGCATGCTTGTTCTTTTTTATTTTCCAAAAGAAAACAGTTCTGTATTGTTCTGTGGTTTCTGATTGTTTCTGGACATAATATAGTTAATCCATGATGGATCACATGGTGAACCATATAGATGACAGATAGCAAAGCATCAAGGACACACAGTAAATAATGCAGTAAGCAACAACTGTAGCAATCTGCATTTTTTTGCCAGTGTGTATTTCTAGGTATATTTCTTTTACAATAAAAAGTCACCAGGTACCAAATAAATACAGAATAATGCAAGGTTATTTGTTTTTTGGGTATAATAGTTTCTACTGAAGAGTATTCAGTAATTAGTAGATCAATGACTTACTCTGTCCTTTATTTTCCACCTCCAGCTCACTGTATAATCCTAATCAAGTGAATTGAAGTTACCTAGTAGTAAAAATGCACAACAATAATTAAAAAAATTAAATAAATAATAATAATATTAATAATGTGACAAAGCATGAATTGGTGATTATTCAGGGAAATAAGCTACAGTGCTTACCTGGTGGGTTAATCGGTGTTAATCCAGTTACAGGCTTGCACATTGGGACTGTGACCCGACATTTGCGCAATAGACATATGAGCGACGACAAAATAGCGCAGATTAAAACGCAGCGTCAAAATCGCGAAAGTTTCATTAAATATGAATTACTAGTTTAAAGCATATATAATAATGTTTATTTTAGAAGTCAATATTATGAGACGCGGTATGCCATCAGCACGGCACGCAGATAGTCTTTAAGATCACGCCCTGCATATGTAGGAAGAATTGCAGCAAGATGTCTTGATAGTTGAGCATATTTAGACTTGCTGGCTGCCTGACTGCTGGTAATTCCGCTTTGTATACGGCGCGTTATGCCAACCCTCGACTGAGTTATTTGTTTGCAGCATGCCATCAGCAGTTATAACAGTTATAACCTAGCACATAATGTGTACATAATGCACACGTACGCGTTCCACTCTCTTGGCCTTTCTTGCGATTTTGTCGGTGCGCATTTGTCGAAAACCAGTTAGCGGGTTTGTCGGCGCTCATTTGTCCGTCGCGGTTTTGTCGGGGCTCATATGTCTATCGCACTTTTGTCGGTGAACCCATTGGGACACACATGCAAAATCTATGAACAGCCAATTACTGCGTTGTTGGTGTGGTAATCAACATGCTTCTTCTGAGGATGTGATCGAGGGTTAATCTCTTAAGTATATATGAAAAGTGAGGTAAACTCTGAGGAAACAATCTGGAAATTAAAGAAAGCTTGCAGGAAGGAGCAAGAGACTCTAAGCGAAAGAAGAGAGAGAGAAGAATAGTGGGCCAATCAGGTGATTTTAAAATCTGCTTCTAATGTGGAGTGCCAATAAAGGGAGCAGCATTTCTTTAAGGAGCAGGAGAGACAGAAACTTCTACACGACTCTTTGCGGATGCCATTGGAGGTGGCAGAGGGAGAGCTAATGGGCCCAAATTTGGTGATGAGGGTTGATTCTGTTAATGAATAGAAGAGGAGAACGAGGGATTATCTGAAGTGGAGCTGTGAGCTCAAGATTTTATAATTACGAGGCAGCATTAGGATGTAATAAATCTATTTGTCATTAGGCGCTTCGCTTTTAGTTGGCAACGTTTCAGCATGACACCATTAATGGACTGGTTCCTGGGTGCACCGTGGTTCAAAAGGTGGTTGCCATGAGGAATGGACATGTGACTGTCTAATCTTGGATTTTAACTATTTTATTTATTTATTTATTTCCTGGGTTTACGAAGTACCTGAAGTCTCTGATTTTATCAATATTTATTTCTTCACGTCCTGTTTTTTATTGATCAATTTATGGAACTACACTTTTTCGCACAGTGTTAGCGGTGTACGAGGTGAGACACAAAAATAACCAGATTGGTAAAAATAAAAATATTTATTGATCAGCATTCTAAACATTGTCACCTTCTATATACTCCCCCTCCCAATCTCATTGATTGAAACAGTGCTGGAAGTCTTCTTGCTTGAGGCTCTTCAACAGGTTTGCCATTTCTGTCTTCACTTCATCCATTGAAGAAAAATGTGTTCAAGTAAAAATCACAGGGAGCTAAATCGGGCGAATAGGGAGGATGATTGAGGGCAGGAATGTTTTTGTCAGTCAAAAACTGCTTTACAGAAAAACCCTCTCTCGACCTGGGCGTTGAACGTCTTCCAGATTTTCTTGTCATTCCTTGAAACGTTTGTGCCACTCAAAAGCTTGTGTGCAAGACTAACTGCTATCACGGTACACTGTTTTTATCATTTCATAAGTTTCTGTGGCCATTTTGTTCAATTTCACGAGAAATTTGATGATGATTCGCTGTTCAATTTTTTCATCCAAGATTATAGCGGCAACTTGTGTAGCGATTGTTGTGGAAATACTGACTGGGCTATTTACAGGATATACCTAGCCGGTCGGTGGTTTGAAAGGGTGTGTAGGAGGGGTTGTAGTTCTATGATTCACGTTCGGCCGATCACCAAACGGTTTTCCAGGAAAGCCCCAAGCCCAGTCCGGTTATTTTTGTGTCTCACCTTGTATAATAAACAAAGTACATTTTTGTACTTTGGCAATTCAAAACTCATTGTGGTCCCTCTCTTGCCCATGTTCATCCTCAGTTATGAACTACTAAATGCCCCACCAAGAGTAGTGCTCTTGGTTGCGGGCATTTAGGGCATTATAAAAGATGTCATCTGAAAGTGATTGTGAAGGGCAATGTCCAAATCAGCATCAAATGGAGCCTGATCCTGACTGCACTCAAAGCATCCAACCTTCCATTCTCTTGTTTTGGGTAAGCAAAACCTTTGATTAAATTATTAAAGTGAGATCTCAAGGCACACTCACATATAAAGGATGTTTGAGACCAAATACTGTAGCTCAGAATGCATGCCTTTATAATGTTGGAAAAATATGAAGACCATACACAGGCAACCATTAGGCTGAAAATGAACCTGAAATCTTAGAGTTGTTGTGCTAAATCATTATACACTCAGCCACCCTAAAGTCAAAAAAGAATATTGAAAAGCTTTCTCTCAGCTGCATGCAGCAAATGCTGTGTCTGACGTCTGAATCCTGTGTCATTTCACAAATATTTCTAAGGTCATATTTTTTTTTTCTTTCCTCTTTATGATTTTTAATTTACAATGAAACAAAAAGCAATTCATGCAGAGTGCAATATGCAAGCATCTCTCTGCACTTCTATTTTTTGTTGATTTGATGTTACCTTTGAAAAAAAAAACCTGTTGTTTGTGACATGAAACCGTGGGGCAGCCAGTGAAGACAAGACTAATGTGAACATGCACAAACACTCAGCTTTGCTCCCACTTCAACAGAAGAGCAGAGCAAAAAACAGTTTTAAAATGCAACACAAGCTTTCGGGAAAGGTCACCCATTGCGTTTTTCATATCACTCTGTTCTGTTTATAGGAAACAGAATCTCTAAGGGAAGGGGAAACAGGCCTAAGCATATTTCAGTGTAAGATATGTGGAAGGCGAAAGGATTTGCAGAGCCATAGCTTGCAGCCACCTTTGTCCTTTTAATGGTATGAACCAGACAGTCTGAGGCAGGAGATCACCTGAGTTATGGAATTAATTTACATAATTAGAGTTTTCCTTTTCACTGTCAGGTATCTCTTTATTTCTTTGGCTTTTAGCCTCCTCTTATAAATCTCTTTACTGCAGATTACTGATTAACTATCATTACAGAGGACATCTTCCATTGAGTATACATGAGAATATGCTGAACATGCACACTACCGGAGTATTTTCATAAAGTTGTGCCTTCTAGTTGCAACCATTGACTTATAGGCCAAGGCTTTTAACCTGAGTGATGGTTCTGTTTTTTAGTATACAGTAACTCTTCTAGAATCATGTATGTTTACTTGATCACTGAATTAGAAAAATAATTGAATAAACTAATGTCCCTTTGATTAGCCTCATAGACCTAGAGACATGGGTTTGAATCCTCAATCAGTATCAATCTGCACAGAAGTCTTTACATTTTTTAAATGTCTGCACAGGTCTCACTGTGGATTTAGTGCCACAAAATAAAAGAAATGCAGGTTAACTAGCTTTAGTTATTCTTTTTCGACAGTGTGTGTATGTACATAGTTATGCTCTGCAATGAACATTCAGCCTTTACTGGGTATGTTCCTGACTTCTCCATGATACTGGCAGGATTGCCTCCTACACAATAAGCATTTCTGAAAACTGATAGCTAGATGTGATGTTGCTGGTAAAAAAAGGCATACGTGACCTAGCAATTTGGCTTCTAAGTAACTGTAAAATGAAATCAAAACTCAGTACTGTGTGTTTGAAACAGTTTAGCTAGGGATAACAACTCAGCACTGCTGCATAAAATAAATCTATTTTGGAATTTTGCCTCCCTTTAAATGACAGTGGTAAAAGAATATATTAGTCAAAAGAAAGGCTATTTCATAAATAACTTTTTTCTTTGCACATTTACAGTATGTGTAAGATCAGACTTACAAATAAACTAAAGAACCAGCTTGATGTGTGTGGTTCTTGTGTTTGCTGTTGGTGAAAATGGTAGACCAAGATAATGAAAATGTAAGAATAGCTGAAGGAATGGAGGATCTCAATAGGAAAACCTCTGTTGTTCCTGATTGTCAGTTGGTCTGTAGAACTTAAAGCGTACACAAGCACACCACCGATGAGGACTTTTCCCCTTGTTCTTGTAGATTTAAAAGATGTTGCCATCTAGTCAGAAGCAATAACTCTGTGGAGGAGGCCTAGTAGGCAGATTCTACCTGGGATCACTGTGCCTCTTGTGAACTTTGGATGGAATAGACAGATGCTTTAGACTTCCAGCATCCTCCTCCCTGTGTCTTATTTATTTTTGTTCCTATAAGCTAAGATGATCACTTTCCAAAAACAATCTATTCAAGATTCTCAGCAAGCTCACCCCCTCATTGCACCATAAGCCTCTCACTTATTAAGGTGGTAACATACACTGATGACTTATTCCATCATTTAGCAGACATTGGATACCAGTGCATAAAGTACAGGACTAAAATATATATTGTGATGGACCGGCCTGCATGCCCAAAGAATGGAAGGATGGGGGAAGGCAGCTACTTTTGGACACTGCCTCCCCCAAGACTCTAGATGGAGATTTCCTTGCAACATAGCGTTGCCCTGGATTCCCACAGGGCACCATGGGATATGGAGTTCAGCTTCACAGCCCTGCTGGGTACCATGGGTGCCGCCAGGAAACACTGCAGGGATACTGGGGGATTTTTGCTTCCCGTATAGCCCGGAAGTACTCCCAAGTCACAGGGACGGAAGCCCCGAAGTACTTCCAGGCTGAAGAAAACTCCAGCCCTCCATTTGACCCAGAAGTGCTGGCAAGGGAGGTAGATAGAGCTTGCTTGGAGGTGTGGAGGAGAGAATTATAGAGATAGAATTGTGTATGTATTATTGTAATTGTTATTACTACTTGCCTGTATATGGTGGTTGGTGTGCTAAAAGGCACTATTTCAGAAAAGGAACAAATTAAAACACCTTTTTGTGCTTTTACCTGGTGTCCTGGACATTCGTCTGTTGGGTTAGAGGAGCGGCAGCGCCCTCTAGTGTCACAATATATATATTGTCACACTCGTGCACACAGAAGGCAGGTAAAGGGCCTAAATGAGAGTAATTCCATGCCAGATCAGGGGGTGGTAGAGTCCACTAACTCTTCCTCTCACTTCTCTGCAGACAATTTATGGGAAATTCCACTTGTCCCCGATAATGTCACTTCTGGTTACGGGGCCAATAATGTCAATTCCTGTTTCCCAGCCCTACTGATGATATCATGTCTGGTCCTGGGCCCAATGACACCATTTCCGGTTCTGGCCCCAATGATTACGTCACATCCTTCGCTCTCCTTTAAAGCTGCCAGCTTTGTGCCAGCAAATCAGTTCTGTTGTGGACTCTAACCTGTACTACCTCTATTCAACCAATTTTGCAGCCAGGAAACAATATACAGGTGGCTGCCCCAAACCTTTTTTGAGTCTTTTTGTCAAATTTTTGACAATATATATTACCAGTAATGGTGCGCTGCACGATAACGTGCAGTGAATACACTTGACTTGAGCATTCATAGTTTTCATACTCTTTCTCTGTAAGTTTAGCATTCATTTGCTCAGAGGCTGATGCGCTTGCTGCTTCATGAGCAGCTCTTCTTTTCTCCACCCTAGTGGCCCACTTCTTCTCTTCCTCAGTCTGCATCTTTTCATGTTAAAACTAATTAAGTCAGTGTTTGTGTTGCAATTACGTAGTACGTTTTCCTTAATTTTTCACTTAAGTTGGCATTTAAGTCTTCAATCTGCTTCAAGAATGATTTAACATATGAGAAGGTAGGGGAAGTGATGGTGAAGGTGGTAGGGAATGAGAATGGTGCCCGTATGCATACGCCGCATACTGGCCGCTGCTGAGAGTTGATTATACAATAAAATAAAATAAAAATAAAAATAGGAATAACCTTGTACGTCAATCATCACCATTAAAGCGGACAGTAGAGGTCATGTTGAGTATGTGTACCAAAATTCAGGTCAATCAGTCAAAAGGTTTGCGAGCTACAGGTGATTTAAAATCCTGGACAGACAAATCAACAGCCACGGTAGCGTATTATATATAAAGATATTATATGTTGCCTACACCAAGTAGTTTCTAGTAATGATCAGAAATTTTGTTATGTCCTTTTTTCCCAAAATCATCAAATTTCTTAGCCATCATTACAAACTACATGAGGTAAGTAACATAAAAAATGTTTATAGGTGGAGTATTCATTTAAGGTCCAAATATCTACCCATCTCTTTAGGATACCCTTGAATGTTAAAAATAAAGCAACAACTGAATTTGATTTCCCTGCATACCTGAACCTGTTAGAAAATTGATGGATGGGTAGATGGATTTGAAGATGTGTCTTATGTAATTAATACAATCCCGAAGAACAAGAAATGACAAAAAATTTTTGTTTTTTTTTTCAACAGCAGATATGCAGACTGTTTTCTCAGGGTAACACATTGGGTCAAAGTGAAAAAAACATCTTTGACCTTGACTGATTTCAAGCTATGCTCTTTAGCTACTACACCACACTACTTGTCTTGTCAGGAAATACTTAGAAGTTGCAGAGCTACTAAAGATATTGACATTGATGGAGTGACTGGACCCCATCTTACCTCGCCAGTGTCATTAGTGAAAGTGAGATTAGCAGGCACAGATTGGTGGAATATATGTCAGTTTGACATATCCAGCCTCTGTGTTGGGAGATGCACTACTGATAGCACAATTCTATCTACACACAGAAGAAAACTATGCAAAGCCAGCCATCATATGACTTCACATTCACACCCGCCATGAAAAATCACCTCAGTTAGCTTTTTTGTGGAAATGGTAAATTGTGCTGTCATTAGGCAATGTTCCTGAGTCGGTAATGGGGGCATCTGTCTTTAGCACAAGAGAAGACAATTGAAGCAGCTGGCAAATAACATTTACAAATACCTAAAAAAACTGTGAAGGTACAAGGCCAGGGTAAGAGAGTGTTTTAACTAGTGTAGAGACAATCAGCAAAGCCACTTAACAAAAAACAGCAAAGCTCAGAGGCTGAATGACTTCTTTGTGCAGCAAAGCATTTCAGGTACTCAAAGCTCATTACCCAAGTACACATTGTGGTAATTTTTTTGATTGGAAATGAGGTTATGGGCAGAAATAGCAACCAGGGGGCCAAAGAATAATGGGGTCGTGTTTACAGGTGAGAGGTCAAACTAATGAGAGGACAGCTTATTTAAGTTATTTTTAAATGTGACAAATACTGCACAAGTGTGAGTTTTAAGGAGGAGGGCTGTGTGTGTTTCATAGGAATGGATTAAGATCTTATTACTTGCTCTGTTTGATTCACATGTTTTAATATGTGATATTTTTATTTTTAACTCGACACTAGCTGTGCTACTCATCTAACAACTAATTGAAAGCTAAGTAATCAGTATAGACCTCTGCATGTTCGCAGTGCTTCATCTATTGGAATGTATTTTGTAATGCATGTAGTAATCAAATACATTGCATTTTTCATTCCAACAGATGGTACATCACAAACATTAGCACTGTTTTTATGACACCTATACTAAATGGCATATAGCAGAGACAGATTAACCGGATGGACAGCCAGATATACATACAGTTAGAAATCACCTAGAAATCCTTTACCAGCGCTCCTTACCAATTGGCCCCTGTAAGTCACACAAGATGCTCACACACTTTGCAGATCTTATTTAAGACTGAAGGATGTAACTATTTGTATTTTATTTGAGAAGTAAAGGAAAGACTCTCAACAAATTGAATTATATTTAGTTAATAAATCCAGGTGACTAACTAATCATGACTATGATTTTTGATTTGCCTTTTTATGAAAGCTCAAATGATTGAATGGCTGACGTTTGTTTGCATTAAAATTATGGTATTTGTTTAGTATGTTCTAATCTCTGTCTCCCATAAAAAGGAAAATATTACCAGTGATTTCCTCTATTTATGTAAAGATGTTCTTGTTGGGATTGGTGCTCTCTGAAAGGGCAGGTTTTTCTCTAGATATTCCACCTTTCGTTTTACAATCCAAAAATGTACATGTTAGGTTAATTGGAGAATCAAAATGTACCTGGTAGGAAAGTGTGTAAGTGTCTGCGTGAGAGAGCTTTGAGATATGGAGTCCATCCTGGATCAGTCTTTATGTCCATTGCTGTGACCATGGATAAGTGGTTTAGGAAATGAATGGATGGGTATTTCTAAAAGGTTGAAGTATACCTTATAATTAGATTTAGGGACCTATACTACCTTCCTCCTTCCTCCTGCTTGCTTACCAGATGATCTCCCGTTACAACATGATCCTGTGATGTCAGAACTGCAGAAGAAGATAATGCATTTGAAATGGCTGTGTTCAGAGGTATTTGGTTGTACTTCACAGATAGAAAGAATTCCAGATGAATCCATACTAGATATCAAATACAGTAAATAGGAACAAATACCTTCAAAGGTCATAGTATGCCATGTCCACAAAAAGCAAAGGATGGAGAGCTGGCACATATTTTTCTAACCCCTACAGATCAACATAAAGCTGCTAGGATGAAAGATGTTAATATGTGGGCCAATCACAGCAGAGAACCATTACAAGACTATGACATATATGTGACTTTAAGATCGCTTCCAAAGCTTTTGACTACATTTTTCAGCTTACTCTTGACCTCACTAATCATTGCAATGATTACATTATAAAGCCTGTAGGTATGGGGCATATAGTACAGTAAAACTCTGAGATATGCATTATTTCCTTGACACTCACCATTTATTTGAATTATTTTGCAATGCACTTTATATTCTTATTAATCGTATGCTCTGAGATATGTGTTATATCAAACTATGATAAAGTATGAGTTAACAAATACCTTTTCAGGGACAAAATATGGATTTATATAATTTGTACAGGTCACTTAAGTCATTTGTTTTTAATGTGGTTAAATTCTGTATGGTACATTTAATCATTTTGGAATACAGTATACCTTATTTGTAGTTGTTTCATGTTGCTTTCAAAGCTTTAACCAATTTTTGTCGAGCAACAGAATATTGAATTAATATAAATATTTTGTTTCACGATGCTTTCAAAGCTTTAACAAATTTTTGTCAAGATACAGTGTATTGAATTAATATAATATTATAGCCTCTAAGGTACTGCATCTTATCATTACAGTGAAGTAATCAATGCCTGTCATATTCAGGATATTTCAGGTGCTATGTATTCAGACTTACAGCCTTCAGGCAGTCATAAGCTGTTTATGGTACAATTAAATAAAAAGACTAAGAGGACAAACTAGTGATTTTATTCACTCTACTTTAACTGTTAGACAAACATTTACATGCCAAAAATGTACATGTGGAAATAGACAACTGAAGCAGGGGATTCTGGTGGGTAATGCATATTTGAATGGAATTGAATACAAATATTTGTACATTATCTGTTTATTTTAAATTCTATATATATGATTCTACCTTTCTATTAATTCCATATCTATGTTTTATATGATCAGATGGATTATTTCTTTCTTTGTTGTTCGTGAATACAAAATCTCTCCTTGAGTGAAAAAAAAATATTCCATGACTGTATCCAGAATGGGGCACATGCACCCTGGGAGGAGGTTATTAGAGATTGTAACCATAACTTACCCAACAATATACATAAAGATGTATCTTATATCATTCCTTAGTGTTATGGTGGTGATTCTAAAGGGAATAAAGAATCAGCAACATTAAAGGAAAATTATACTAGATTCTGTTTAATATAGTCTTAACACTCACAAGAATGTAATACCTGAACAAGAGCTACTTGGCCAAGCATGATTCAAATGTCAGAAATAAATTTGCACACAAACAGCATTTTTCTTGCTTGCTACAATTTCTAATGTCATTTTAAACCTAGCTTTAAGCCTGCCAACTTAAAATTGTAGGAAAACCAGCTCCCTGTCCAATTGTAGCTAGTATGTCGATTACCCAGCCACGGATGGCCAACCCACTTAATGGCTGGTCCTTTCACTGCCAATATCATCTGAAGCATTGAAAATAGTTCTTTGTGGTTAGTATTTGTGCTACAATCCTGCTCACAATGCCAAATGCATCCAGCAGGGGTCGTATGCACCCTTGGAAGAGGTTCATTAGAGATTGCAGTCATTACTAAAACAACAATATACATAAAGATATGATGGTAATTCTAAAGGGAATAAATAATCAGTAACACTAAAGGAAAATGATAGTAGCTTCTGTTTAATATAGGCTTAACACTCATAAGAATATAATACTCAAAGGAGAGCTACTTGCCCAAAGCATGATACAGTTGGGGTTTCCTGAAACTGGCCCTTGCCCAACTTCGAGACAGAGTGTGAAAAAGCTTGTTGTCCTAGGCAGGGGCAGGAGCGATGCCTTCCATCTATCCGTAGGTGAGCTTTGCAGTTCTGGGCAATGCCTAAGCATTTATACATTTCCTACAGTTCAAGAGTCTGAAACACGATCATGCAAGCTCCAAACAGGGGTACATTCTGGTTTGCTGGTTCATCACTTACAGAAAATTGAACAGCCACCTTAAACCAGAAACTGAACTTTTGGGTCACTTCTTTCAGTGAATATCCTGACTTGACAGCATACAGTTTTTTTGCTGATTATCTTTTTGTCATATTGCTAACCCTAGTGAATCTGCCCCCTCTGTCAGTCAGCTTGCCTCGTGTGTTATGTGAGAGACACATGTCTTTTTATGTCAGCTGTCTTACCTAAATGTGCCTGGTTTCTTTTCATATAAATAAATTAGATAAAATGAAAAAAACTTAACAGATCATAGTGACATACATGAAACATTGGCTAAAATGACAATAATACTGAGCAGTGCAATGGTTAGTGCTGCTATTTCACGGATCCAATAACGTAATTTTCACTTTAGTTGTTCTCTGTGTGGTGTTTGCATGTTCTTCACCGTTCTATTATTTTTTTTCCTACAGGTATTCTGGATTTCCTACCACATCACCAAAGGTGCTCAGTATGAGTTAACACTAGAATCTCTGAAGCCTACGGAAAAACTCGTAATGTTGGGCCACCTTAAATTCCTTCGCACCTCTCCATCAGTGTCTTTTGTTTTGCAAATGTGTCAATCAGCACAAGCAGCCTGCTGAAGTCTAAATATCAAATAAGCACTTTCACAAAAGGTACAAGTTTAACAAAACAAGTGTGCTTTATTCAAGAATATAACTGAAAATAAAGAAATCGGGTTAGGGTACAACACTGACACAACCCCCTAGGACACTGCCACTCAGTCTGCCCTACATGTGTCCTTCAACAAAACAGCCTGGCTTACAGAGCTCGCCAAGGTATCGTGAAAAGTTCTGTTTGTGATTATGTTTTAGGTTTCTATTTTAGGTATGTGTTCAACATTTCTTGCATTTCTGTCATCCTACATTTACATAGATCGTTGTAGACATGGAAAACACATGAAATGCATATGTTCCAAATAACAATATATTATTTACCCTATACAGCTCCAGGCACCTCACACCATGATAAACAGTACTTGAGCTGGGAGAACTTTCCCCCCCCCGAGTTGAGGGGGGGATGGAATAGCAAGATGTTTGCTACTTGTGCTGATTGGCACGTTTGCAAAACAAAAGATGCTGATGGAGAGGTGCCAAGGAGTTTTTTCATAGGCTTCAGGGATTCTAATGTTAACTGATGATTCCTACTGAGTCTTATATGTTCATAAATGGGCCTTACAATGGACTGGAACCCTTTTAGCGTCTGCACCTACTGTAGTGATGCTAGGATAGGCTCGTTTGAATGTTGTTAGATTATTTAAGGAACATTATATTTTTCAATGAATGAATTAATCACCTATTCTTCCATTCATGCATTCACCTATCTTTCAATCTTTGTGAGATCTCATTATGATTTTAAAATAACTCTTTTTATAAGGCTCACCATTACAGGATGTTTGGTGTACAATTTAACAAGATATAAATACTTTATAATATACCTAGAGTACAATACCTAGGAAAGAAAAGTCAGTCTTGGTTTAAACTTGAGGAATTATAGCTGGAGACTGGTGTCTATTACATATTGATTTTCACATGTAAGTAAGAAATTCACTATATTTTCTACACATTATATTGATTCTATATAGGAAATTCATAAATATGTCAGTGAGAGTGTTTGTGGTAGAGGATGCTTGTTTGTCAGATTGTAAAAATATAAGGCAGATTAAAGAGCAATAATCAGCACACACACGTGGAAAGAAGAGCACTAAGCATGATTGCAAGGAGAGATATAGCATAGCATGCCAAATCACAAACCACCCATCCCATGGTGCCCCCTTTAACTGAATCTTTGTCTACTCTTTCTGATATTCCCATTTCCAGACACAGACACAGGGAAACTGTATATTAAGGAGCTGTATTGATATGCTTCTAGTACAGAAGAAGATAGGGATGTAATCTAGCAAAGAAGACTGTGCTACATAACAATAAGATCAATCAGATGAAAAATGACTGACCGATTGTGAAAATGGATGGAGCAAAAACCTGCTTCCACAGAGGCCGTCAGGACTGAGATTGGAAACCATTGCTATGGCAGTCCTTCATTAGCTCATCCTGGTAGGTCAATTCTTTTCAGTATGCTATCTGTAGCTTGTGTTAGACTTTGATCAGAACTGTAGGGCAGGAAAGTACACCCCGCATATAAAATAGCTTGAGAAGTAAAGGAGGGCTGTGTCTAAGTTAGATTTCTCCAATTTCTCAACAATGTGTAGTCTGTATCTCTAAACTGGCCTGCCTTGTATCCATACTGCTTATCATGACCGTAAACTGGAAGAAAACAGCTCAGAGAATGGATTAATGGATGGATTGTGAGCAACAGTCCAAAATCTGCTGCATATGAATATTATTCTATTTAATCCGATTTTATTCAAATATCCTCCTCTGTTCAAATAAAGTTCTAATCTGTCTAACTAAGATGTGCTGCCATACATAAAATTCATTAAAGGAATTTGAACTTGCCACCGTATCATTCTGCACAGTGTGTGTGTGGGTGTGTGTGCGTGTTATAATTAGATGACCATTATTCCAAGGAGTAATCATGTTCCTTGGTATGCAATGATTAGATGTATGAAGCTGGACTGCTGAGAGCTCAGAGTGAAGGAACGAAGCCTTCATTTAGATTATTTCTGAAGAGAGGCTCCTTTCAAATGTTAAAAAACACCTGCCTCTTGTATACAAGCGCTCAACACCCTCTTTTTCATGCCCTCCCAGCTCGGCCACTTGTCTAAATTTCACAGCCCACTGATTTTTCTTCTTCACATTCTTTACCAAAGCAAAGCACTGAGATATGACCAGCGAGCACCTGGCATTATGCATTTCAGCTCATATTAAATCCAAGAAAAAGCTTCTACTATTACAGTAAGCTCACCGTCAGGGAGGAAGACAGAGCCGCTGGGTTTCAGAGCTAAACCACCGGGTGCTGTGAAATTCACTAAGTGCCAGTTAATTAAGCAGAAAGGGAGTAAATATGTAACATGCAGAAGAGGCTAATGGCAGGGTCGCTGAGACAAAAGTAGGGAAACTGGAGCTCAGGGCAACAATTATGGGAAGAAGCAGTTATAAAGTGTGCTTAGCATGATGGAAAGGGTACAGGAGCATTCTAATTGCTTTTAATGAGTTATTATGTCAAAGTGGCACAATTAGCAAATAGACTTTGAGAGCAGTAAAACATTTATTCTGTAAGAATATAAAAAAAAATAATGGCATTGTTTTCTTTCAGTGCACATCCTGCTTTTAGAAATGATGGGAGGACAAATTGTGGATGTAGTACTACTACAGCATGTAAGGTCCCTCTAGAACACAGATAACAGGAATGATGTCATTGTGCTTTCTTCAGTGTTTATGATACCCATACACCCACACTGGAAACACGAAAGGTCCACTGCCTACTATCCTTCTTGGCCTGATGAGGGTGTTACAGTGACAGACTCTAAGGATGTGTGTCTCTCTTTGTTTGTGAAATACACCCTCTCCATTTTTCCCAATGCCTCATCGTTGCCATAGCATTTCCAGCTTAAGATGGTCATCAACTTGAATAACTGGATCGGACCTTGCAGGTTTACTTTATGGGGCACTCATGATAGCTGAGTATCTTATGGTCACAGAACCTCACATCAGAAGCTGCATCCTCCTAAGTTTTTGCATCCACATGAACCGTATTGTTCCTTTACACTTTGAACGAGAGGTAGGAGTTAAGTTGTATCTCATTAAGCCTGCCAAAACACTACATATAGGAGAAGCCATATTCCGTATATAGCCACTAAACCTGTAGACTCTGCCAAATTTGCGGATCGCTGGCCCGAATGGTGGCGCTTCTTCATCATAAGATGTCTGATTTGTCATGACTGTCAGGACAGCAGCACATGGATATTCTGCCACCCACTAAGCAGAAACAGTCACCAGCTACCAAATGTGTTGTGTGTAGTAAGTGTGGACGGTGCAAAAAACCACGTTATATTTGCGGTGCATGTATTTCTAAGTCTGCATTCTGCATGGTGCCATGCTTCTAGAACTCCCATTCAAAGGGAAACTTGTTGCTAGTGAAAATAAAGTAATTAACAGTTTCTTTATATTTGATAGAGTTACTGTTGATAATAAAACCATTGCTTTCTAATATATTTACATTTTTTTACAAGTTCATTATTTATTGTAAATGCATATACCTATACTGCAGAGTCTTAGTAATAAATGATCCAGCGATCAACGTGTTAAACATTATTATTATGAATTATTATTATTATATGTTAATAGTGAAAATTATTCTGCTTCTGCCATGCAACTTTTACTTACAGGTTCCTTTTAAAAGAACAGTTGTAGGGCAGCACAGTGATGCTATGGTTAGGTCTGCTGCTTCCCCCTGTGTGTGAATCCCACACCTAGTTGTTGTCCATGTGTAATTTGTACTTTCTGCCTGTGATTTTCTCAAGATGCACTTGTTCTCCTCCCACATGCCATAGACATAATGTATATTAGGTGTGGTCCCCCGGCCGGGAAGCCCAGGAGTACCGGAGTACTCCTCCAGACCCAAGGGGGCATCCGTCCTGGTTATGTTGGGGGCCTTTGGGTACAGGGCTTGGAAGCCCAGCCCTGTAGGGACCCGTGGCCACTGCCAGGCGGCGTCCCGATGCCAGAATATCCCGTGTGGTCCCCGGCCGGGACGCCCAGGAGTACCGGAGGAGGGCTTGTGCCTCCTCCAGACCGCAAGGGGGCGAATGCCCTGGTAATATTGGGAGCCATGCGTAGACGGCTTGGAAGCCCAACCCTGTAGGGGCCCGTGGCCACCACCAGGCGGTGCCCAGGTGCCTGAGGAACCCTGGAGCCAGGGGAAGAAGACAGGAGACACCCGGACGGCTTCCGGGTGCACAGCCGGCACTTCCGCCACACAGGGGTGTGTCCAAGAGGGGGTGCCAGGAAGCAGCTGAAGCCCATCCGGGTTCCCATATAAGGGGCCGCCTCCCTTCAGTCGATAGTGGATGTCAGGTGGAAGAGGACAGAGCTGGAGAGAGGATGGGAGGCGGTCGAGAGAGAGGCACAGTGACTGAGAGTGTGGCCTGGACTTTGGGGAATCGGTGCAAGAGGCACTGGGGTTTGTGAGCACGAATTGTACATAGTAGTTGTAAATAAATACTGTGTGGTGAAACTATGTTGTCCGTCTGCCTGTGTCCGGGTCCAAGTTCACATAGGTAATTGACTATTCTAAGTAGAGTGTGTGTGTAGTTGTGTCTGTGAGTGGGCTCTGTGATGGACTGGAGACTTAAATTATGGCTTGTTCCAAATGCTTATTGGACAATTCTGTAATGTTGAATTGGATTAATTGAGCTTGTGAAGGAAAATTCAACATTAATCATCCCCAACTTGATTCAAATACTGGCCTGGACTATACCTTTGTGGTGGTTCCATATTCTCTCTGGTGCCCATGCACATTTTCTACAACTACTTGGGTTTTTCTGAACATTTCTGACAAAACCATTGTGGACTGGTGAATGTAAATTGTCACTTTGTAAGTGAGGATAACCTGTGGTGAACTGGCATCATACCAATGGATGGCTCCTGCATTTCCCTGATGCCATTACCTTTTGGGGAAGAAATGAGCATTTTTTTTTTCTTTTTTTATTTTATTAAAATCACACATCATTCCATACAAATAAATCAATTTTTACAATCATAAGATCGAAAACAAATCAACCCCCACCCCTGAGAAAGAGAGCTAAGCCAGCAGAGTAAAACTTAAAGCTAGTAAAAATAAGTAAATAGATGAATAAATAAGTTAATAATGATAAATGAAGAAATCCTCAGTGCTTTAAAAGCTTATTCTAAAATGTTATTGATCAGATCCTGCCAGGTTCCAGATCCTCTAAGTGAGAATTTGATTTTTTCCAGTTTCAAATAGTATATAACATCAGTTATCCACTGACTTAGAATAGGAGAGTTAGGATTCTTCCAGTTGAGCAAGATAATTCTATGTGCCAATAGTGTAGTAAAGGCAATTACAGTTTGTTTGTCCTTCTCAACTTTAGGCCCATCTGGGAGTACACCAAACACAGCTGTTAGTGGGTTAGGAGGGCATTTAAAGATTTTGGTCCAAAATGATGTTAATTTGGTGCAGGTCCAGAACATGTGGCCCCTTGCCCTGGAAACATTTTGGACAATTTTAAGCGAGACAGATGTGCTTGATATATAATTTTGAGTTGAATAATTGTATGCTTTTGCATATTTGGAGCTCGAGTGGATTCTCTGCATTGCTACTTCCCAGTCCTTTTCCAAAATATTGAGGGAGAGATCTTTTTCCCACTGTCCTCCTGGATCTTTGAAAGGGAGGGACTGTAAAATGGTTTTATATATTACAGAAATGCTGTCTGAGTCCTCAAGACTGATCAATATATTTTCTGGCATAGAGGTTGGTGGGAGATTCAGGTTCTGTTTAATAAAGTTTCTGGTTAGAAGGTAGTGAAAAAAATGTGTTTCTGGGAAGTTAAATTTGGAATGTAATTGTTCATAGGATGCAAAGACATTGTCTATATACAGATCTCTAAGTGATTTAATCCCAAATGTTTTCCAGACATGAAAAACTGCATATGTTTGAGAGGGTGGAAAAACGTGGTTCTTGTGCATAGGTGCCACAGTTAAAAGCTTCTTTATATTAATTCTAATGCTTCCTACATTGGTTCCATATTCTGAGTGAGTGAAGCACAATTGGGCTGTTAGTATATTGGCATTTATTGGGGCACAAAGCAAAGAATATAAAAATGTACTGCAGGATTTTAATTTTATTGCCGACCAAGCCTGTGTATGCTCATCTATTTGTGTCCATGTCCAGGTTTTTATAGCTTGTATATTTGCTGCCCAGCAATAAAACTGAAAGTTAGATAGAGCAATGCCACCTTCTGCCTTAGGTCTTTGTAGGGTTGCGCTTTGGATACGTGGATGTTTTGAATTTCCAAATAAATGAGGTTAGGGTTGAATCTAATTTCTTAAAAATTTTTTGATGTATATTGGAATGTTTTGAAAAAAAAGAGAAGCTTAGGAAGAAAATTCATCTTAACAATGTTAATTCTTCCAGTTAAAGTGAGATGAAGGGTTGACCATCTATGTAAGTCTTGCTTAATTTTTTCCATACAGACATTGAAATTTTGTTAATAGAGAGCTTTATGTTTACTTGCAATGTTTACCCCTAGGTATTTAAACTGATCTCCGATGATAAAAGGGAAGGTGTCCAATCTTACACATTGAGAATTCACTGGAAAGAGCACACTTTTAGTCAAATTAATTCTGAGACCAGAAATCTTTTGTAATTCTGTAAGTGCTGTTAGGACTGCAGGCACAATATTTTGTGGATCTGATATATACAGTACCATATCATCTGCGTAAAGAGAAATTTTCTGTTCAAGTACTTCTCTGATAATCCCCTTTATCTCATAAGCACTTCTAAAGTGAAACGCCAGTGGCTCAATAGCGATTGCAGGGGTGGCGGGGGCATAGTTTATAGTAGTCTGAACTAATGTTGTGAATACAAACTAAAGGTTCTGGATTGGTATACAGTGATCCCTCGCTATATCGCACTTCGACTTTCGTGGCTTCACTCTATCGCGGATTTTAAATGTAAGCATATCTAAATACATATCACGGATTTTTCGCTGATTCGCGGATTTCTGTGGACAATGGGTCTTTTAATTTATGGTACATGCTTCCTCAGTTTGTTTGCCCAGTTGATTTCATACAAGGGACGCTATTGGCAGATGGCTGCGAAGCCATGGTTTTTTTTAACACCATTTCCTGGGTTTTTATTATCTTAATACTTTTAAAAGATTGCTGAAGATTATATTTTATGCTTATAGTTTGTTAATGATTATATTTAGGCATATAGTATTTAGACTATATTGGCAATAGATATCTCTACTTTTTAATCCTAAAACGCTGCTGCGTGGGGGCTTGTTTTGCTTTGGACGTGCTCTGTCTCTAGGTATGTCAGAGGACCGGGACTCTGTGAAGTGAGGTCCAGCCTCACGTGGGGAGGCAAAATGGGGGGTGGGGGGATAAAGGGGGAAGAGAAAGAGAGCAGGCTATATCTAATATATGCTTTTAACCCTTATAATTACAACTATCAACGTAACAATAGGCTGCATGGCAATAGCTCGTGGGGAAATTGGAAATTAAGGTTAAAGCTGTCTCACTTCCAGTTAAGACTATAAAATGACATCAAAAACTCAGAATTAATGTATCCATGATGGGACAGTTAACTTTGTGAGCTGAAATGTTAAAGGCCTGAATCACGAATTAAAGAGAAAGAAAATATTCTCTCACCTAACAGGTTTATAAGCTAAAACAGTATTTTTTACAGGAAGCCCACTTACTGAGCAAAGATCAGTTCCGGCTGCAAAAAGACTGGACTGGCTAAATGTTCCATTCTAGCTTTACAAAGAAAACTAGAGGTGTGGGAATTCTCATACATGAATCAGTCTCATTTGTAGCATCAAATGTAGTATCTGATCTTGAAGGGAGATATGTGATTGTCCTGAGCAACTTATTTAACTGTAAAGTTATTTTGATAAATGTTTATGCACCTAATATTGATGATAAGGGATTCATGCAAAATGTATTTGCATCCATTCCCAATGTGAACACTCATAAAATTATAATTGCTGGGGGCTTTAATTGTGTTTTAAACCCACTTTTAGATTGGACTCCTGTCACGGTTGACATCTAACACAGCTAAGACAATTACACAGTTTGTAACTGACCACAACTTATCAGACCCCTGGAGGTTTCTAAACCCAAACTCAAGAACATATTCGTTCTACTCACCAGTACATCATTGCTACTCAAGAATTGATTATTTCTTTATAGATAATATTATTTTACAGTCCCTCCCTTTCAAAGATCCAAGAGGACAATGGGAAAAAGATCTCTTAATCAATATATCAGAAAAGGAGTGGAAGGTAGCAATGCAGAGAATTCACTTGAGCTCCATATGTGTAAAGCATACAATTATTCAACTCAAAATTATATATCGAGCACATCAGTCTCGCTTGAAACTGTTCAAAATGTTCCCAGGTCAAGATCCAACCTGCGAACGCTGCAATCAAGTCCCAGCTTCAGTGGCTCACATGTTTTGAGCCTGTACCAATTTAACATCATTTTGGACCAAAATTTTTAAGTGCCTTTCAAACAGCCTTGGTGTCACAATCCCTCCTAACCCATCAACAGCTGTGTTTGGTGTTCTTCCAGATAGGTTTAAAGTGGAGAAGGACAAACAAACTGTGATTGCATTCACTACACTATTGGCACACAGACCTATTTTGCTAAACTGTAAGAATCCTAATTCTCCTCTTTTAAGTCAGTGGGAAACCGATGTTTTATACTATTTGAAATTGGAAAAAATCTAATTCTCAGTTAGAGGATCAGTGCAGAATTTTTTCAAAACCTGGCAGGATCTAATCAATAATATTTTAGAATAAGTTCTTAAAGCAGCAAGGAAGCAACTCTTTCCACATTTCTTTTTCTTCTCCATTCGTCTCTATTGCCCTTTTAAACTAATCATTTTAGGTATGTTTACAAGATTTAAGTTTTACTCCATTGGCCATCCTCTCTTTCTTAGGGGTGGGGGTTAAGTTGTTTTCATCCTATTTTTTTTTTTAAATTGATTTATTTGTATGGAATGATTACAATAAATTTAATAACATTTTTTTTATAAAAGTGAAATTGGTCTGTATGATGCACATTGTATTAAGTCCTTATTTTGTTTAGGAAATACGGTGAATGCTTGGCGAAAAGTTTGAGGTAGACTTTTATTGTCTCTAGCTTCTGTAAATGTTGCTAATAAGAGGGGAGCTAGCTGAGTGGAGAATTTCTTATAAAACAGGGTAGCCATCAGGACCTGCTGCTTTCCAACTCTGAAGTGACTTTATAGCGTCTAGTAATTCTGATAGCGCCAGAGATTTTATCCAATTCCTCTGCACTGAGAGTATCTATTTGTGGTATCTGTAATGCATCCAGAAATGCATTAGATTGTGTCTTGTCTTCTTTAAACTCAGTGAAATATAAGGATTTATAGTAGTCTCTAAATGTGTGCATTATATTTTTATGGTCAATGATTTTATCTCTGTTTGTGTTGGTGATTGCCGGGATTGCATTACGAACTTCTTGCTTGTGGATTTGTTGAGCTAAGATCTTATTAGCTTTCTCTCCATGTTCATAATAACAATGTCTTGATTTAGAAATGAGTTGTTCTGTTTCTTTAGTTGTCAAGAGGTTGAGTTCTGAATGCAGAGCTTGTCTTTTCCTATGAAGAGCCTCACTTGAACACCTGGCATGTTCTCGGTCTATTCCAGTAATTTCGTTGATCAGCTCTGATCCCTTTTTGGATTTCCAATTTATTTCTGTGGGAAAGTTATGAAATAATCTGTCCTCTTAAGACGGCCTTCAGGATTTCCCAGAGTATTCCTACAGAGACATCTGAGGATATATTTGTCTCTAGAAAAAAGCTGATTTGTTTGGATTTAAATTCTGTACAGTTTTCGTCTTCTAATAAAAGTGGGTTAAGACGCCATCTGTGAGATGAATATGTGGGGCATTATGATTTTAGCTCCAAGATCAAAGGGGCATGGTCAGAAATAACAATAGCGTTGTACTTTCAAGATTTAATCGTAGGCAAGAAATTGTTATCTACAAAGAAATAATCAATTCTTGAGTAGCAATGTTGCACTGGTGAGTAGAAGGAATATGCTCTTGAGTTTGGGTTTAGAAATCTCCAGGGGTCTGATAAGTTGTGATCAGTTACAAACTTTGTAATTGTCTTTGCAGTGTTAGATGTATTCACCCCTGTGACAAGAGACCTATCTAAGTCTGGATTTAAAACACAATTAAAGTCCCCAGCCATTATAATTTTATGAGTGTTCACATTAGGAATAGATGCAAATACATTCTGCATGAATTCCTTATCAGCCACATTGGGTGCATAAACATTTATCAAAATCACTTTACAGTTAAATAAATTACCTATGACAATCACAGTATTGAAGGTTGCCGATTCGAATCCCTGTCACTGCCTCCTACTCGACTGGGTCCTTGAGCAAGGCCCTTAACGTTTAATTGCTCCAGGGGCACTGTACAATGGCTGACCCTGCGCTCTGACCCCAAGGGGTATGCAAAAACTAACAAATTCCTAATACAAGAAATTGTATAAGGCGAAATAAAGAACAAAAAAAAAGAGACTGTTCTATGTATAAGAATTCCCACACCTATAGTTTTCTTTGTGAAACTGGAAAGGAATATTTGGCCAGTCCAGTCTTTTTGCAGCCAGAACTGATCTCTTACTTAATAAATGCGCCTCCTGAAAAAATACTATTTTAGCGTTTAGACCTGTTAGGTGAGAGAATACTTTTTTTCTCTTTAATTCGAGATTCAGGCCTTTAACATTCCAGCTCACCAAGTTAACAGAAAGTGGCCGAGAAGAGAAATGTATAATTACGGTACCAGTATCATTGCAAGTGGATCAGACAGCCAGTAAGATCTTTGCCATGCCATGACAGGTTGCAACTCACAATCGTATTTCAGAAGAGGGTCAGGATCAGTTTTCTTAGTTCTTTTTCTGCTTCCTCCTTAGTGGTAAAGATATAATGCTTGCCTTGAATGTACACTTTCAGTTTGACAGGATACAAGAGGCTGTATCTGATCTCTGCTTTCCGTAAGTGCTGTTTAATGTTGTAAAAAGCGGCTCATTTAGCAACTGTTGAGGGTGTGAAATCAGGGAAGATACGAATGTGGTTATTTTCAGATATAATCTCTTGTTTCTGTCTGAGAAGTGACATTGCATTAAATTTATATTGGAATTTCCTGAAGCGCACAACAAGCGTCCTAGGTTTAGAGGTATTTGATCCCTGTATGCGGTAAGATGCTGCTGTCTCAGTGTCTGATTTAAAGTCCTCTCCAATTATTTTTGAGAATAGTTCAGCTACAAATTTCACTGGGTTTAGACTTTCACGATTCTCAGGTAGACCTTCGATTCTAATATTATTCCTTCTGCATCCATCTTCCAGAGCAGCAAGTCTGTCTCCAAGTTTTTTGCATTGTGAATTCGCAGCTGTTGCTTTTCCATCAGTGGTGGATGCCAAATGTTCAGCTGTTTCAATTCGAGTTATGAATGTCTGCTTAACATCTTCCAGCTGATCGGCAAGCGCTCTCAGTGTAGGCGCATTTTCCTGAATGTGTTCCTCAATTTTTTCCAGCATACCTTTAAAGGCTGCATCAAAGCGATTATATACATGTTTCTCCAAGTCTTTATTATCCTGCCGCAGCTCCTGAAGCTCCAGCCACAGCTTCCCGTTTGTCTTGAGCATAACATTTATTTCTTTCTTTATATCTTTCTGAATATCCTTCTTGAGCTTATTTATGGCCGTGGCCATTGTAGTGATCATCACCTTCAGTTCGGACAGATTGTATTGGCTATCATGCTCCTCAGGTGAAGTGGCAATCCCTATTACAGCCAATGCTCCCAGCTCACGAGGAGTAGATGAAAGCACAGACTGCAAGGCCGTTTCCAGTTTCAAGTGACTATCGGACATGCTGAGGCTGATGTACTGACATGTGCTTTGCAAACGCTAGAGGCTGTTGAGAGTTTTTGGTCTGTTCTGTGGTGTGAGATTTAAATAAACAAATATATTTTGCTCTTAAAAACATGGGTTTTGGTTGCCGCCAACAACCATGTGAGAATTTTTAAAGCTTTTCTCACTTTAGAAGGGTTTTTGTTTGCTTTTTTTTTCACCCACACAAGTAGCTGGGTGTTTGGAGGTGTGCTTGGAAAACTTGTACTTGTACATGTGCTTTTTCTTGTTATCTGTATTTGAATTAGCATCGAGCAGGCAGGGTAGAAAGCAACAGTAACTGATATCGGTATTTGTAAGCAAATAACCGCGTCCTCGCAACAGAGATTCCTTAGTTTAAATGAAAAGAAAAGAAAAAGGCCATGGCTGCGGTGCGCAGGTAAGCAGCTATTGTTAAGATGCCGATCAAACACAAGGGACTGTAGGTGCAGATAAGGCAGTAAACTTTTATTTATTTGTTTATTTTAGATTGAACAGTCCTTAGCAGTCCAGAGGTAGAACAGTTAAGTGGGCGACAGCGTAAGGGTTTATTAATATGGAGGAATACAAACAGTGCGAGTGGAGAGCTTACAAGTAAGAGAAGCGCAAAGTTAGGAGAAGAGAGAGTGAAAAGTAAAGTTAACCTCATAGAAAGACAAATAGCAGACAGCTGAGAGGGAGAACAGTACAGGAGCTTAAGGGGTAAAGGTGTAAAATGTATGTAGCAGATCTTAGTGTTGCCTTTTAAGTTAAATTATTTAATTTTAATTAAAAAAAAGTTAAGGCAGTTTAGTAATCCCACATCAAATTTTAATAATGAGGCCAGTATAATGCAAATCCTGTTGGATATTGGACTTTTTAGATGATGGTTTGGAAAGCCTTATGAGGGCTACATATGCAAGAAATGCCAGCTGACCCAGCACCTCGAGCTCAGGGTCGCTTAACTAGAGGAGAATTTGGCTGACCTGTGTTGTAACAGAGAATTGGCGGATTTGGCCCAGGTGTCCTTTAGAGAGATAGTGTGCACACCTAAGGGGGCACAGGAGGAGATTCGAGACCAAGCAGGTATAAATAGGTGGGTCATGGTCACAAGGCGTAAGGTAAAGGGTGCACACTGTCTGGGGGCATCAACCTAAGAATTAGACGTGTCGAACCGTTATCATGTCCTTGCGAAGCTGGACGGTGTCTTTGATAATTCTGAGGTGGTAGGCAGGGATGAGGAGCCCCAACAGGCCACCTCAAAACCAGTTCCCAAAATGAGAGAGGTAGTAATAGTTGGGGACTCAGTCATTAGGGGATTGAAGTGCAGGTGTGCTCCAGAGAGAGACAGTCTCACACGATGTGTTGCCTTCCTGGAGCACAGGTGGGAGACCTCCCTTGAAGGGTGGATAGGCTCTTGTCATTGTCCATGTTGGAACAAATGATATACATAACGGTAGTCTGTCAGTTCTGCGATCCAAATTCAAAGAGTTAGGTGCCAAGCTGAGGAGCAGAACTGACAAGGTAGTCTTCTCTGAAGTTCTGCCTGTGCCATGTGCCAGTCCAGGTAAGATTGAGGATTTTAGAAGGCTTAACACATGGCTCAAATCTTGGTGCAGGGTAGGAGGGTATAGGTTTATGGGACATTGGAACTTCTTTTGGAACAGATGGGACCTGTTCCGCCATGACGGGTTACATCTGAAATGGAGGCGCCCCAATGTATTGGGGAGGCGTATGTGTAGTCGAGGATTGTTTAAACTAGGGATAGAGGGGGCAGGGAGTTTAGGACAGGCCAGGTTTAGATCTATACATGGAGGAACAAACAATGGTGTAAAAATAAAAATGCATAGTAATGTAAATTCTAAGCAAACATTTAAATGTAGAAGGATTAACACATTAACAATAGTTTGCCTTAATGCTAGAAGTATCCTTCTATATAAAATAGGATTGTCCTTCCGTCCCGTGAGTGGAAAGCGTAGCGGTATTCCGCTTATCACAGACTTACTACTTGCAGCTTGCGGTACGAAGCGACATGATGTGAGCAGAGTTCTGGTGCTCCCATTGTTCCCTTGCTTTTGTGCGTGATGCGCTGGAAAAATAGACAAAATTATGCCTCTGGAAATAATTAATGTTGATGGAGTACAAATGCCTCACCGCGTAGTAAATATCAGGGGGGTTCAAAAGAGTGACCTCAATAAAGAAAAAAAGTTTAAATTTCATCACAAAAATAACAGAACCTATGAGTATTAAAGTAATACCGCTCAAATGGAATATAACCAAATTAATGAGTTTGTATAAAATATCAAATTGATCTACATATTGAATTGCCTTAAGAAGCGGTCAACTTAAAAGTCGGTCGGCTTAAAAGGCGGGTCAGCCTAATCAAAAATAAGTTAAGTGAGTTGGAGTTGTACTGTATGTAGCAGAGCATAATTATGATATTATAGCAATAACGGAAACCTGGCTAAATAACAAAGATGGGGATGAGTGTAACATAGAGGGATACACATTTTTTAGGAAGGATAGACAGAACAGAAAAGGAGGTGGGGTTGCTGTTTATGCTAGACAGAATTTAAATGTAAGTCCTCTTCAGTTGGATGATGAGCCCCATCTTAGTGAGGACATGTGGCTTCGCCTGGAAAATATTAGGGAAAGAGGTCTTATTTTAGGAGTGTGTTATAGACCACCCAATTCAGACAGTAATTTCAACACACATCTTTTAGTAATATCAAAAGGCAAGTTTACAGGGAGATATTATAGTCTTGGGGGACTTTAATTATCCAAATATTAACTGGGATAACTTTGCAGATGGAGGAGCACAAGAGCAGGAGTTTTTAGAAGTAATCAGTGACTGTTTTTTAACACAGCATGTTAAAGCACCAACACGGGGTGAAGCCTGTCTAGATTTAGTATTTTGTAATAATCAGGATAGAATTGAGGGTGTAGAACCACTAGGGTTAAGTGACCATAATGTAATACAATTCTCAGTATTTTGTAAGAGTGCAGATGCAAAGACTAAAATTGTTAAGTTGAACTTTGGTAGGGCTAATTTTGAGCAGATGTGACAAAGTCTAAGTAGGATAGACTGGGATAAGCTTTTAAATGTGGAGACAGTCGAGGAGCAGTGGAACAGGTTTAAAATGTTTTACATGTAATGCAGGACAGATACATACCTAAATTTGGAATTAATAGGAAACTAAAAACTCCATGGTGGATTAATAAAGATTTAAAAAAGAAGTTGCAAAGGAAAAACTGCTGTATAAGGCATATAAGACTAATGACTGCAAAGTGAATTGTAGAGCGTATGAGAACATGAGGGCAACCATTAAGAAGGATATCAGGGAGGCTAAAAGACAGTTGGAGAGGAATATAGCAGATAAGGCGAAAGATTCTTTCAGTATTTTAGTAGTAAAAGAACAGTTAAGGAGGAGGTCAAGTTCATCAGAAATAGTAAAAGGGAATTAAAAGATACAGACAATGAAATAGCAGATGCCCTAAACTTACATTTTCTGAGGTGTTTACAAGTGAGCAAGTGGATAACCTCCCAGAGGTAAACGCAACTACTAAGGAGGTACTGAGGGATTTGGAAATTGTAGAGGGAGAAGTGCTGCTCAGATTAAATAAGATGAAATCAAACAAATCACCAGGACCAGATAATATTTATCCTGTTCTTAAGGAGGCTAGTGAGTACATATATAAACCCTTGACACATATTTTTAGGAAGTCACTGTGCACTGGAGAGATTCCAAAGGACTGAAAATGGCAAATATCATCCCATTATATAAAAAGGGTGACAGGGCAGATCCAAGCAACTATAGGCCAGTAAGCTTAACATGCATCACAGGAAAATTAATGGAAGGAATTATTAAGGATAAGATTGAGCAACACATGACAAGGACAGGAGTTATTCTGAACAGTCAGCATGGGTTCAGAAAAGGGAGGTTGTGTTTTACTAACATGTTGGAATTCTATGAGGAGGCAACAAAAGGATACGATCAAAGTGGAGCTTATGATATTATTTATCTGACTTTCAGAAAGCATTTGATAAGGTGCCACATGAGAGGTTGGGCATCAAGTTAAAAGAAGTGGGAGTTCAGGGTGATGTTTTTAGATGGGTGCAGAATTGGCTCAGACACAGGAAGCAGAGGGTGATGGTGAACCTCATCAGAACTGGCTGATGTTAAGAGTGGTGTTCCACAGGGGTCAGTGCTAGGGCTGCTGCTATTTTTAATATATATAAATGATTTAGATAGGAATATAAGTAACAAGCTGGTTAAGTTTGCAGATGATACCAAGATAGGTGGATTAGCAGATAATTTGGAATCTGTTATATCATTACAGAAGGACTTGGATAGCATACAGGCTTGGGCAGATTTGTGGCAGATGAAATTTAATGTCAGTAAATGTAAAGTATTACACATAGGAAGTAAAAATATTAGGTTTGAATACACAATGGGCGGTCGGAAAATCGAGAGTACACCTTATGAGAAGGATTTAGGAGTCATAGTGGACTCTAAGCTATCGAGCTATCAACTTCCCGACAGTATTCAGAATCCATTAAGAAGGCTAACAGAATGTTAGGTTATATAGCACGATGTGTGGAGTACAAGTCCAAGGAGGTTATGCTCAACCTTTATAATGCACTGGTGAGGCCTCATCTTGAGTACTGTGTGCAGTTTTGGTCTCCAGACTACAAAAAGGACATAGCAGCACTAGAAAAGGTCCTGAGAAGAGCGATTAGGCTGATTCCAGGGCTACAGGGGTTGAATTATGAGGGAAAGATTAAAAGAACTGAGCCTATACAGTTTAAGCTAAAGACGATTAAGAGATCACATGATTGAAGTGTTTAAAATTATGAAGGGAATTAGTACAGTGGATCAAGACTTGTATTTTAAAATTAGTTCATCAAGAACACGGGGACACAGTTGGAAACTTGTTAAGGGTAAATTTCGCACAAACATTAGGAAGTTTTTCTTTACACAAAGAACGATAGACACTTGGAATAAGCTACCAAGTAGTACGTTATACAGTAAGACTTTCAAAACTCGACTTGATGTTTTTTTGGAAGAAATAAGTGGATAGGGCTGGCGAGCTTTGTTCACTTGAATGGCCTGTTCTCGTCTAGAGTGTTCTAATATTCTACTGTTCCTAGGAAATGAAAGACATACCACTGTTATCTTTTTCTAATGTTCTGATGTGACCTGCATCACTTGCACATTCGCTCCCATTTTTGCTCTCGACTGGAGACAATACAGCAGAATAGGGTCCTGGGAAGTCTGTGCTTTCGCCTGCCTGTTCCATGTCAGTCTCTGAAAGGCTGTACCTTGAACTTGGACTTGATGCCTGCCTAGGCTTGCATATAGCTTTAGATTTTGTTTCTTTCTGAGCCCCTTTCTTGCCGTTCATGTTTATATATGCTTGCTTATACTGTAATAGAACATCCTTGGGTTGGGTAGATACAGGATACCTTGGGATAATAACAAATAAGAGAAAAAACAACACAGCTGCTAACGGAGCTCCATTTCAGACATCCATCTCCCGTAACAGACAAGACCAATCTTTTAATAATTATACTCATAATTCTTATTAGTTGTGGAAATTGTATAGGGTACTTAAACCTTGAAATGATCTACCTGCTGATATTAAAGAAGTTCCAATGGCCTCAGGATTTAAATTAAAGCAGTAGACACATTAGTAAGCATACAGTAGTAGTGGCTCCTGCTGAGGTTGCTTCATATTACTCTGTTATAGTGCCTTTCAAATGTAGTGATTGTTTTTGCTTAGTCAATACTTATTGTATTTTGTCTTCATATGTGCATTTTTCTGTACATTTCTTGTATCAAAGGAAGAGTTCAGTATTTTTCAAATTGTACTTATTTCTTCAAAATCATGATATATATTAATTTGCTAGTATGAAAAATTTTTTATACATTAAAAAAACAGTCTCCTTTTGAATTTTAAAGTGGAGGATTTGAAACTAATAGCCTTAAAAATTACCGAATTAGTCAACCTTAAAGAAACAAAGGTTTAATTTAAAAAAATTTGCCTCCTGTATTCCTAAGGCATGCTTCGGGTAACTAAAGTAAGTTGGAAATAATATATTTTATCACAGATTCTTGGTACTATTTTCTTCAGTTAAGGATACGTTTCCTGTTCTCTTGGCTGGACTTTTGACATTTACCTCAGGCACAGCCCTGATGCTGGCGCATATGCTGAATCATAGAGAAATTTATACCTGCCACTCATAAAAAATTACTTTTTTTTCACAAAGATATTGGCTACTGCACCTGCATTCTTCAGCAGCCTAGTGACAGCTAGAGAGAGAAAGGCTGAGCATGCATGCAGCATACAATCAAGTGATAAAAACTGAATAGATGGTATAGGCAAACAATTAACTTTTAACCAAGTAAACGTTTAACATATGCAGAGTGGTGGTGCAGAGCTGTCATTTCTGCGTCACTGAGGCAGGGTCTATCCTGTTTCAGCCAGCATTTTTCCCCTGGCTGGTGTCCAAAGTTGTGTTTCTTTTCTGTTTTGTTTCATTTTCTATTATTTATTTGTGTTAATGTTTCTTTTGTTTATAATGTACATTTTAGTGTGTGTGTGTTGGGAAAGGGGTGTGGCCTAGGTAATGTCCCTTATGTTTTGTGGGTGGCTCCCCAAGGGGAAGGGCTACCTGCTAATTACCGCCAAGAACGGCCCTTCACCCTAATTAAGGGAAGGCCTCCCATAGTTCCTGGCAGTTCACTGAAGATGCTTGGGGGTATAGTGTTTTTTGTGTTTTCACTATTGCTTTATGATCTTTCTGGATTTTGATCCCTTACTCTGTATTTGACCTTGCCTCTGGACTTTGTATTGGGGTTGTGTTTATAGATATTTTTTGAACCTCTGCTCTGTTTCCACCACTGCCTTTGGATTCTGTTTTGGGACTTATTTGCTGTGTCTGCCTTCCCTCTTCAGGAATGTCCTTTGTGCTTTTTGGGAGCTTTGGGACTTGCAAAGCCTAATCATCATTATCCAAAACCAATAATCTTTCTTTTATTATTGATAACTCTGTTGTTTCCCCATCATCTCAGGTCAAGAGTCTGGGTGTCATCCTCGACAGTACTCTATCTTTCCAATGTCACATTAATAACATCACCCGGTCTGCTTACTTCCACTTACGTAATATTAATCGCATTCGTCCCTCCCTCACTCCTCATACTACTGCCATTCTTGCTCATAGTCTTGTCACTTCTCGGCTGGACTACTGCAATTCACTCCTCTTTGGTCTCCCTAATAAATCTCTTCACAAGCTTCAGTTAGTCCAGAATTCTGCAGCACGTATCATCACTGGAATCCCATCTTTTCACCATATTACTCCGGTCTTGCAGCAGCTTCATTGGCTCCCGATCAAGTTTCGTATTGATTTTAAGATTCTGCTACTAACTTTTAAGGCCATCCATAACCTCGCACCTCCATATCTGTCTGACCTTCTACATGTTGCCATTCCATCCCGTAACCTTAGATCCTCTTCCTCCATCCATCTGACCGTTTCTCCCTCCCGTCTAACCACCATGGGGAGCATAGCTTTCAGCCGTTCTGCTCCCAAGCACTGGAACTCATTACCTGCGGATCTCCGAAATATCAAATCATATTCATCTTTCAAATGTAAACTTAAAACACATTTGTTTAAAATGGCTTTTTCTTCTTCCTCCTAATTATAGTGGTTTTGTTTGGTTTTAATTTTTAGATTTTCTGATGTTTTAAGTTGTTTATAATTGTGTTTTGTATTTATTTATTTGTTTGTTCGGTGTCCTTGAGTTCCCTGAAAGGCGCCTTGTATAAAATAAAATGTATTATTTGACAAAATAAACCATTTATTTTTATAAAGATTTGTTTTGGCCCTTTGGGTATTTATTGGAGGTATTTGATGGTGTTTTCCTCCCTGTAATGGGAGCACTTTTGAGAGTGCTTTGCCACCAGTGCTTTTGTTACTTCTCAGAGTCTGCACATTTTCCCTGTGTATTTACAGATTGATTGGTATCAGTGAGTGTAATTAACTGTGGAATACTGCCTGTTTTAACAATGATTACCGTAAATATGTCAGTAATATTCTTCAATTACCCAAAACCTTTTTCTCTGATTCTACGCCTTTTTATGTATGGAAGTGTAAATACTGTGAGTAATCATTTGGCTTTTTTCAGTGATTACTGTATAGTTGTATACAGAACAGGGACAGCAATTAACATTGAGGTGAAAATTATACATTGGAGGAAACTGCACCCCTGGAACTGAAATGTTTCTGCAGGGGAAGATGAGTGGTCTCTTTTAAAATGGCTTAAGCTCACAACAAATGTTTTGCTTCTTTTTCCTCTTTTGTAAAACAACATGAATATACTGTTTTGAAATGTGCAATCTCAAGATGCTGATCAATACATGAAAACACTCTTGACTGGAAAAATGGATTTTTTTCGTGCAATTTCAAGGATTTTAATTTCCTGTTGGAGGGTTATTTGTTTTTTATAATTTATAAAAATACTTCACCTTGGAACACAAAATCATGTGGCAATTACTGTATATACCATGACTATGAAAAAATAACTTCAACTTGAAAAATATCAAACTTTCCCTTTAATAGTTTTGTTTATCTTAACGTTTTTTTTGTTTTATTTATTTTGTGCCGTTTCAATGCCATTTTGTGTTTTGGGTAGAAGCATCCAAAATTTTGATGCTATTTATGGTGGTGGCCAATTTCTTTATTGCAACAGAAATTCATACAATAAAGGTTAAATCCTGTAGTAAATACCGAAGTACCAAAATTTTCAGAATAACAAATATGTTTTTGGGCCCAGACAAATGTTTAAAGAATATCATGTTGAACAAATCTCATTTTAACGAAATGTAAATCTCAGTATAACAAACGTTTGATTGACCAAAAATGGGCACCGAAGAAAATAATGCGGTGCAAAAAATACTTAATGCCACTCGTACACTTTCTGAGGTGAGTCTTGAGAACCCTGCAACAGGTTGTCTCAAAGAGAGAGAGAATCTGTTGAGAAACGTCTGGTCTCAGACAGGCGTAGTGAGTATGTAGGTGTGACATCATACACATTGCCGAATTCGGAGTCAGTGCTCCAGCGAGTGCCCACATGGGTAGTTGTGTTGTGTGTGGATACCATACTGTTTAAGTTTCATATTGCTTCTCAAAGTTTTCTTTCAGATGAACAAAAAAAGTGAAGAACGGCATCAGTTTATGCTGAAAGAAAAATGAACAATCCTGGAAAAAGTTGATTCCAGAATGAAGAAAAATGATATGGCCAAAGCATTTTGGAATCGCACATTCATCTAACTATGTATTTTCATACCTGTATCTAACATCTTGTTTTCATTCTGTGTTCAGCCGTATATTTCTATTAAAAAAAAATCTAACATTTTATTGTCATTCTGTGTTCATACCTGTATTTCTATAAAAAAAAAATACTTCTACTAACATTGTGTTTTCATTCTGTGTTCACACCTATATTTCTATAAAAAAGTTACATCTAACATCTCATTTATGTGCTATATTTTCATACCTGTACTTCAATAAAAAACAAGTTAGATCAAATGTCTCGGTTTCAAATAAAATTTCTTGCAGTTTAAGACGTGCTGTTTTTTTATACAGGTATTGCCAAGCTTGGGTCACAGACTTGTACGAGACAGGAATGTGAGTCCATGTTTTTAAGGAAAATACAGGTACTTTTTTACTGTATAGAGAAGGCAGGTACAGTCTCAAGGCTTTATTCAGAATAGGAGCTGTTAAGAGCCTCTACACAGGTGATCGTCTTGCTTTAGATCCCATCTTCAGATTAGAAAGACAACAGTGGCTTGGAACCATCACTGTGGTAGACGCGGAGAAGACAGATATGGGGCCTCATGTATAAACGGTGCGTACGCACAGAAATGTTGCGGAAGAACTTTTCCACGTTCAAATCGCGATGTATAAAACCTACACTTGGCGTAAAGCCACGCACTTTTCCACGGTACCTCATGCCTTGTCGTACACAAGTTCTCAGCTCGGTTTTGCAGACTGCGTGGCGGCACCCAGCGTCAAAGAAGTGCTACTGTTCCTGTGTGGTTACACCTTATTTTCCTGATGCGGCTTTATAAATACACTGAAACTAACCACATATTGTTTAGTAGTGTAACGCATCTGATTGTCATTAACTTGTAACAATATAATGGTCCAGGGAACAGCTATATTATTCCAAATACCACAACTGCTTTAGTGTTGTTATTCTCACTGCACTTTCTTCTTCTTCTTCTTCTTCTTCTTCTAGTTCTTCTTCTTCTTTCAGCTCCTCCCGTTAGGAGTTGCCAAAGCAGATCATCTTTTCCATATTACTCTCACTGCACCACTCGGAGTATTTATATCACTGTATCTGAGTGTGAATCACAGCAGCAGCTGATCGGAAAGAGAATTATCGGTATACAGTAATCCCTCCTCGATCGTGGGGTTTGCATTCCAGAACCCCCCGTGATAGGTGAAAATCCGCGAAGTAGAAACCATATGTTTGTATGGTTATTTTTTATATATTTTAAGCCCTTATAAACTCTCCCACACTGTTAACATTATTAGAGCCATCTAGACATGAAATAACACCCTTTAGTCAAAAGTTTAAACTGTGCTCCATGACAAGACAGAGATGACAGTTCTTTCTCACAATTAAAAGAATGCAAGCATATCTTCTCTTCAAAGGAGTGCTGTCAGGAACAGAGAATGTCAGTGAGTGTGAGAGAGAGAGAGAGAGCATGACAGAAAAGCAAACAATCAAAAAATCAATACGTGCTGTTGAGCTTTTAAGTATGCGCACCGCGATAAAGCAGCTGCAAAGAAGGGAGCAATGTGAAGGTAGTCTTTCAGCATTTTTTAGAGTAGCATCCGTATCTTCTAGGCAAACAGCTTCTGTGCAAACAGTCCCTCTGCTCACACCCCCTCCGTCAGGCGCAGAGAAAGTCAGAGAGAGTGAGAGAGAACGAGAAAAGCAAACAATCAAGCACCTTTCGAAGCATATCGTATATCATTGAGGAATTTTATTTAATACATAATACATGCTCTGATTGGGTAGCTTCTAAGCCATCCGCCAATAGCGTCCCTTGTATGAAATCAACTGGGCAAACAAACTGAGGAATCATGTACTTTAAATTAAAAGACCCATTGTCTGCAGAAATCCGCGAACCAGCGAAAAATCCGTGATATATATTTAGATATGCTTACATTTAAAATTCGCGATGGAGTGAAGCCGCGAAAGTCGATATAGAGAGGGATCACTGTACAGCTTCAAGGACACGCTGTCTCAACCACTGCAAAACGTTTTAAAGCCTTTCCTGTACGGACCTCGTGATTCAGAAACAGTTTCATCCCAAGAACTTTAAATGCACTCAATCAATTGCACCTTGTAGAACTGTTTGTACTTATAAGTACAATCACCCCAGTGTAAACTTGCACTGCAGTTATAATATCGCACAACCTGAGCCACTTTATAAAGCGCATATTTAAATATGATGACGATATCATTTTTAAGGTGAAATGCAGCAAAATATGTTTATTAAATTATACAGATAAAACTTCATTTAAATAATCTATATTCTTCACTGGGAGTGTCGTTAAAGATAGAATAATTAAACATGTACTACGAAGATATTTCAATGTTCCTTAAATGTTTTGAAGTATCGGCGCTAAGCTTACAGACGGCTTAACTTCTATCACAGAGCTGATTGTGTGGCGATCGGTTACTTGGGGAAAGAAAACCAAGGACTGAAGTGGCGGCTACGCCAATATACAGGTATATTGAATATAAAACAGAAAGAGAAAACACAGCTAAAAACGCAGCAAAAAATTTCGGCAAAAGTTAAATGCTTGTGTCATGAGCACGATTCGGCTATGCAGTGTCCGCAACGGACGTGGCCATCCTCCATGCATAAGCTACCTTGCTGACATTGGCGTGCGAAGAAGCCACCGATTCTTCCTCTGCCCAGTGCCACCACAAGCCTAGAGCCGCCCCTGAGTACTGTTGCAATAAATTATTTCATCGAAGTGAAACCCATGTTTAATAACGTGCTTTAACTCTTATCATCATAAAAATGATATCACGTATACATCTCAGTATTTTAGTTATTCAGAGAGCTGTAGTATCACGAATGTAATGGATTCTGTGTCCAGTTGGAAGAAGAGAGCCAGTTTAAGAAGCAAGTAGTGATTCACACACATAGAGCACATAGAAGATCAAATACAAAACAAAGCATTTAACGTGCTACTTTAATTACGATGTGATTTGAGAAACTGGTTAATTAAACGATTTTAAGATGAAGTTTATGATGTTTTACTTTAATGACAAAATAAACTACGTGATTAAAGTGGAAATGTCGAGATTGAAGTTGACATTTCGTGCTTTTTCCCCACTGTGTGCCTTTTTTTCTCTGTACCCTAATAAGCTTTCTTATGACACTCAGACAGTGGGCAACAACTCGCCTTTTCACGGCGACTTTGATATGTGACTTCTTTTTTATTTCCGGCACTGTGCGATTATGTGAACATGAGCTTTCAAGTTTCTCCAACACGCTATGCCACTCGATCAACTTCCTTTTCTTGATTATACCCCGGTTTATTTGAACAAATAGTATGTTTTTCCTTTGCCTCCACTTGGTATTAGCTGAAATTCTTATATTTTCCCCCGTGCTTTTCCCATTGTCTTTTCACAGAAGGCTGAGCTTAAGGGCGATTTATGTTGATTTGCGTATTCAAAGAGGTGTAATTCTGGGAGGAGTTGGGGCGTTACATAAAGCACGTGCACGAGCGTTACTTTTCACGCTGATCGGGATTTATGTAGCAGAAGAACGTGGAAGTTGGAGTACGCACAGATTCCTGCATCTGGATTTTTCTGTGCATAAGCACATTTCGGCTTTTGTGCTTACGCCATGTTATAGTGCGAGTTCTACGCACGGCGTTATACATGAGGCCCCAGGAGAGTGAGAGAAAGAGCAGATCAACGCCCAGTGTTAAATGTTAAACATTGTGTGACAAGCACAATAACCCTAATCCTGCAGAGGACAACCAATTACTTTGCCCTTGGTTTACTGTTTACCACACACAGCAGAGCAAGCTAAGAAGCTGTCCTTGTGACCGCTGCTGCTAGACACGGATAATTGCTGGCTGAGCTTGTCACAATACTACAGTATACAGTATATACAGTACATTATCCCCATATTCGTTATAACAAAATTTCTGTTCTAAGGAAATATTTTTATGGTCCTATGAGTTTCATTTTAATGGTACTCAACCTATATATTATGTCATTACATCCATTTTCTAATGATTTTGGCATGCCTTATTGAGAATCCAAGCTTTTGCGTGAAATTCTCAAAACAACCCTCTTTTGTGTGCTTTAGCCTGGGGACTAACACTCTGATAGTTTTAGTTTAGGATCTTCTTGCTTTTTTGGCATCTCATTAATAGCCTAGTGTTTTGAATTTTTGACATTTATTTTGGTTCTGCATTTTTTGGCAGACAAACATTGGCCTGTCAAGTATGATTTATTTTTTTTGTCAACAACCTGTTGAAATTGTTTTTTAGAGTACTGTAGCCGGGTGCAGGAATGACAGCTTTCGAAATAAAAGTTGGGCCGCCAAACCAGGTCATCCCATTTGATTCAACGAAATGTTCAACCAAAAATAAACATGGCCTTTTGTCATCTTGCCTTCAAAAAAACAAAAAAGGCTTAGCTTTAGCTGTGGGTGTAGGGTTTGTCTTCTGACCTCTGTCTAGCAGGTCACTCTTGCCAAAAAGACTCCTCCTTGAGAGTAGCCGGGGTTCTTATAGCTGGAGAACCAGAATGGATGAGGCTAGGTGCACAAACTGGGCAGTTCATAACTGCTGTGGGTTGAGAAGGAGAAGGCTATGTTAGAGATAGTGCATACTCTTTCCCTGACAGGTTTTTACATATGCCGATCGAGCCCTTGAGGAGATTCTCCAATGCACATATGTGATAGTACATTACTTTTTCACCAGTATCCATAATAATTGGCAGGTTCCATTTTCTTAGATAGGAAGAACTTTGTTTGACCCAAGAGGAAATTTATCTTGTTACAAAAGCTCTTTAGATAGATAGACTAGCAAAATACCCACGTTTCACAGCGGAGAAGTAGTGTGTTAAAGAAGGTATGAAAAAGGAAACATTTTAAAAATAACCTAACATGATTGTCAATGTAATTGTCGTAGGCTTATTTTAGTATTGAAAGTGAATTTGAAGATTGTAAAGAGTTTAATTTATGATTGTAAATATGTATGAGAAATGCACATTTTTAGAATGTAAGGATCTCTTTGCAAACAACGCTTGCATTTCTGCCCTCAGGCTGTAAAGTGACCAAGCTGTCTGCTGAGCTTACTCTTGAGCATGCAATGTACAGCTGGCCATGTGAGAAGCAACCACGTAGTAGGTGCGCGGACAGCGGCCATGCAGAAAAAGGAAGGAGGACCAGGGACGGCCCTTGTGCGTCTCTGCCGTGAAATAAATTGTCTGTTAATGGAAATAAGAAATGAAACCTCCAAAAGGAGAGGTCAGTTCCGAAAGTTCCTTATGGCATAAAGGTGAGAACCACCTTTAAAATAATAATAAAAGAAGATGGGTATTTTAGAAAGTTCGTTACAGGGCATGGCGCGAAATGTAACATACTTAACATAAATAAGTACAGTGTAAAGGATGAGCATGGGAAATTTGGGCTTCTTACGTATATTGGAAGTCACAGAAATAGTTAGGATGGTGTTTTCCTATCTATATATACATTTTAGGGGGTACACCCATTTCCCTTGGGTGTTGCAATAGGACATGAAACATACCTAACTTTTGTAAGTACACTGCAAGGAATGAGCATGTGAAATTTCAGCTTCCCATCTATATGGGAAGTGGGAGAGTTAGTGATGAGTCAGTGAGGGCTTTGCCTTTTATATGTATAGATAGATAGATAGATAGATAGATAGATAGATAGATAGATAGATAGATAGATAGATAGATAGATTATAACTTGGCAGTTACAATCACAGTGAGACTGTATACAGGTGTATTTCTTACCCATCATGGCTGCACTTGGTCTACCTTGGAGTACATGATTTGTCTTAAATGATGCAGTTGTTTTCAGATGTCTTCTAATTAAATTAAATTGTCATTGTTTGCCTACATAAGGATCCTTTTCTAAATGTATCTTTTATAGCAGAGTTATTATTCAGACTTAAAACCATGTGGTACTATATTGGATAATGTCTCTTTCTTTATAGTTGGTCGAAATGCATTGATATCACAATTAGAAGTACACCTAATAAGAATTAATTGAAAAAAAATTTTGTAATTGGCTGTTTGTAAGCATTTCCCAAGCTGTTATGTTTATATTGTCACTTGGTATTATGGTTTTGATACAGATAGCTCTGCTAATCAGGAAATGGGACCTATGAGTGGATTGAGTGCATTAGCATTAACAAGCAAAATAAAGCTAACATGGCAACCTTTGTTGTATATTTCAAAACTGTAAATACTAATGTTTTACTTACATTGTTACTATTCAGAACTTTAAAAACCCTGTTAAAACAGAAACATACTGATATTCATATAGCCAGTATGTTGGTGCAGTGATTAATGCTTCTTCCTTATAACCTCATGGACTACAGTTTGAATTCTAGCCCCAGTACTGTCTGTGTGGAGTTTGTTATTTCTCTTGCATGAGTGTCGGTTTTTCTAGACTCTAATATTCCTCCCACATCCTAAAGATATGCAGGTTAAGATAATGGTCAATTCTTAACTGGCCTGGCATAAGTAAGTGTAAAGTACAATGTACTAGCTCCCTATCCAGGGTTGCTGTCAGCCTTACTCTCAGTGCTACTGGAATAGGCTCTGTCGAGAGGCAAATCTAAATTGATCTAGTGTGAGTGTAACTACTCTTCGATTGACTGGCATCCCAGCCAGGGTTGGTTCTTACTTTGCACCCAGTCTCTAAGATTTACTATGGGCTGTGAATTAAATCTAAATCAGCTGAAATGAATTAAAAGGGCACAATATAAGCACCATTATAATAAGAACATTGGAAGACTCTGTGGTGGGCTGGCACCCTGCCCGGGGTTTGTTTCCTGCCTTGTGCCCTGTGTTGGCTGGGATTGGCTCCAGCAGACCCCCGTGGCCCTGCAGTTAGGATATAGTGGGTTGGATAATGGATGGATGGACATTGGAAGTCTGACAGAAACAAAAGAAGGCCATTCAGTCCAATAGGTTAATTTGTAACAATTAGTAGAGCCTTCTATAGAAAGAAGCATCACTTTATTTTATACTAGCAAAATACCTGCACTTCGCAGCGGCGAATTACTGCCTTAAAATTTTTATTAAGAAGAAAGTTAAACCTTTTTAAACTGAGGGAAAATATACCAATGGTTATTTGTTAAGGATTTCTTTGTATACCACATTGTGAGTTCGGCTCTCCGGTTGTAATATGACCAAGCTGTGCACTGAGCTTACTCTTGAGCATGCAACTTACAGTTGGCCATGTGAACAGTAATCTTGTTTCAAATCTCACAGATTGGATTGCTGCTGTCATAATCAGTTTGAGTTTCATGGTTTGTTTCAATTACGACAGTATTTGTAGGACTTGTGTTGAAGAGACATTCGGCATCTGTCAAGCGTTGTAAGTATATAACCGGTTTCATCGATAACTTCACATCCAGCTTTTGAGAGTTTAAACATTCATAAACATCAAAGTGTCCACTACTGAAATCGTCGCCTGTCAATCTAAGATGTTTAAGAGGCATTGGTCGTTGTCAAAAGGTGTAAAATATTTGGCCATTTCGGTACACTTGAAAGCGACAACCGAACAATTCAGCTGCAGCCATCAACTCACATGCAGATGCATAGCTGAAGGGCTTAAACATTTCACTCTTATAGTGTTCCTGTGTAGTATAATTATCTCCTGTACCGTCATCAGTCCATACCTTGAACCTGTCCCAGTCATTCAATACATAAGACATAATGTTCCTCTGGATATCAAGAGTGAGCCTGATATGGCTGTGCAATATGTAACAAAGAGAATGGAAAAGGTAGGTGCCATCTCTGGGCATGGAAACCACTCGGTAAGTGACAGTTCTTTGATCGATGGTGATCACCTCGATAGACATGTTAATGGGGGATGCGGTTGGAATGATAAAGGAAATGGGTACCTGAACAATGTAAAGTAAGTCTAAAATACCCACACAATAACTATAATCGTAATAAATGAACAATAAAACATAAAAGGCTGTAGTTATCAGCATGGAGACGTGAATCCCGTGGCGAAGCAAGGAAGGGAATGTATAGACTGGAGCGACAGACGGTCTTATATAAGCAGGCAGCCAACAACCCAACCCCGTCTCACACGGTGACTGAGCTGCAGGCTATGGACGTATATGTGTACGTAAGTAGGATTCAGTTAGCGTACCAAATTTCTTGAAGATGGGCCCATAAGTAACAAAGACCGTTGAAAAGTTCAATATGGCGGCCGACAGTGGCATCATACCTCCGAAATAAGTACATACATTGGCTTCGGTTAGCGCAGGGAAGCCGCCTACCAAATTTCATGAAGATGGGGCCATAAATAAGATAGTTCAACATGGCGGACGTTGTCGACTGTTATGACCGTTATGCGTAGAGTTTTGAAATGTAACCTGCTTAACTTTTGTAAGTAATCTGTAAGGAATGAGACTGCCAAATTTCAGCCTTCCACCTACACGGGAAGTTGGAGATTATTAACAATGGAAACTTCAATATGGCGGCCGGCGGTGGCATCATACCACTGAAATAAGTACGTACATCGGTTTTGGTTAGCGCAGGGAAGCCACCTACCAAATTTCGTGAAGATGGGGTCAGCCTTCTACCTACACGGGAAGTTGGAAAATTAGTGACTTTGGAAAGTTCAATATGGTGGCCGACAGTGGCATCATACCATCGAAATAAATACGTACATCGGTTTCTATTAGCGCAGGGAAGCCGCCTACAAAATTTCATGAAGATGGGGCCATAAATAAGAAAGTTCAACATGGTGGACATTGTCGACCGTTATGACCGTTACGTGTAGAATTTCGAAATGAAACCTGCTTAACCTTTGGTAAGTAAGCTTCCGCACATGTGGTCCAAAACCATGAAACCCAACAGGGTTTGAGTTTTATATATATATATATATATATATATATATATATATATATATATATATATATATATATATATATAATTTTAATGGTCTCTCTTTGCAGTTTTTTTATTCTTTGCCTGCACAGGCAGGGCCTCTGATTAATTTTCGGTTCTCAGGTTATGGTAGTTAGGGCTGCAGTGGGCCATTTAAGACATCTGTTACCCGAGCCAGTCTGCTGTGATATTAGTTTGTATAGGGCAACTGTGTTATTCAACCCACTTCTCTTTGTCTTTTTTTGACTTTCGACCATACTGTCATTTGATTCTTGGATTAGGTGTGCTGCCCCCCACGGAATTTTAAGTAGAGAATAGAAAAGGAGGAATACCAAGAAATACAATTTAGTCAAAAGAATCAAGGTAGGTTTCAAAAAACAGGAAATCAAGAATATAGCTAAACACTTGCCAGAACATCAAAGTCAGTAAACAAAATACTGTACTAATTTGTAATCCTAGAAGCAAACAAACTCAGACAATTGTCATTGATGCAGTATCCAAAAACCTGGGTAATGTTGAAGATACTGTCACACATGTGCAACTAGGAGTGAGCTGAGTGGACCAAGTGGAGTTAATTACCTGTCAGGCCAGGAGGTGGCGGGGTGCACTAACCTATCTCTGTTATCTTTACAGGCCAAAAATGGGAAAACCTGCCTGATGCAACAACACTTACGGTTCTGCTCATTAGACTGAAGTCACTTCCGGTTCCGGCCAGATGACATCACTTTCTCCTTTCAGCTTATAAAGCCGCCATCTTTCCTCCACTAGGCAGTTCAGTGGAGAACTCAAAATAGTGCATATGAGTGCAAAACCCTTTTGCAGCCAGGGACAATATATGGGTGGCTGCCCCAAACCTTCTTACATGTGTCAAGGCTATTCATTTTACAATACAGAGTCTGCTTATATACGGTCGCACTAAACACATCATTCAGAGTGACATCTTAGGACATGCCCACAGCAACAAGATGTTGCATCATGGCAACCAGTTCTGAAAATGGCGCCGTCTGCTAAAAATAAAACAGTACTGCAACAAAAAAAAAAATTCAAGTTGTATGCATAAAATAACTATGTATTTGTGTCCCTTGATATTCAAAACATATAAAATAACTCAAAAAGTAAAGAAAAAAATGTGTTTACTGCAGAACAGTTACATTAGGATCTTGTGATTGGTTCTTAGGATTGTTTTCGTATTTTTGAAATAGGCAAGTTTCACTTACACTCTCTAACTTACCAGTCATAAATTTAAGACTCTTAATTTTTCTTTCTTCTTTGAAGTTCTTTCTTTTTTTGTTAGTTCTTAATAATTGTATATGTTTTATTTCTTGTTTTTCCCTTATCAAATTATTAATTTCCTGTATTTTTTAATTAATTATTCTGAATTTAGAATTTATGTTTAAGTCCCTGTTTATTTAATAAAATAAATCAATGCAAATATTGCTTTAGGTGAGATTTTTCTAGGTGAGCTTGGCCTTCCAGTGTGGGGAATTCATAGAAGTATACTACAAATATAAATATAAAATTTGAACACCTTGTGTGTGTTAAGTCACTTGGACCCTATTACCATCTGGGACAAGAACTGCCTGCCTATTACCTGACCTGGATAGACAGGTTAGGCAAAAACTGGATTAAAGAAAATTTAGCTTAAACCACACAAGTTGAAGAAAAAATATTTTTTCATGCCCCTGGCTTACGCTAACAGGATTTACCCACAATACAGTTCTGCATGTCCATTTATTTTTGGGGACTGCAATTAAAATTCTTCCAGTGGAAGCATTTTAACTGTTACTTGTTCCTGTCTCACAGAGCAGAGTTGACTCTGCTGATGATGGTCCTTTCCATGTTCACGACAACAGTTTTTCATGTTTCCATACTGTTTTGGAATGGATCATCTTTGATATCTGAGCCAACAATGTTTGCTTTACTTAATCTCCAACTTAAAGTCATGCTGCGTATTATGTAGAAGGTTTTCAGAACTAACTAGAGACCACGAAGGACACCTTTACTGTTAAATTACAAGTTTGACTAAAATAAACAACAAAAAAAAAAAGAAAAGAGGAGCAAACATACAAGTAAATAAAAAGTGACAACTGCCACTGAGTGCCTATTTCAACCATTGATTTTTTTCTTCCTCATAATAGACTCTGGCAGAGAGAGAGATAAATTGCCTTTTCTAATGAAAACACACCAGGGTGGAACTGTCTGATTAGATAAGGGTGTAAACTGGATAGCAATTTCCATAATAGAACTAAAAGTTTGTGACAAATGACATCCAGAGACCAGAGTAATACTGAAGGCCTGGGTGAAGAAATAAATTTTCTAGAGATGTGGTGATATAGACCAGCATGATCTTACAATTTTTCACATTTTTTGGATATAATAAAGCAAGTAAGTCTCAGTTTAAACAGACCATAGTATTGAGTCCTATGCCCATTGTTAATTTCTTCACGATTCTACAACCCCAGTTCCAAAAAGGATGGGACGCTGTGTAAAATGTAAATAAAAACAGAAAGCAATAATATGCAAATCTCATAACTCATATTTCATTCAGAATAGAACATAGAAAACATATCAAATATTTAAACTGAGAAAATGTACCATTTTAAGAAAAGAAAAAGGAATTTGATGGAAGCAACACTTCTCAAAAACGTTTGGACATGTTTGGTGATGTTTACCACTGTGTAGCATCCCCTCTTCTTTTAACAACAGTCTGTAAATATCTGGGAACTGAGGAGACTGTTTGCTGGACTTTTGGAAGAGGAATATTGTCCCATTAATGTCTGATATAGGACTCTAACTGACTTTTCTTTGTTGCATTTTTTGTTTCGTGATGCACCAAATGTTTTGAAGTTTGTGAAAGGTCTGGACTGCAGACTGGCCAGTTGACCTCCCAGGTTCTTCTACTCCGAAGCCATGTTTTTTGTTTAAAGATGAAGCATGTGGTTTAGCATTGTCTTGCTGAAATATCTGAATGGGAGCATATGTTGATCTAAAACCTGTATATACCTTTCAGCACTAATGGTGCCTTTCCAGATGTACAAGCTGCCATTTCTATAGGGACGAATGCACCCCCACACTATCAGAGATGCAGGCTTTTGAACTGAGTGCTCATAAGAAGCCAGACGTTCCCTCTCCTCTTTAGTCACGGCATCCATGTTTTCCAAAAAAAATTCAAATTTCAATTTGACTGACCACAGAACAGTTTTCCACTTTGCCTCAGTCCATTTAAATAAGTCTTGGCACAGAAAAGATGGTGGCGTTTCTGGATCATGCACATACAGCATCTTCTTTGCATGATAGAGCTTTAACACTAGAATTATTAGAGTCTACGAGAAAACTCGTAAATCCGGCCCACCTTAAATCCGTTCGCACCTGTCCATCAGCGTGTTTTGTCTTGTAAATGTGCCGATTAAGACAAGCAGCAAGCAGCCTGCTATTCCATCCCCCACTGTCGCAGAAAGTTGACTAAGTTTTCCCCAGCTCATACCTTGTTTGGTTATCTGGGAGTGAACTGCTGGAGTTTTAGAGTGGAAATAATAGATTGTTATTTGGAACACATGCATTTCATGTGTGTTCTGTTTCTGCAGTAATCTGTGTAAACACATTGTTAAAACAGAAACTTTTTCATATTTTACTAATAAATGATATAGCGAGTTGGATAATGGATGGATGTTACAAAATGTAGGCATAAACTATAGAATGTGTGAAGCCTGAAGTCCAAAGATCAAGTAAACACTTTCACAAAAGGTTCAAGGATGTTACAACAGCTTCCGTGGCGTAGCGGTAAGATTTGCTGACTTGCAATCAAGAGGCCACCGGTTTGAACCCAACTGCCTCCTACCTATATTTGCCATTTTCAATAAGGAGCTTCTCTTATTTTTAATATTATACAGTACACACATACATTTGGTTTGCGTCTGCAACAGACCGTGTACATTTATAGTACGGTACTTGTAAAAGTTACCTTTTATTCTCTCCCTCACAATCACGATACATACTACTGCCCTAGGGATCTGACGCTGTTAGTTTTTATTTGAAACTGGGAGTAACTGTAGATGTGAGTGGTGTTTTGAGGCAATGGAACTGGACATTGATCTGGAGGGATAAAAGCTGACACACAAACGCTGGTGAATCTGCCTTCTTCGTATCTCACCGTGACTTTATTTTTTTTTTTCAGTTTTATTGAATGTTCTGCTCACGCAGAATTAGTATGCACCATATGGTGTATGATGTCAAAAAAAACCAAAAAAAAAACACAGACATAGGTATATATGATATTTTGAAGAAATCATTTTATTACATAAATAGTACCAATCAGAAAACGTCATCACACTAATGCAATATTATTTGAAAATGAACAGCGTCAGATCGGGTGTGAATTTACGCTGGCACTGTTACTTAGAGTCAGATCAGGAGAGGCGGGGTTGTGTTAGAGCGTGATCGTCATTGAGAGAATAAAACTGAATAAAGCTTTTACAAGTACCATAAATTTATACCCAATGTCCCATATATTTGTCTCTTTCTTTTTTTCTCCGTGCTGCAAGAACCATCTTTCCTACATTTACAACGTGTGTACCTGATGCAATCCGCACACTTTTCTCTATGCTGTGGTTTCTATTACACAACAGTTTCTGGAAGTGTTCCTGAGCCCATGAAGTGATTTCCATGAAAGAATCAGGGCTGTTTTTAATGCAATGCCTCCAGAGGGCCAAAGATCACAGGCATCCAATACTGATTTTTAGCCTTGTCAGTTGCACACATAGATTTTTCCAGATTCTCTGAATCTTCTGATGATATTATGTACTGTAAATGATCAGATGTTCAGTCTTCACAATTTTAGGTTGAGGAAAATTATTCTGAAATTGTTCCACAATTTGTAGATGCAGTTTTTTGCAGATTGATGAACCTCTGTCCATCTTTACTTCTGTGAGCTAATAAGTTGCAAAATGTTCCTGCAGCTGTTTTGTTTTAGTACCACTAACATTTCCAGCTTTTTGTTGCCCCCAACCCAACTTTTTTGAGATGCGTTGCTGCCAACACATTCATAATGAGCTAATATTTTTTATGAAATAGTAAAATGTCTCACTTTCAACATGTGATATGTTTTCTATGTTCTATTGTGAATAAAATATGGGTTTATGAGATATGCAAATCATTGTATTCTGTTTTTTATTTACATTAGACACAGTGTCCCAACTTTTTTGGAACTGGGGGATATATAATATAACAGCTTGCAATCTGCCAGTTTGTTACAGTTCAGTGATGGTAACAGAGTGCTAGGTCTAATAGGTCTTGGAGTGTAATGGCAGAGGTTTGATACTCTGTACAGGATGATGAGGGGCAAACTAGATCTGCAGTCAAAAATGATTACTAGGGTTCATTAATATTGCTCAGTTCACTTAAATGGACTGAAATTAGTAGGTTTATATTTCTTGAGTGTCACAATAAGAAGAATAATTTACATACAAACAATCTGAATGGATTTCAATGCCTTAATTAGCAACACTAACTTAAGGTAAGCCAGTTACCTTAGGTTGACCCTCCTTAAAATAAATATATAATTTTAAATTAATATTATAGAATTTTAAGCTTTAAAAAATGTCACTATGCAGTTACTTTGAGTTGATTTAATTGAAAATGTAAATTGGTTTATGTATCTATTTCTAGGATATCAATGTAATTTGTTTGGATTTCATAATAGCTAAGTTAATTTAAGTTACTTTATGGTTATAAAAAGCAAATTAATTTCATTATCATAGAATCACCAATCGTTTTAGCATGCCACACAGCAATTTTGCCAGTTCTGGTGATTTTTTTTTTTTTATATTTTCCATTTTTTTAGGGATATTTTCCAAAATGTCTGAACAGTTTTAGGTTATTTTTAGTGGTAAATATTGATTTATTAGCATTAGTTTACTTAAAGGATAAGTTTGGTACAGTATGTTTAAAGTAGAAGTTATTTTTTCACAAACATGGTGTAAGAGACATTTTTTATTTAGTAAGGCAATCTTAAATTGATAGAAGTATTTTGTTAAGTAGGTTAAAATGTTTATCTATATACAGTATATTAGTGCATAGTCAATGGGAGGTTCCATTATATCCCTGAAAAGCTAAACTGAATCCCTCCAACTACATATTTGTCCCAGTTTATGATATGCCTTGCAGTTGGTAACGCACGGAAAGCAAACAGTTTTTAAACTGAATCCAAAATCGTATCATATTGAACATATTTAACATACTGAATGTGGCATATGTATAGGACATACTGAATGTATTAAGAAGGCCTATATAAGCTTGCCTTAAAGAAATAACATATCCTTTAATTATAGGAAGTAACTGAAGTTTAACAAGAAAAGGCTAAGTTTGTAGAAGAAATATTTTTCCTTTTTGCCTTTTATCCTGCATATGTAATAACTTTTTTCTTTATTTTTGTGTGAACAGTTTTGCTTTGAATTTTCAGTAAACCTTTTTTAAAACAAAGTTAATTGGACTGAGAATTTCTTTTGTTATGCGTTTGACACATGCTGGATCCTACTTTGCCAACTTAGTAGCTGCTCGATTTTGGGAAACTGGAAAGAAGGCAGCTACATATACACATATGCTTTTTCCATGCAAAACTGTGTTCTAAAATTATTTTAATGTGTTTTCTATAAATTTTATAAAATACATAGTCCTGATGTTTTATAATGTAACCTATGGGACATGAAGTGTCCCAATAAAAGAAAAGACAAATATGTCCTCTTTGAATCAGAAAAAAGTTTTGATTTAAGAAAACACACCTTCTGTTTTTCTGATGCATGTTTGTGACAACGTATACTGTATATCTAGAAATAATTATTTTATTGCATATTCCAGATACCATTTTTCTTGAGGCAAGAATATATTTTCTATTTGATTGTGTGACAGCAGTGGGCTTTATCGAAGGAGCTCTCATAAAAATACAGAAGTAAATCAACATGACACCAAGCACGTGGCAGGAACAGTTCAGTGTAAATTTGTCTTTCGAGAAGAAAACTAGACCCATGGGGTGAACTGTTATTGTGGTGGAAGACAAGCGCTGAGGTAATGAGGTAGTTAAAATTGTGAATCTCATGATATTGGCGTCTTTTTTATTTGTGTGGAAATAACCCCCAAGGAAGACATGAATAGTTCTATCAATCAATCAATCTTTATTCAGTCACAGATGAGTACGTGGATTCTGCGTTGCAAGGCAGAAGAGCAAAGTTCCCCTGTTTTAATCAGCTTTTAATATCTTTCCTCGCTCCCTCTACCCCTTACTTATCAATATGCGCATTAAGCATTTCATCTTATATTGTGTGCATCAGCTAACCTTTTCTAATTTGTGTACATTGCAAAAGGGACCCTAAAGAAGGAAAAGTCATCTTTCCTGTGTCTAACGGACCCATTCTAAATAAAGTTATTGTCCTTGGTCAGCTTACTGCAACCTGTCTTATGACAGATGCCTGTATGAATAACCTGCTATTATAGCAAAAACAGCTTTTAACCCTTAGTAGCTTGCAAGAAGTTACATTTTCTTTCACATTTGCAATTGATATGTATAAGCTATTTTATGATACAAGTATAATATTAAGACATGGATCAATGTTTGACAAATTTTTTGCTTGAAAAGCAGACATATTCAGTAAGGTTTTAGGCTTTTATTTTTCAGGGAGCTTCAAATCCTAAAAGTTACATTATAAAACAAAACGACTGACTGCATTTTCTTTCTAAAGTTATAGAAAATGCTTACGTTTAGAAAACAGTTTTGTGTGGCAAATGCATAAATATCATGTTTGTAAACTTTGTAAACTACCACTTGAAAAATACTGAACTTATTCTTTCATGCGCAAAAAAGGGACCGTGCTTTCAGGACAGATATTGCAATCTCCATCTATTTATCTAATATCAGGGAAAGATCAAGACCAGACATAATAGTAGGAGTGCCAAAGATTTGTGTGGTGGCTTTGGGTTTGTTTTTCTTTGATTATCTGGAAAATCTAACGCCAACCTACACTTAATTTTTCTTCGATTATCTGGAAAATCTAATACCAACCCACACTGTGAGCAGGTTTTTCTTCTCCTGATGACAGGAGGCTATGTAACATAATAATAGTGTAATTGGTTAATAGAAATATGAAGTTTAATCAGAATGTGAAAAAAATGTAAAACTAAATTTTTGTTTTTTAGGTTTGCACACTTGATAGTAGTTACATTACACAGAACTCTCTCTCTCATGGTTATACTGAGGAAGAGTTTGCTGTTTTGGACACAGATTTGAATTCTTCAGGCTGTATCTATTCTTCTGCTTTTGACTTCCTGTACTTAATGCCTGGTTTCTCTGCAACTAAACATAAGTAATGATTAAATTAAAGTCTGAATATTTGCTCACTGAAACTTGCCTTGTTTATTGATTTTATCTGCCCACTGTGTGCTTGTTCAAGTGATGCGTAATTTGTTCAGCTCTTTCAAAGGTAGTGATCTGGCCTTGTTGGAGCCTTTTACGTTTACTCAGGTGTGATCTGTGCTCGTTCTGCTAGAATTATGCAGCCCTTTCAGGGGTAATGAAGTAGCCAACTTCTAATCCCTGCTAAGATTTTAAAACTGAAGTCGCCAACCACTAGTGCTTTGTTTGATTTGTGCAGCCTTTTGAAGGATAATAATGAGGGACAGCTGAAGGAAATAGGCATCTCATTGCACCCTGGTAAGGTATTTAGAAACTAAGGTCACTGGCCCCTATTGCTTTATTTGATTTGTGCAGCCCATTCAAAAGTTACCTGGCAAGTCCCAGCAGGAGTATAGCTTTTGAAGTGGCTCCTGGCCATTGCTAAAGGTATTGTGCAGTGTAGCCCTTTCAGGGGAAGTGCTTAGGGCTAGCGATTTCATGGCCCCTGTAAAGTTATTCTTGCCTACTCTGTTTTGAAGCTAAGGTCACCAGCTTTGCCCATATCACTCAATTTGATTTGTGCTTGTGAGATATGAGTGATGGTTGGATATCATATGGTATACATGTAGTACTAGGGTATTGTACAATTTTTGCCAATATGGATGTAGTGAGAAGTTAAACAAAATTACACCTTTTATTGACTAAGTAGAAAGATTACAATATGCAAGCTTTCGAGGCAACTCAGGCCCTTTCTTCCGGCAAGATGTAAATCAAAGCTAATAATTTAGATGTTTCAACTATTTACTTACCCACCAATATAAAAAGAACCTTAGAAGTTAAAGTGCCTTTCCTGAACATTTTTACACCGCAAAACAGTCTACCATTGGTGGTAGCCAAACAGTGAACAGAAGGCAGGTAAGGTGCCTAGAAATGACAGTGTCTGAAAAGCAGGGTTTCCAGGGACGCAACTGACAGAGGAAGCACCAGCTAAGAGAGGTCGAGACACACAAGGATACTGTAGAAAGGCATAGGAGGAACGCTGTAAGTAAGAACGTAAGAAATTGCAAATATCAAATACTAGCCAACCCACGGCGTACCATACGCCGCATAATCAGGCCGGTTTTTTAATGATTTTTAAGCACATGGAGAAAATGAACATTTGAAAAATCGGTAATGTAATAAATCAGCAAGAAAAGCAACATTGTAACAATGCACGGAACGAACCAACACACAATCGTCCGTGACTGAAAACTGGCAGACCACCATCGCGCCCTGCCTGCTCATGTGCCCACCTCCAACTCGTCACTTGAGTCGTTGTCGTCTTTGCACAGTCCACATGCACCTGTGACTCACGTAGACTTTTTATTCCTCTGTGCGGTTTTGGCTGCATTTCTATATATAATCCACCAAGACACCAGGTAGTGGCGCGAATTGCTGTATGTAGCATGTAAAACAGTTTGCCATGGTGCACGTTGTCGTGCGTCGTAACCGAAAACTCAGTTTTTAAAGACTGCTTACTTCATTGTGTTTTAACCTCAGTTATAAAGGATTGTTTTAAGGATCCCATGGGATACCCTTCGCGAACCGTTTTACACGCTGCATATGGCGATTCACCTCCGCGAAAAACATGCCTCTATGAATAGTCAATGTCGCTCGGAGGTGCATGTGGCCTCTACGACAGACGAATATAAATGACGCCGTTTTATTCTGTGTCGTCGCGTCCGAGTTGGTGGAAGTGGCTCTCCGAGTTGTCGTCGTATCCAATGGTCTTGGAGTTGGTGGGCGTGGCTCCTACGTGCGCCATAGGTGTCTTACTTGTCGGCGGCTTAGTGAATCCATGCCCCTTCCGGCGTGCTTTCCATGGGTCTCTTGCCTTTGTGAATTATACATATAGATTATAAAATTTTTTCCATTACCTGTCTTCAACAGGTAATGTACCTAGTATTAAATAAACCTTAAAGTTGTAACTTTAGAATAAATGTAACACAGTAATAAACAAATGAAACATTATAGGAGAACCATGTGGTAATCTAGGCAAATATAAAAACTAATGTCATTTAATGAAAATCAAGAATAATAAAGCTTAGATGCCTGTCCATTGATACAAATGATACTGTATCTAGCTAAAGTTTAATTATCTTGTGATGCCTTTCTTTAAAAGATGACAAAAATGTTTTTTTTTTTTTTATTTACAGAATATTTCAAGCAATGGAATTCTTCCTCATTATTTGGTTAGAACTATCTCAGGGGATGTAATCACTGTGCTCTATTATTTCCGGTTTAAACTATATACTTAATTTACAGTGCTTCTCCATATATCTCAACAGGGAGGCAAAACGGGAATCACAAGTCTTTCTGCAGAAGCAGAGAAATCAGCAGGGAGTCCAGAAAGGAAGAGAAAGAAACCATGAGACAAAGCACAGACATGGTTTGCACCTAGAAAAATGATTTTTCCTTTGTGACGTTTCTAAGCTTAATACCATTACATCCAGCCAAAACAGATCCCCTGCCATACAGATGTTTGCAGGAATAGATAACTCCATAAAAGGCTGTGTGTCACTTTTTGTTCATTCTAAACAAAGGGTCATGGAGTAACAAATCCAAGAATGTATTAAGTAATAACAGTTGTTATATTTATTAATGCTACTGCAAGAACTTTTGGCAGTGCACTGGAATTTATAAAATGTAGCATTTTACAGTATGCCTACATGCAACAGGATAATTTGGATTGTTTATCTAATTTAATATAAGTGATCAATATCTTTTAGACACACTTACAAGGTACATTGCATCACTTTATTTGCACATAAATATGCTGATAATGAAATACAACAGAGACACAGAAACAGATGTAAAGTAATGTATAATAATTAGGAAATCAAACACCCAAATATATAACCATACCTATGATTAATTCTTTTTAGTATTCCTATTCTAGTGGATCCTTTTGTGAATTCTGATTGCTCGTGCTTTCTCAAACTTATTGTTAATGGGTAGGTAACAAGTTGATTATTACAGTGAATCATTCCAGTCAAGTGCACAAAACTCTATGGCTTCAAGTCAGCAGTCAAATGTTATTATTTAAGCCTGTTGTAGAAGCCATGAGTGGGATAATACATACATAAGGGCACACGTGTCTAGGGATTGAGCCAAGGAAAGCATTGGTAAAGGTGTGTGCTAGCAATTGGAATAGCATATACCATGTTTGTGTAATAACTGGCACACCGCAGAGAGTGGTTAGGGTTACCCCAGAATGGCTTTACACAGGAGCATATATAAGGAAGGAGGCAGATAACCCTGCTAATGCTTTTTATTATTAGAGAGAGAGACCACACAGGTTATGGCAACATCTCTCAGGAGCCTCGTGTATAAAGCTTACGTATGCACAAAAAGAGGTTTGAAATGTCCATATGCAACTTCCCATACAAAAGAAAACTTGACAGGGGAACTTAGATATATTTACGGCAACACTGACCCATGCATATGTAACATTTCAGAGAAACAACACTCTTAATAAAGTAGGAAAATGCTGTAAACCAGCTAAATGACAACTCACACGCATAATTCATATCACCGAGCAGTTATTGTGTGTGTTGACATGACAAACATATTTCATGTTAAATGCAATGAATATGATGCCTGGACTGTACTTTGTTCCCTTGTAAGAGGACCAATGTTGTGTATTTGCAGTGAATATATTTTTTTTTGTCAGTTTAGATTACCTGTTGACATGTCTCTGTAAATTGGCTGATAGGTCATGAATATCTCAGCCAAACTTTACTCTGTCATCCCTGCTGTGCTGGAAGCCAGCAATTGACCCTCAAAGTGCTAAATCCAGTTTTTTTATATGGTGAGGGTGCATATACTGCATTTTGTTACCAAAATAAAAAGGCAATTTGCACCAGTGCCCAGTTTGCTCATTTAATCAAAGCATTTTAGTGCACTTATATTGCAATAAAGACACCTAGTGAGAATGGAGTTGCTTCTGTTAACTGTTAGCAGTTACATTCTGTTAACATACAAGTCATCTGTGATGTCAAGATAAGACTAACAATTGTCAGGACTGCTCAGACATAAAGCCACATGAAAAGACATCTCCAATTACAGATGACATTTGCAGAATGAAATCAGGAAGCACAGATGTATTTTTCCTCCTCTCCTTACACACAGACTATGATGGTGACTAGAGATCCTCTTTGTTGTAATATATTAGACCTCGTTTTTTCAGGCGTTTTGTGACTGGAGCTCATGGTATTCACAGCAGTAGTAACATGTTGCCATTCAACATATTTGCCCCTTGTTGCTGACACCTATGCTGAAGCCATCAAATAAAGGTTCTTTGCTTGCCTCTAATTTAGAGATGAGAACTTCTGTCTTGCACTAATGGATGTGTCATGTTACTGCACTACCAGCCAATGAAAATTTGAAGCATTGTGACTGTATAGGTATGAGGTTGATCAGCGTGGTTCGTATATTGAGTTTTCAGGAGAAATCAGGCAGGGTTTAAGGAGCATCCACACACACACTTTTACAAGATGATTGAGATTTATAAAGGGTAAATTGAATAGAAATGTGCACATGCTATGTTTTATAAAATCAGATTTTTTTTTTGCTGTATGCATTGCCTATTTTTTGGTATATGCATATTTTCATGCTCAAAATCATGCAAAGTTTTATAAATAAGGGCACTAGAGGGCACATACTTCCATAAGGGAACATGTGTAACCTTGATATTGTACTGAAAGCTCTGGTAGCTAAACCTCTGTCTTGGAAAATTTAGTCCTTTAACACCTATATAGCCTGTTGTTCCTTGGCCTCAGAACTGATTTAGTAGCTGTGGAAGCCGGCCCGGACACAGACAGGCAGACACGCTAATGTCACCCAACACACGTTTATTGACACAGTCCATATTTACACAAGTGCTCACACAACCCCAAAGTCCCCAAAAGTCCTGGCCATGACACAGTGCCTTCTCTATCTTCAGGCCTCCTCCTTGCCTCTCCTCCAAGACCTTGTCTTCTCCCGACTCCAGCCATCATATGAAGGGAGGCGGCCCCTTTATATATGCACCCGGATGTGGTCAAGTGACCTTCCGCCGACACGCCCCTATGTGACAGAAGCACCGGATGTGTACCTGGAAGCACTCCGGGTGTCCCCGATCCTCTTCCCCCCAGCACTTCCGGGTGTGGTGGAAGTGCTGAGGTCCAGGGCTCTTTAGGCACAGGGACGCCCCCTGGCAGTGACCATGGGCCCCTACAGGGTAGAGCTTCAAAGCTCTGTACCCGTGGCCCCCAAAGGGACAAGGGTGGTTGCCCCCACGTAGTCTGGGAAGGAGGTAAGCCCTCTTCTGGTCTTCCTGGGCATCCCGGCCGGGTCACCACCCCAGTCACCTCCAACATAGCATAGCTGGAAGTAACTCGGGAAGATGATGTGAAGCCACTTCACAACAAGAGACAAGAAAGAGTGAAAAAGAGAGCTAATAGTAAGCAATCAACTTGCAGTAGAAAGAGAGTCTAGAGAGTTTGGAGAGAGGCACAAGAGGATAGAAAGGGAGTCAGAAGTGCAACATGTTAAATGGCAAAATAACCTACTTGGTACCTTTTTACTGTTACTGGTGTAGGAAATCCAATGGAATCAGCTATATTGTTTCAATATTCCTTTGTACTTTGTTGAACTCCCTGTATTTCTCCCTCTTTGCATAAATTACTTTTGTATAATTATACCTTTTCTGTTTTCATTTGGCTTCTCATGTGTTATTCTGGGTTTGGAGATAGCTGAAAAGAATCTTATAACTTTAACAAGCCTTACTTTGCAAAGCCATGATTCCATCCCATTGTTTGAAACTGCACTGCTAGGAATATTAAGACACATTTATACAATGGCAGTACCCATATCACCATGGGAAGGTAGTCTAAAGTGATGTTTGCAGCATTGGGGATTGAATGCAACCTTTAAAAGGGGCATTTGTGCAGGCTATATCTGCATTCTTAAGGAATGCATTGTTTTCAGTGGCATTCTACACAGTGCAGTTGGATCATCATGTCTCTGCACTCTCTTGTTTTAAATGGCAGTGCAAACACTGTAACACATTTCTTGTGATTCTTCAGGTACCAGTTGCTGTCAAATAGAACAACACCTCCTTGCCCCTTATGAAATGCTTGAATGAATGAACATTTGAAAATGTGAGAGACTGTGCATCATTTATTAAAGGCAGTTTAGCAGCAGATTTCTTTTAGCACAGTTTCAAACGGGAAGCAGTTGTAAAGCTGCTGCCTCACAGTAAGGAGCCCAGGGTTTGTATCCTGAGCCCTTCCTGCGTGGAGCTTCCATGTTCTCCTTATGTCTGTGTGGGTTTCCTAAGACTGGGTTAGATGAAATAGTGATGCTAAATTAGCCCTAATGTATATCTGGGGTGTGGGTTTGTGTTTGCCCTGCCTTACACCTTATGCTAGGTAGAGCTAGCTCCAGCACTCCCTGGGACCCTGGCATGGATTAAGTGGGTTAGAAAATGACATGACAATTGCAAGGGTTTTATGAGAAAAAAACAAGTGCATAGTCCACACCATTATTCTGGATTGACAAGCTATACATAGCAAATGAAAGATCACGCTTCAATGTATTAACTCAAATTTTAAGTTCACAAGAAATGGGTTCCAGAGTTAAGGTGTCTGGTGATTTGCCTATTTATTCATCCATAATATTGTGTAATTCCATTAAGGAAATTAATATTTCTAATGCCTTTATCCAAGACAACATTTAAGATACAATTGGCTACATCTCTTTTATTTTTCAAATTGGAAGTGAAGTGACTTGCTCATTGCCACACAGTGTCTGTACCAGTGTCTTAAACAGTACACCATACTACCTGCCTAAATAACAACGTGCCCTTAGATGGTGTAAGCTTTCGTATTTTTATTTCTGTAGTTGTCTAATTTTATAAATGTTTTCATTGCCAACAAGTTTGGCTAGGGAAATCAGATAAATGAGTCACATAAATAGAGATGTAAAGAAGGAAGATTTGAACTGTAATCAGTGAGTCAGTGCATCATAGGCCAACTATATGTTGTAAATAAGGAGAGCAGGAGACTCAAAAAAGTTTGAAGATGGAAAATCCGTATACTGAAAAATGCAGCAAAAAAAACCAAAACGTGATTACAACCGAGTTCAAAACAGAACTGTATGCACACATGAAAACAGAGGCATTTATATGGTAGAGACAGGAAGGGGATGGTCCAGGGTTGCCGGAAAGAGGAAGTAATGTCTTTGGTAGTTGGGTTCTAAGAGGAAAGATAACAACAACAACAAAAACAACATTTATTTATATAGCACATTTTAATACAAACAGTAGCTCAAAGTGCTTTACATAATAAAGAATAGAAAAATAAAAGACACACTAAGAAAACAAAATAAGTCAACATTAATTAACATGGAATAAGAGTAAGGTCCAATGGCCAGGGGGGACAGAAAAAACAAAAAAAAAACTCCAGACTGCTGGAGAAAAAAATAAAATCTGTAGGGATTCCAGACCATTAGACTTCCCAGTCCCCTCTGGGCATTCTACCTAACATAAATGAAACAGTCCTTTTTGGATTTAGGGTTCTCACAGAAAGACTTGATGATGATGGTCATGTAGACTTCTGCCTTTTAATCCATCCATCATTGTTGGAGCATCATGAAGCTTTGAGTAGGTGGCAGTGGTGCAGGCCACCACCACAAAGAAACCGGAAAAAGAAACAGAAGAGAGAGTAGGGGTCAGTATGGATTTTAGAGCCACCTTGAATAGTTATTATGAAGAACTGAACATACAGAGTATGTTAAGTTAAATTGAAGTTATAAAAAGGCCATGTTAAAGTAATGTGTTTTCAGCAGTGTTTTAAAGTGCTCTACTGTATCAGCCTGGCGAATTCCTATTGGCAGGCTATTCCAGATTTTGGTGCATAACAGCAGAAGGCCGCCTCACCACTTCTTTTAAGTTTTGTTCTTGGAATTCTAAGGAGACACTCATTTGAGGATCTGAGGTTACGATTTGGAATATAGGGTGTCAGACATTACGATATATAAGATGGAGTGAGATTATTTAAGGCTTTATAAACCATAAGCAGAATTATAAAGTCAATCCTGAATGACACAGGTAACCAGTGTAGTGACATTAAAACTGGAGAAATGTGTTTGGATTTTATTTTCCTAGTTAGGATTCTAGCAGCTGCATTCTGCACTTGTAAATGATTTGTCTTTTTTGGGTAGTCCTGAGAGGAGTGCGTTACAGTAATCTAGTCGAATGAAAACAAATACGTGAACTAATTTCTCAGCATCTTTCAAAGATATAACTTGCTATGTTTCTTAGGTGAAAAAATGCTGTCCTAGTGATCTGATTAATATGCGATTTAAAATTCAGATTACAGTCAACAATTTCCCCTAAGCTTTTTACCTCCTACTTGACTTTTAATCCTAATGTATCCAGTTTATTTCTAATAGCCTCATTGTATCCATTATTGCTAATCACTAAGATTTCAGTTTTCTCTTTATTTAACTTGAGAAAGTTACTATTAATCCATTCTGAGATACAAGTCAGACATTGTGTTAGTGAATCAATAGAATCAGGGTCATCAGGTGCTATTGATAAGTACAGCTGTGTGTCATCAGCATAGCTGTGGTAGCTCACGTTGTGCCCCGAGATAATCTGACCTAACGGAAGCATGTAGATTGAATGTAGAGATGTGTGGAAAAATAATAAATAGTTTGATCAGTTTGATCAATCTGGTATACATGATAGAGCCACGCAGAACCTGTCTTTATAGTGCAAGTGCAAACTTGTTTCTCCTAACGAACAAAAAACCACAAGTGACCAACTGATGAACTTAAAGGATGTGGTAAATGCTGATCCAAGCAAAATGTTGTAAGATGTAACAGTTTGAAATTCATGTGCAACCAAAGTCATAAGACAAAGGCCCAATAAAAGATTTGGGATACCGACCCCTGGAGGCAGATGAAGGGCAGGTGTCCTAGGACTGTGCTTCTCTGTCATCTTACCCTTGTCTGGTGTGTATTAATAAAAGATTTTTACTAACTTTAATTAATATCTCTCTGTCTTCAGTCACAAGAAACGACACTAGAGAAAAAGTGTCCACAGATGTCATCAGGAAAGGCCCAATGTGACATCATCAGAGGGAGGGCTGGTGGTGATGTTACTGTTTCATTGGTTCTTCTGCTGGTATGCAGAAGGACAAAAGGAGAGATGGTTAAATGACAGTGCCAACCCTTGGTTCAGCTGAGCAACGATAATATTTGAGCCTATCAACCTTCTTCCAAGCGCATGTGTGTGACAATATTCACATCCAAACAAAGTTAGTTTAGAGTAACCAGTTAACATAACACAGTACCAGAAGGAAAGACAAAAAAACCCATGTAGAAAACATGCTAACTCCACACAGGCAGCAAGATTTTGGGCCAGGACTGCAGACCAGTCTCCTGAAGATATGAAGCAGCACAAACAATTTCTCCCTCATAGTACCCCACCTATCTTTTAATTTTTCATTTTTTATGCAAGGGCTAAGCAATGCATATAAAAAAGGAATGCAAACAAACTCCTAACAGTGTTTCTCATAAATCTTAAAAAAAGTTTTTAAAATGTGTGGCGTGATTGGAATCAAACAACAAAGTTTTGATGTCCCTTTCTTTGTCATTACTAGCTACAAAGGGTATCTGTCAATGTTTGCCCTTCAACAGTTAATTTATATTTACATTTTGGATGAAATCAAAACCATTCATCTCTTAGCCTTTCCTGGAGTGTATGAAGCAGAATGGCTTAGTCAGTTCCTTTAGGAGGAGAAACAATGCTGTTTAAAACTTCTAGAACCAAGCAAAATAAGTTCACCAGAGCAAAAGTGGTTTTGATACAAAATTCATTTAGAGTTTAGTATAAGACCCAATTTTAGAAACTTAATGCTGAAAATTAAATTCATATAGTGTTTGCTTGACTCCTATAGAAGAATAGCTATTAGAATATGGTATAATCTTTTACCCCTTGTAAGTTAATATGAGATAGAACTTTCTTGCTATATCTGTAATACAGTGTGTTAATTGAGTCAGTTGCTGTTTTTGAATAGGTCCCAGTGCTAGCACGGACTGAGAGATCCATTTACAGTATGAAAATGGGATAAGCATACAGTTTTCTGAACGTTTAGAAATGGTTCAACTTAAAGAAATGAAATAAAACATATTAGCTTTAAGCAGAACTTTTCTTTCTTTTGCAATACCAATTTTTTCTCTATTTTGTGTGAACTGTTTTACTTTGACTTTGTACTAAAGTTTTTTAAAACGAAGATATTTTGTCTGTGGAATAATTTCAACGCGTCAAGCCTTTCACCAGAATCCAATTAAGCATGCTGAAGCTGCAGAACTTTGGTAATTTTGGGTAAACGTAGCTACATTTAGAATTTGGTATGTATTCACTTTCATTAATATGTAATAAAGTAGAAAATTCTTAAACTTACTTTAATTAAAGTCTAGTATTAGTTGATGAAAGAAATCTTGCAGCTAATGTCAACTTTGCAGAATAAAATTAATTGTCATGGTTCACTTTTTTTTCTGCTTCTTCTTGATGTCTGTGCCTGGAACACGTGGAGATGGAGATGCAGCTGGTAATGTCGAACCGGACATTCTAACCTTTTTCTTGGTTAAGAACATGCCTGAGAGGGTTACTTGAAACCTAGTGCCCAAGGCGTGTCCCATGAGGACAACAAAGAAAGGTGCTCTATGGATAAAAATGAAGATCGGGAGCTCAGAGGTCAGGTCACTTCCAGAAAGCCCAAAATGAGGAACTCTGTGCTGCAATGGGTGCACTTATTGTGAGAAGAGGAGCTGAGGCTAGTACCACGGACAGGACCCAAGTACTGTTCAGGCTCATTGTAATAATCAGCTGCAATTCAGAGTTGTGGCATGATTTAAAGATTTTACACAAGTCATATAGATTGAATCCAATTAATTTTTTGTCTGTTAAGAAACTAGTTTATTTTATAAAAGTCTGGCTAATGACTGAAATGTAAGTTCTTTCTCTGCTCTGTGAGCATTCATTGACTGTCCTACCTCAGCACATTCCAGGAGACTGGGTCTGAATCCCCAGTGGACATGCTACTCTATATTAAGAGCTACAATGGATTTAACAAGCTGCAAATATCCATAGGAAAGCAGAAGGGTAGAAAGAAGGAGGTTTCTGGAAAGATGCATCTTCAAGTGGTGCCCAAAATTCAGTTGATTTAGGAAAACAATACAAAGCAGCCAAGAAGAGTAAGAGTGAGATAAACGCACCAGTCAGGTAGCAGAATTTGAGGAAAAGGCTGAAAATGACAGTCAATAAAAGGAGAATTACATTCGTCAGGGCAATGATGTATGTTTAAGCAAGGTGCAAAGTGTGAAAGCACACATATAAGAGTTTATCTCATCATGTCATAAAAACAGAATACTTCCCACTTCCAACAATCCCTACAATGCATCTATTAATGTTCTAATCTGCTTGTCCAGTTTGACACCACAAGGAGCTAAACCTTACAGCATTACACAAAAGATTAGAATAAACTATCGACAATCCACATGTCTATTAGAGGGCATATTTACACATATTCAAACCAGAGACAATGTAAAGTTGTCAGAGACAGAGGTTAGAAAGAAGAAACAACATATGTGGATGTTAGGGAGGCCTGGCAGCTGGTCTAGTTTTGGAGGGGTAATCAACCTATAGAAAATAGTGAAGGAAGGCACAGCAAAGGTGAACAATGGTAATAAGTGACATATGCACTTACAATGTCCATAATCAAACCCTGGTGAGAGTTAAGGGGATTGTGTTTCTTGGATGGGTGGGTGGTTGGGGTCAGGACATTCAACTACCAGACATAGCTGAGAGTTCAGTGTTCATTATGAATGGGATGGATCAGACAGGCGGTATGGTCTGTGCATAGAGGTGGCTCTTTGAAAGGCAGAAGAACAGATTTTGCTTAGATAACTGCAGACATTTGCAACCCAACCAAGTTAAAAAAAGGAAAGCAAACAGTATTTTCTTTTATTATTATCAGTGGTTATCATATGTTTACATTCAAAATGGTAACAAAAACATTTATCTGTTTTATTCAAGGTGTAGTGACAGACACTAGGATGTGCTTTGACTTTTGAGTAGAAGACAGTCATTTTTGATGGTGAAGAACAGAAGATAATTATTGTTGATGGTGAAGTTGTAAAGTGCTTAAGATTTAGCAAGATCAAATTTATCACCAGCTGTTAACAAAACAGATTTCTGGAACAATGAAACACAAACACATAGACTGTGTGTCTGCAGCCTTGATAGAATTGTTAATTTGGATAAGTAAACACGTAAACGTTTTTATGCTAAGTATAATAATGGTTTTGCTGTTGATCCTAAGCAGACACAGCCATACCTCAAAGTCTGAAATCATTAACTGAGTGAAAATTCCTTAAACCCGTGTCTTATCAACTTTCGAATATGTGATTCATATTCGTCTCAATGCCAAGAAGGAAGGGCACAGGCCACTTCAGTGACACATACCCTGTATATTACTCCTCAGTGGTATATTTTTGAGAAGTAGTATAAAAGCTAAAGTTACACCCCAGCTGCCAAAAAATACCTATTAGGAGAACTCTCAAAAACCACACAAGTTTGACATTTGAACCTAGAGGCTGTTAGGAAACTATGCCAACCACTGTGTCACTCCTATCAATTCTATAGAATACTTTTAAGTTTAAATATTAATTTCCATTTCTATAAATATTTATGAAAATTCTTGATAGACTGTAATGTTTGTGTGCATCCAAACAGTTACTCTGAGGGCTTTATAAAGTGTATTATTTTATCAAAGGTTATTTGATTTCAAACAGAAGGCCAGATGTGAGTACTTGATGTTGGTCCATTTGCATTTTGAAATGAATATACTGTACAAACAAAAACATTACCTAAACCAATCTTTGGTACCTAGAGATTGTCCATATATTATAGTCAAATAAAACAGCTTTTTATTTTCAAAATTGGCTAATTTGAATGTGCAAATTTCAATAAGCAAGATCATTCTGTCAAAATCTGTGCAGTTTGACTGAATTGTAGCATTTGAGAAATAATCCAGTAGATGGAGGGTAAACTCAAGCTTTATGTAAAAACTGTACTCCTCTAAAAAGACCATTTCAGTTTTCAACATTTGGGTATGCACTGGAAATCTGCTAAGTACTGCATGAGATTTATGGTGAATAATGTCACCAGGAAGCAATTTCTCACCCTTTTACCACTTGGTCTGCAAAGTGATGATGTGACAAGCAGTTCCTATGAAAATATGGCCATTTTTACAATAGTCTGGTGTTATTAACAAAACAACCAAAAGAGACTTTTCAAAAGGGCTTATAAAGTTTGAAATGTGAATATTTTTGTACATTTTTATTGTTACTTTCACTTCTGAATATGATTATGTTTAAAACTGATGTTTCAACCATTATGTGCCTGCTGCTAACTCTCTTTGCATGCAAATCAAAATGTACCTGGAAGCCATGTGGCCATCATTAAAGCTAATTACTGATTCTTAATCTTATGTATATCATTTAATAATCAGCCTGTTATGTCTTTACATCTATTTGAAAATGTATTATTTAGCTAAATTATATACTTATAAAAGGAATAATTATTTCCATTGTTTGGTATCCAGATCTTTATGTATATTTGTTTTAATGGTTTTGAGGAGCACTAAATTATGGATGCACTGGCATGCTCTTTAGAGAAGAACAGATTCTGTTTGCTGCCTTTTTGATATATGGTGTAGCCACTCTGTTATTCATTAGGTGAAACTTGCCAACTTGCTAGTCTGGTTTGTCTCAACAACTTTGTGTGTTTGCACATATGTGTGTGTGTGTGTGTCTGCAAAAATGGAACAAAGACACAGATTAGATTAGATTAGGGTAGATCTTTATTATTACATACAGTGTAAGAGCAACCCATCACTGTGTTAGAGTATTCGTCCTGATTCTCAGAAGAATCCTGAAAAATGGACCAGTAAGTCAAATCCAAGAAGTCTTGTGTTTCAGAGTTTCCACAAGGAAATTTCTGATATTTTCTAGGAAAAACTTTTTGTATCAGTTATTATATAATATTGTGAGAATATTATTCATGTCAGTTCAGTTTAATTACAGGCAATAGTGACTAGGTCTATCTCAAATAAATAAATCCAACACCATACTTGCCAAGCTCAAATACAAATCATAAGGGCAGCAAGAAATTCTAGTAACCTTCATATGCATTACTATCTGTTTCTATTTTATAATTCAAGCTAAATTATGTTTTGTGCTTAGGCTAATTTATACCATAAGTATTCCTGTACAGCTAACCAGAGTAATGGAGGACAACAACCTTCATTTTAAGCCACATCAATAGCAGACCATTGATTATTTTAAGCATGCCTTTTAAATAATCGATGTAAAGGACAAGATATTTTATTGTCAGTGTAAATGGAATTGAACCACCAGATGGATGAGTTTATGGGTTAAGTATTTAACTTGTGCAGTTCAATATAAAGTGTTTGAAGAAAAATAACAAGCACAACTTCAAAGGTTAAAATATCTTTCGCAAAAGTGGACTTTTTTCTTTCCCAAGAGCTTTTAGCTTTTCACACATAAAAATCCAACTCATTTAGTTGCAGGATGTACTGCACCAACAGGGACGAAATAACATCACTGAGAGTGCTGATTTATAAGAGGTGTGAGGTTTGATAAAATCATCTATTCAGGCATGTACAGCCACATTAAGAGCATTTACTGTGTGGTTTTCAACTTTGATCAGAAGCAAGCTGGCAGTCCACGCAGAGCTTGTTCTTGCCTTCCGCCCAATACTGTTGGCATAGGCTCTGGTCCACATAGCCCTCAAATGGAATAAGGGAGTTTGACAAAGAAGAAGTGGCTCAGTTCTTCTTATTGTTTGTATAAAGTCATACATCTATTTCTCCATTTTAAAATCTTTACATGTAAGAAAAGAGTCAGGCCTAGAAGAGATAACAAGCCATTCCAGGACCCACTGACACACATATTTACCCTTGCTCATTTTGGGATATAAAATAGCAAACTTGGGTATTTTAGGAGAAGCTTAACAAAATATGAAAACTGCAAACATATAGTGAGCTCAAGCATCACTGAAAAAATTGTATTTCATTAAATATTTTTTTATTTAATAAGCAAAGAACATTTATTAAAATACATTAAACAATTAAAGCATTAACGAGAGATCAAAATAGTTGCAGGTTAAGAATATTGTCTCATAGCTATAGGATCCTGAATTTGATTTTTAGTCCCCTTCAGGGGCCTCATGCATAACACCGTGCGTAGAATTCATACTATAACATGGCGTAAGAACCAAAGCAGAAATGTGCTTACACACAAAAAAATCCAGATGCATAAATCTGTGTGAACCCCAACTTCCACGTTCTTCCGCTACATAAATCCCGGTCAGCATGAAAAGTAACGCACGTGCATGCGCCTGCAGGCCCGCCCCGTCTCCTCCCAGAATTACGCCTCTTTGAATATGCAAATCAATATAAATATCCCTTAGCTCAGCGTTCTGTGTAAACGCAATGGCAAAAGCAAGAGTGGAAAACAGAAGAAGTTCAGCGAATACCAAGAGGGGGCAAAGAAAAACGTTCTATTTGTTGGTTTAAACAGTGGTATAAACAACAAAAGGAAGTTGATCGAGTGACATAGAGTGTTGGAGAAACTTGAAAGCTAGAGTTCACAAAGTCGTACAGTGCCCGAAAAAAAAAGAAGTTGTCAGATATCAAAGTCGTCGTGAAAAGGCAAGTCATAGCCCACCATCTGAGTTTCATATGAAAGCTTATTAGGGTACAGAGGGAAAAAAAATATGCATACAATGGGAAAAAAGCACGAAATATCAACTTTAATCTCGAAATTTCCACTTTAATCACGTAGTTTATTTTGTCATTAAAGTAGAACATCATAAAATTCATCTTAAAATCTTTTAATTTATTAGTTTCTCAAATCCCTTTCTAACTAAAGTAGCACGTTAAATGGTTTGTATTGTATTTGTTCTTCTATGTGCTCTATTTGTGTGAATCACTATGTGCTTCTTAAACGGGCTTTCTCTTCCTCCAACAGGACACAGAATCCATTACATTCATGATATTACAGCTCTCTGAATAACTAAAATACTGTGATGTATATTTGATATCATTTTCATGACGATATGAGTAAAAGCATATTATTAAACATGGGAACACGGTGGCGCAGTGATTGTGCGCGACCTTCGATGAAATAATCTATTGCAGCAGCACTGTCTCTTTTAAATGTACTAACCTCCAATTCCTGTTGTTACTTTTCTTTCTCCAAATACCCAATCGCCACACAATCAGCTCTGTAATAGACGTTAAGCCATCTGTAAGCTTAGAATGCCGATTCTTAAAAACTTTTAAGGAACATTGAAATATCTTCGTAGTACATGTTTAATTATTTTATCCTTCCAGTGTCACGCCAGTCCCAGCAAGCATACAGCGTGAGGCAGGAACAATCTGTGAATGGAGCGCCAGATCCTTGCTAGCGCAGCAACTCTGTGTCCTAACATGTTTAATTATTAACAATATAGATTATTTAAATCAAGTTACAGTTTTATTTGTGTAATATAATAAACATATTTTGCTGCATTTCATTTTAAAAATCATATCATCATCATATGTAAATACGCACTTTATAAAGTGGCTCATGTTGTGCAATATAATAACTGTAGTGCAAGTTTACAGTGAGGTGATTGTACTAATAAGTACCAGCAGTTCTACAAGGAGCACTTGATGGACTGATTGAGTGTGTTTATAGTTCTTGGAATGAAATTGTTTCTGAACCGCCGTACAGGAAAGGTTTTGAATAGTTTGCTAAGTGAGAAGCAGTTGAAATAAGAAGCATGGCTAAGGCAGCGTGTGCTTGATGCTGTATACCGATAATTATTTTTCCGATCAGCTGCTCCGTGGTGCAGTGAGGGTAATATGGAAAAAGATGATCTGCTGTGGCAACCCCTAACAGGAGCAGCTGAAAGAAGAAAAAGAAGGTGCAGTGAGAGTAACAACGCTAAAGCAGCTATGGTATTTGGCCATTCCGTGGACCATTATATTGTTTTAGGTTAATTACAATCAGATGCATTACACTAATAAGCAATATGCAGTTAATTTCAGTGTATTTATAAAGCCGTGTCAGGGATGTGGATCTAAAAAAAAAAGGGAAACCACACTGGAACAGTAGCATTGCTTTGATGCTGGGTGCCGCCAGTCTGCAAAACCGAACGCAGAACTTGCATACGACAAGGTATGAGGTACCGTGGAAATGTGCGTGGCTTTACGGCAAGTTTAGGTTTTATACATCGCAATTTGAACGTGGAAACAAGCTTATGCAACATTTTTGTGCTTACGCACTGTTTATACATGAGGCACAAGGTCTGTAAGGATGTATTTGCATTTCCTTATGTACTCTAAAAATATAAATACATGGTTGATTAGCGAATATACACTGGTCTAGTGTGAATATGTGTGACTGCACCCAATTATTCACTTAAAAGTAATTTTTTGCTTAGCACCCAATGTCATAGGAGAGCAGAAAATAAGAACATAAGTTCCACAAATAAAATAACATTATTCACTTCACAAAGTTAATTTGGTTAGCACAGTTCCCCAACCTTTTGGTCTTGGTGGCACTGCAGATAGACTGCAGCCAACCACTGATGAAAATCTCCCCTTACCACCACCACTCTATCAATCACACTCAATTCACATCATCTGCCGATTGATTGAACATTGACCACCTCCCCAATCCCTGCTCTGACTATCATGCTTTATTAACCAGGGAGGAAAAGCATTGATGATTGTGCTTGATTCTTGTAACATTGTGACTCCCTACCCAGCTTTGACAATCGAGCTAAATTTACAGAGGAGGTCCCCCCAACCCCCAGTGGATTGTGAACATACTACTACGTGAAAAGCTGGGCCATGATGCCACAAAGGATGGGAAATGCTGGGTTAGCTAGTTGGTACTGTGAAAAAATGTAAATAAAACACATAAAAGAACTGGGGTTCCTGGGGACACGCAATTTAATGTTCATTAGCAGTTATGAAAAAAAAAAATAAATGCTGACTCATCGCTGACAGCTCTCCTGAACTGTGAGAAACTTCAGAGAAGGCCAAGGTTTATCCTCTTCCAGAGCTAATTCCAAATGGCCAAGAAATTCTGGAGAGGCTGTGGCTTATGTAGTCAATGAACCAGAAGAGGCAGAGCTAGAGAAGTCAAGACTGGAAGCTTTGCCAGATGTCTTCTGGGATATTCTCTTCCATTCTTAAGGAAACAGAAACTGGGTTAGTGGCTGTGACATACTCTTAATCTTCCCTTCATGGGTTATTGCAGTAACACCAGTGAGAAATTCCAGTGCACTGTCCCAATATCTTATCCAGAAACTTTAAGAAATTGTCTAGCTTTCTGTTTCAACTATATGACTTGGTACTTTAATCTAAAATCCCAAGATTCATTTTGTGAACAAGTGCTTCTTGCATTAAATGCACTTCTTCTGAACCTCTACGGGTGTTCTTAAATATATAACCAACAATATAACTGAAAAAATGTATCTAGATTATTTTAGAGAATTTTGAAGACCTGGATTAGTTTCCTACAAAGCTTTCTCTGGTTGAAACTAAAGAGGTCTAATTTAATCAACCTGTCATAGCTGAATGTAATGTTTAATCCTGGGATGTACTTGGTTAATCTACTCTGCATAAGAGAATGTTTAGCAACGCTTGGGCAATTAAGTTACTGTGTTGCTATCTTAAAATACTGTGATGTAGAAATGTAGTTACCAGCTAGCATCATAAGTATAAACAATATGGCTGTGGCCATGGAAATCAAGCACAAAATGGCAGATACTGTTCCTAAAATAAATGGCACCTCAAGTCATCAACTAAAATAATCATATGAAAATGATTTGTGCTACAACTGGAAAAATGAATATCTGCACACTACAATGTTGATCCATGAAATCAATCTGTGGCCCTACAATTACAAGCCCAGCTCAATAAAGATGCACACATAGAGATATTGAGCTGTATTTATTGTAAGTTATTGTAAGATCTAGAAAAACATGGAAGACAGTTATTTGAAAAATTAATTCTGTTTATTTTTCAATTGTTGCTTGTCCAGTTTTTCTCAGCTGGAGAATGCATCTATACATCTTGACAAAACTAATTGCAATCTTTGTGGAATTTGAATTCCACTTCCTTACTCTGTAGATGACTAAATTATTAAATGCTAATGATGTTTAAGCCATTGCACATCTGGATGAGCTTAACCAGAAAATCCTGTTGAAGTCTGAGCCTGATGGAAAAATTCAGATCAGACATTTTTAGCTAGGACACAGTCAACAAACACCATCCTTTCCAGTTACAACATTAATATTGTCTTGCTCTTTGTCACTAATCACTAAAGGAAATCTGTCACCCTCAATTAAGGGGTCCATTCATTACATTAAGGCTGTACCTAATGGTGCAAATGGTTCTGACTGCTTGGAGGTGATTTCTCCTACTGATCAGAGTCTACTAAACTCACAGCCTTGAACCTGCCAACCTTTATTTAGTGTTCACGTTTTGTGCATAAATATTCAATGGATCTATCTTGCTAGACATTGCCTATTGTAAGCATTTTAATCTTACAGCCCTCTTTGAAAACTCTGTATGCATAAACTTCAGAGCAGTGTGTCAAAATTGCCAAAATGTTTTTCTTCCTGCTGTTTTATTTTATTTTTATTTCAGAATCACCTGTCAAAGAAAATAAAAGCCAGTAAATTTTCCTGCCATTACTAGTCATTTAAATTGAGCATGCAATTGATGGACTTATGGTCTTTGCACATCTTCAAATGGTTGTATGAGCATAAAGGGCTATATGATAGACAGCTCATAAAAGAATAATCCTGCAATATTTGTGATTGGCTCAGATGAAAACCTACTAAAGACTAAGGTCCTAGCACCTGTCCTGTAAAAAGTCCTCATTTTTATATAATTTCCATTATGTTTGTGGCCAGAGTTTTGGTGATTTCACGCGTCACTTGTGGCTACAAAAGGCGATCTAGATGTTACAAACACTTAGATAATAATGTGTTCTGTCTCAGCAAGAAACAGTGAAAAACATTTTAATAAAGGATCAAGAGATGAAACATCAAAAAATGAGCAATGGTTAATAATGAAAAGAAAAAGAAGGTCAGCATACTAGAATAAGAAATAACATTATAGGTTAAGTGTTTTTGTTCAAAACATGGATAAACAAGAATCGGATGAACCAGAACTTTTAGTTTTTACATTTTAAAGGATGTCAGAAAGAAAGAACTAATATTAAACCTAAATTCCTTGGGTTTAAAAGCCCCAGCATCACCCAAGATTACAAGGCACAAACAATTAATCAATTATGCCAATCATAACATAATGCTTTTGTCCAGAAATTCTTTCCTTCAGTGACACAAAGGTCTTCTGGGCAATGTTTGCATCATGTGGTATTTTTTTTTTTCATTGTCACAGCCTAAACTTAGATGATTTCAAAGGATATCTTTTTTCACATTTTTCTGTATAACTGTGTTGTCTTGAACTGATGTTTTGCTCAATAAAAAAAAATAAAGTTAGAATCACCACTGCTATTTGCAGTCGTCATTGAGCCACTTGCAGTTCATTGCTCAATGCTTATGAGATAAAGAGAATTATCAGAGAAGGACTTTAACAGAAAATATCACTATATGCAGATGATATGGTACTATATATCTATACTAATAAAAGGCAGAGCCCTAACTGACTGACTGACTGACTTACTGACTGACTGACTCATCACTAATTCTCCAATTTCCCGTGTAGGTAGAAGGCTGAAATTTGGCAGGCTCATTCCTTACAGCTTACTTACAAACGTTAGGCAGGTTTCATTTTGAAATTATACGCGTAACGGTCATAACTGGAACCTACTTATGTACACATATACGGCCATAGCCTGCAGCTTGGTTGCTGTGTGAGGCGGAGTTGCATCCCTCATCGTCATGCCTCCCACGTAATTGAGTGCCTGCCCATATAAGGCCGCCCATCAGCAACTATCCAATAGACATGCTGCCACGAAATATTCACGGGTGAAGGACTGTGCTTATGCAAATGAAGATCAGATGGTCAGGGATAGACTAGTGTTTGGCACAAACTCAGCGAAAGTGCGAGAGAAACTTTTGCCGGGTCTTAGCTTACATTAAATAAAGTCGTGTACTTCGAGCGGCTCACGTGAACTGACTTTGCAGGACTGGGAAAGGTAAACCCGTGCATGCAGTGTGTGATGTCTCACATCAAGAGGAAGACGAGCTGCTTATTGATGCAGTAGGAAATGAACAACCCTCTGACGCTGAACAAACCTTTGTACACATATCAATAGGAAAGCAAGGTGTAAAGCTTAAGTTTAAATTACGTTCATAGACACGCTGCCGCTAAATATTCGCAGGCAAATCCACAACTTAATACCGGGAATGCCTGTTAAACATCTTAGATTCACGAGTACCGATTAGGGTAGTGATCACTTCGATGAATGAAACCTGTTCAAAAAACGCATTACACAATTGAGAAGGCAGCAAAAGAATATGAAGCGAGTGACGCATACAAGCATATTCATAAGTGCAGCTACTGCGGAAACAAAGCACAGTATAAACCTTAAGTTTAAATTAAGTTCATAGACAGGCTGCTGCTGGCGTTTGTCATTCCTAAGACGAATACGATATTCGCGAGATACAAGTTTAATGAGAGGACGCAGGGTATAAACGAGACTTTTCATCACTTTGTAACAGAGTTAAAATTGCTGGTGAAGGACTGTGCTTATGCAAACGAAGATGAGATGGTCAGGGATAGAATAGTGTTTGGCACAAACTCAGCAAAAGTGTGAGAGAAACTTTTAAGTGCCAGGTCTGAGCTAACATTAAATAAAGCTGTGGACATCGCGAGATCGCACGAGATAGCACAATCACAGCTGAGAAACTTTGCTGCATTTACTCCGAGAGGCTCACGTGAACTGACTTTGCAGGACTGGGAAAGGTAAACCCGTGCATGCAGTGTGTGATGTCTCAGATAAAGAGGAAGACGAGCAGTTTATTGATGCAGTAAGAAAGGAACAACCCTCTGAATCTGAACAAACCTTTGTAGACATATGAATAGGAAAGCAAGGTGTAAAGCTTAAGTTTAAATTAAGTTCATAGACACGCTACCGCTAAATATTCGCAGGCAAATCCACAACATAATACTTAAGGATACATTTATTTAACTTAAAATCTTTTATCAACCACATCTGTCTCATTTAAAATTGTCCAAAATGATTCCAGGGCAAGATGCAACCTGCAAACATTGCAATCAAGCACCAGCCTCACTGGGCCACGTGTTTTGGGCCTGCACCAAATTAACATCATTCTGGACCAAACACTTTAAATGCCTAACAGACAGCCTTAGTGTCACAATCACTCCTAACCTATTAACAGCTGTATTTGGTGTACTTCGAGTTGGGCTTAAAGTGGAGAAGGAGAAACGAACTGTAATTGCCTTTACTTCACTACTAGCATGTAGACTTGTCTTGTTCAACTGAAAGAATCCTAACATCCTAATCCCACATATTTGAAGTCAGTGTGTAACTGATGTTATATATTATTTGAAAATAGAAAAAATCTAATTATCACTTAGAGGATCTGTGCAAAACGTTTTTAAAACATGGCAGGATCTAATCAATAAAATTTTAGAATAAACATTTAAATTGGGGAAAAGGTTTTTCTTCATTTTTTTCTCTACTTTTAAAGTTTTACTCTGTCTTTTGGCCTAGCTCTCTTTCTCATTGGTGGGGGTTGATTTTAATTTAGTTTTGTCATGTTTGATTTGCTTGCGTGGAATGTTACTTGGTTTTAATAAATTCAAAAAACTGTTTTAAAAAATTAAGAAATAAAAAAATTAGAATGTGACAATGTGACAAAGCTCCTTACAGGTCTAGGTGCATTAAAGGCCTCGTCCCTAGCAGCCTATCCCCAAACTCAAATGGCAGGCACAGGCCCAAAATGGGGCCCAGACTTTCAAATAGCAAAAATGCAAAATGTCCAGAAAAGATGATAGGGAAAAACCATTTTAAAAACTTCCTTTACCAAGGGCAAAGAAAAGCAAAATTACGTTATATCTAAAGAACTTATTAAAGAGTTCCAATAAGAGAACAGAACAAAAAAATCAACACAGGGAAAAACTGGGAAAACTCAAAAACAAAGTACCAATAAATAGTACCATAAATCTCAAAGCAGTAAATCCAAATATCAAAATAAGCTAGATAAAAAGCAAAAATGAAAACCAAAGACTCAATGCTGAAGTTGCAAAATCATATCCGACTTTGGCTTTGTACTTCTGGTGCTATGTACCTGAGCTGCATAATTAGATGGTCCTGCCTCCTTAGGTTCTACATACAGGAGACAGGACAATGAGCTAATTATAATATATATATATATATATATATATATATATATATATATATATATATATATATATATATATATATCTATATATATATATATTCTTACCATAGATAGAGAGAGAAAGGGGTTGGGAGAATGCGTTAATACATCGCGTTGCTATACCCACCACATGACGAACCACCTGGTTTGGGACCTGAGTGCAGCCGTGCAATGGGTGACACCTCAGCACCATACTGGAAAAGAATTAATAAATAATTAATAAACACATCATTTAATAAATAAAGTACAGATTGAGGAAAATCAGAAACAGAATTAGTAATATAGAGTAGTCTACAAAATAAATGATCTCTTAATGAAAATTAATGCAGATGAGCTAACAGTAAAAGGAAACCAACTTCATGAAATCAAATAGGTGGGATAGATTCTCAGTTTTTCCCCCGAGTCTCATGTACTTTTCACTTCTGAGACTTCTCTTGAAGTATTCTTACCCCTTCTACCTTGGCAGGCTATAAGGCTAGGGAACTGTGCTGGCAATTGGAAGGTTGCGGGTTCGAATCCCATAAATGCCAGAACCAATTCCACTCGATTGGGCCGTTGAGCAAGGCCCTTAACCTGCAATTGCTCCATCCTGGGTATGACATTAAGCTGCACCCAGTTAAACTTGGGGTTTGGTGGCAGGATTGGCAGTCCAGCCATTGTAAAAAACCTCACATTGTTCCATTCTTTTCGACCTAGTGTGGTGCTGAGGTGTCATGTGTTGCATGACTGTACTTGGGTCCTAATTTGGGATTCTCAGGTAGTTCGTTTTGTGGTGGGGCAGCAACACACTGTATCAGTGCATGCTCCCAACCTCTCTACCTCTGTGGGTTGACTGTCATATGTATCCACCACCTCTGCCTAACAACAGTACAAAGTCAAATGCATACAAGCAGAAATTATTTGGATACATTTCATGTGGAGTTCAGAGATATGCTGCCAGTATCTCCTCCTCCTTCTTCTTCTCGTTATGGCCACAGTGAGACAGATTATGGGTCAGAAAGGTAATATAACAAATTGAAAATTGAATAGTTTAAAGGCACAACCAGGTTTTTAGTAAAAAAAACTAACAACAGTCAATAACATCTGTAAGATAGTTAGAAAACAATGATCAAAACCAGAAATGTAAACATTTGAAATCATAGTCAAAAACATACTCACAAGCAAGGAGTGTGTGTTGAGAAGATGGAAAGAGTACTTCGAGAGGCTGATGAATGAAGAGATTGAAAGAGAGAGTAGGTTGGATGATGTGGAGACAATGAATCAGAAAGTGCAATGGATTAGCAAGGAAGAAGTAAGGACAGCTATGAAGAGGATGACGAATGGAAAGGCCGTTGGTCCAGATGACATACCTGTGGAAGCATTGGTGTTTAGGAGAGATGGCAGTGGAGTTTTTAACCAGATTGTTTAATGGAATATTGGAAAATGAGAGGATGCCTGAGGATTGGAGAAGAAGTGCATTGGTGCCGATTTATAAGAATAAGGGGGATGTGCAGAGCTGTAGTAACTACAGGGGGATACAATTGATAAGCCACAGCATGAAGTTATGGGAAAGAGTAGTTGAAGCTAGGTTAAGAAGGGAGGTGATGATTAGTGAGCAGCAGTATGGTTTCATGCTAAGAAAGAGCACAGCAGATGCAGTGTTTGCTCTGAGGGTGTTGATGGAGAAGTATGGAGAAGGCCAGAAGGAGTTGCATTGCGTCTTTTTGGACCTTCACAAAGTATATGACAGGGTGCCTTGAGAGGAGTTGTGGTATTGTATGAGGAAGTCAGGAGTGGCAGAGACGTATGTAAGAGTTGTAAAGGATATGTATGAGGGAAGGGTGACAATGATGAGGTCTGCTGTAGGAATGACGGATGCATTCAAGGTGGAGGTGGGATTACATCAGGGATCGGCTCTGAGCCCTTTCTTATTTGCAATAGTGATGGACAGGTTGACAAGCAAGATTAGACAGGAGTCCCTGTGGACTATGATGTTTGCTGATGACATTGTGATCTGTAGCGAGAGTAGGGAGCAGGTTGAGGAGACCCTGGAGAGGAATGAATGTCAGTAGGAACAAGACAGAATACGTGTGTGTGAATAAGAGGAAGATCAGTGGAATGGTGAGGATGCAGGGAGTAGTGTTGAAGAAGGGGGATGAGTTTAAATACTTGGGATCAACAGTACAGAGTAATGGGGAATGTGGAAGAGAGGTGAAAAAGACAGTGCAGGCAGGATGGAATGGGTGGAGAAGAGTGTTGGGAATAATTTGTGACAGACGATTATCAGCAAGAATGAAAGAGAAGATCTACAGGACAGTAGTGAGACCAGCTATGTTATATGGGTTGGAGACGGTGGCACTGACCAGAAGACAGGAGACAGAGCTGGAGTTAGCAGAGTTAAAGATGCTAAGATTTGCATTGGGTGTGACGAGGATGGACAGGATTAGAAATGAGTACATTAGTGGGTCAACTCAGGCTGGACTGTTGGGAGAGGCGAGGCTGCGTTGGTTTGGATATGTACAGAGGAGAGATGCTGAGTATATTTGAAAAAGGATGTTAAAGATAGAGGTACCAGGGAAGAGGAAAAGAGGAAGGCCCAAGAGAAGGCTTATGGATGTGGTGAGAGAGGACATGCAGGTGATGGGTGTAACAGAGCAAGGACAGGAAGATATGGAAAAAGATGATCCCCTAACAGGAGCAGCAGAAAGAAGAAGTCAAAACTTATTTGTAGCAAATGGTAATTCCACTTGTCTAATTGTATATAATCTTATTTTAAACAACTAAACAACTATTCCTAATGTCATTGTTATTTGGTAGGGAATCCAAAACTTCAAACAGAAGCAACAGGCACAAACTCTTATAACAGCAGTAAGATAATGTTGTCGGTCACAAATATCATGATAGCCAGCAGAGTTCACTGTCTTTAATAATATGGTTTTGCCCACTAAACCAACACATTTATTTAAAATGGTTCAGTCATAACCAAAAAGTCTAAATAAAAATAAGAAAAATAGATCAAATCAAGTGTCCATAACAGAAAAGCAAAATCTTAAATGACAATCACAGAGTCCTAAGACTTCTATTGAAAGTCAGAGAAAAAAATGTTGCCCAAAGGTAGTCCAAAGCTCCCTAAATAAATGTTTTTGCTTTTGTGGTGGGCTCAGTCTATCAGTATCCATTACAAAAGGTAATATTATCAGGAATTGTCATGGCTCTGACCTTGGCCTTTCTTTCACATGCTGAGTACTTTTAGAACTACTTATTTTATATGTAGTTAGGTAATCTATATATATAATTCACTAAGGCAAGACAACCATGGAAAGCACGCCGGAAGGGGCATGGACTCACTGAGCCGCCGACAAGTAAGACACCTATGGTGCACGCAGAAGGAGCCACGCCCACCAACTCCTGGCACCTCCGAGTTACGTTGACTGTTCATAGAGGCATGTTTCTCACGGAGGTGAATCGCCATATGCAGCGTGTTAAACGGTTTGCGAGGGGTATCCCATGGGGTCATCAAAACAATCCTTTACAACTGAGGTTAAAACACAATGAAGTAAGCAGTCTTTAAAAACCAAGTTTTCGGTTACGATGCACGACCGCCTGCACCATAGCAAACTGTTTTACTGTGTTGGTTCGTTACGTGCATTGTTATAATGTTGCTTTTCTTGCTGATTTATTACATTACCGATTTTTCAAATGTTCATTTTCTCCCTGTGCTTACAAATCATTAAAAAACCGACCTGATTATGCGCCGTATGGTACGCCGCGGGTTGGCTAGTATTATATATTATTCTATGGCTTGGTTGAAGACGCAAGGTAATAAAAGGAAAGTAAACCTTTAAGTCTCTGCCTAACATTGCATGATATGCCTTTGTAAAATGTATGTAAGTATTTTGGATTTCTATTTCAGTTTTTAAATGATTTGTATTGCCTTTTTGTGTTTGAAAGTTTTACTTATTTTCATTGTGTGTGTATAGTTGAATCTAATTTCATTCTGAATGTTTGGTTTAGTAAAGGTTCCTCTGATTCTGACCTGGTAAGGTCTCAGGATTATGCTTTTCCTTGAGTTTTATGTATTACTAGTTTTGACTCTTGTTTGCCCCCAAACACTAGATCCCAACATTCTCTTTGAAGTAATATTTATTAGTCAAAGATGTCATTGTAATGATTCCTTTTTGTTTATCAAGATTACATCTAGCATAAAATAAAATTAGCAAAACTGTTGAAAATTTAGTGATAAATCTTTGTTTTTAGAACATTTTTCATTTTTTAATAAATAGCTGTAACTGCAGCTTAATCAGACATATAATTTGAAACAATAGCATTGTTTTGGTGACTAACAGTTAATTAAAATGTAGAAGCATAGACAATTTGGTAATGAAAAATGGAAATTCAATGTTGCCCCAACAAAAACTGAATCTTGAAATTAGAGGGTAGAGACTGAGCTGGAGTGTCACTACTCTTTGACTGGTTTTCTCAGTAGACAACTGTTATACTTTAAATGTGGCTCATAATACAAAAATATGAGCTATACAACCAACTAATTCCACCCACCATAGGTCTTTCTATATTGTAATTTATTTTTTTCAGAACGTAAAGTTACAATAGAAAAAGCATGACTCTTACATAAGAAATAAGTGGCAAGAAACTTAACAATTCTAGTCACGCATGATGAAAGGACAATGAATAGTGGAGAAGTCATCCACACATTTATCCATATTCTGATGCAGCAGGGTCATGTCTTAGGGACAGATTGCAATACAGACACACTCTTTAGTGTTCCACTTGCATTGGACAAGCAAATGACAAAGATTGTATGAGGAAGAAAATTACTTTTCCAAACATCCATTAAAAATGTTAGCAGAACTTGGTCTCAGTTCATTGAGCCATTCCTCTCAATAAATGCACATAATTCATTTTTTAGGGCATGGTGAACAGAATCAATTCCAGTAGCAAAGGGCAAAATTTGACATCTACTTAAGAGTTCAGTGTGATATACAATAGTTAAAAAAATCACACAAAAAAAGCATAAGAAGAGAATCCATCCATTATCAAACCTGTAATATCCTAATTACAGGGTCACGTGGGTCTGCTGGAGCGAATCCCAGCCAACACTGGCCACAAGGCAGGAAACCAACCCCGGGCAGGGCGCCAGCCCACCGCAGGACACACAAACACACACAAAGCACAAACTAGGGACAATTTAGGATCTTATCTGCATTTCATTGGACTGTGGGAGGAAAACGGAACACCTGGAAGAATCCCATGCAGACACTGGGAGAACATGCAAACTCCACACAGGGAGGACCTGGGAAGCAAACCCGGGTCTTGTTACTGCGAGGCAGCAGCGCTACCACTGTGCCGTATAAGAAGAGAATCCTACTGTACATATATATAGTGTTTTGAAGTCCAATTTTTACATTTCCATTTTTTAAATATCTGCAGTTAATTATTCTGTGTGCAAATAATGAGAATTTAATTGGGGAGATGAGGTCTGAAGACAGGTCCTTCATATGGAACAATGCATCCTCCCCATAGCAGCCTAAGTGCCACCTTGAAAGCCAAGAAAAGAAAGAAAATGGAAAACAATTACTACGATATATTTAAAAGGCAGTATAAAAGAGCAATATGCAACAACTTCAGCAGTAACAAGAAACGTGATGCTAAAATAATGGGTCTACTGTTAGTGAGTACCAACCCATCACAGGGCATACACTCACACACAAACTGACACAAAAAAAGTGGATCTGTTTAGAATTGCCAGTTAACATGATACAAAATCAAAACTAACCAGCAGACTAAATAATAAAGAAAAAGCTTTCAGCATTGAAACCAACTCTGGCAGTGTGAGACTAATTTTGTATTGAATGAAAACTTAAAAGTTGTAATGGATTCATCACGCAGACTGATATATAGTATATACAGATGTTATGCTATTAAAATAATCAAAAGCTACCTCAAAACTAAAGCAGGTTCTGTGCTTTGTACATATGAGGACATACATTCTGCTTGTGATCACATAAAAAGTCAGTATTTGAGTAAGAGGATGATTGGTGTAAATGTAGTTATGCATTATGGAAGTAGGAAAGAAATATACTGTACATGTAGTTGAATAACTGAAACCAAAAGGTTATTCCTTAAAGCTGACAGAAGCTGCTAATCTCCATCTCAGTGTAATTTTATTTTTGCCCCAAAGCTCCTTTAGTCAGGTACAGACCATCAATATTCAGCAGAAAAACACAATTGCACTGAAGTGAGTGAGCAAGCAAACATCCTTGAGTGGCTCTTTAAAACTCCCATGCCAGCATCAGATAGAACCTCTTTGTATTAGATGAGAACTAACACTTATGTGTGATTCTTAGCTCTTCAGTATGTCAGAAAAGAACAGGTTGATAGAGATCCATTCATAAATATTTCCTAGCTTATTCTCCTAAAATATAGGTTTTTATCAATCAAGGTGGGTCTTGAGGAAGCAAGTGATGAAATAACAAACTCCAATATTATTTATCTTTGTAGCAATTATCTTGAGAATTGGAGAAAAATAAAGAAAGATGATCTTGTGCTATGCATATTGCCATGCTTGGATATAGTCAAAATCTGGACGAACCCCGAAATTGTAATGTTTTTAATAGAAATCTATACCTTTTCTTATCAAAACACCATTAAAGTGATTTTAAAATATAGAGTCAATTGCTTTAGAACCACTTAAGTCTGTTATTCTGTTCACTTGGGCTGCAAGGTACTGTCATTTCAAAAGTTAATTTCTGGGTTCAGAAATCTCAAGAAACATGTCAATGTATTGTTTTGTTTTGGTAGAATTAAGGATATTCCATGTAACAGATTGCCAAGGAACTGACGATTTCATTCAATGGTGTCTTGAGAAAAAGGCCAAACTGGATCTAACCAGGACAGAAAAAGAAGGAGAATGCTTAAGAGGATAAGGACATCAGAGTGTGTAGTTTAAGAAACAAATGCCTTACAGGTCCTCAGTTGGTTTCTTCTTTAAATACACACCAAATACCTGTGTCATCTGAAACAGAGGAAAAGATGATTCCAGGGTACTGGCCATAATACACTTTTTCAGTCATCTTCTGTTTTATGTCTGTGTTCTTTTACCCAATTTAACCTTTTCTTTTTATTTGCCAATTTCAGATATGGATTTTTCTTTGAAACTCTGCTTCTAAGGCCAGCGTTAAGGAAAAGAATCAGAGGTTAAGGATGGCAGAAGACTTGTGGGAATTCTCCATTTACAGTGCACACTAGTTGTCTTCTAAAACCATTTGCTAGTTCAATACACTTCACTCTTACCAAAAATAAAAACAAAATATGCACTTGGAGATTATTTTTTCTAATTATAAAATAATAATAAAGAAGATGATAATCATTATTATTATTATTGCCTATATACATGCAGAAATGGTTCTAATCCCCAATATTGTAGACTTCTATCCACCATTAAGCGTTTAACAGACAGATTTAGCAGGCTGACAGACTTTAATGTTACCAGTTCAACAAATGAGTTTCTGTAAAAACAGACAATAAATTAACAATTATATAAAGCTAACACCAAAGGATGTTACAGGACCCGGTGGATTTTACATCCTCCAGTCTCCTAGGATTGCCTCAGTTTTAAACAGTTTGCTTTAGCAATGATTTTAAATTTGGAAAGCAAATCCAGGGATTAGATTTTTATAATGAAGGTCTTTATTTTAATGGAATCGATATTCAACTCAAACTCTTGGGTGAAAAATGATCTCCAAACCAATTATAAATAAACCTGCATTCAAAATATCTAAAGCTGACTTTATAATGGCAAAGTAAATCACAAGAAAAATGAAAAGCTACAAAAAGTGCAACTAGAGACTGAAAGAATGGCATGCCATTTGCGAATGGCTTTTGAAAACACATACAGCATTGTCTTAATCATTATCTCTAGCATCTAATTTCAGAAAGGTTAAGCAGCAGGTATCAATTGCTGCAGTGAATCCAAAATATAGCTAGTTCTTCTTCATATGCTGCTGGCACGTATCATTAAGATAGCAGACATTGTTTCAACAGCATTTGGTTTAGTTTCATAACGTAAATCCTTATTATCAATGGCCAGCTCTCACCTCTCTGTGGTAGGAATGCCAAATATCTCTACATAAAAGACTGGCTTGAAACAAAGAAGTCAATTATGAAGTTGCATTTTTAATAACTTTAATGGTGGCTTCGTTGATTACTGTATATGTTGAAAATATGCAGTAAGTCATTTATCTTTTATTGGTAAGGCATGCTTATTGTGCAAGTTCCAACAAGCATAAATAATAATAAAGGCAGAAAGTCTATAAAAAAAACTAATGCTGTGTTTAAGACAAAAATACATAAGCAAAAATGAAAATAAGTATATAATTATGGAAGATTTAGAGAAGATTTACAGTATCACAATTAATATTGTGGCCACCAGGTGGCACCCCAGAACCCCGAACACTGGATACAATTCAGCCAAACACAATTTCAGGTAAGAGTTTGTCTAATATACAATAAATATCTTGCAAGGTTAAATAAGTCCACCACAATCATAACACGCACAATTGGTAACCTTCCAAGTCCTTCTACCATTTCTCCACAAATGCTGTCTACCTCCTCCTGTCTTCCAGATGCAGACACTGATGTACTTCCAGGGTCAAGGCATTGCACCTCAGAAGCACTTCCAGGCCAGGCGGACATCCCCAAAAGTAGGGACAGTGTTCCTCTGCAGCTCCCCTTAGGGGTACCCAAATACCCCAACAGACCTGCCTCTCAGGACTGCAGTTCCCAATATGCTCTGCAGGGTTACAAATGGGAGTTCTATCAGAGGGATGCTGCCACTCTGTGGACAGAGGGAATATATTGCCCCAGGGAGCAGCAACCCTCTATCCTTTCATTCTGGCCTTCCAACCGGAACAGGTACCAGCAACCAACCTGGCTAGGATTTATGTCCATACATATTCTTCCATTACGGCTTCCCGGTCAGGTAGGGAATTAATCTTGATCCATCTCAAGATGCCAATCCATCCACTCCGACACTCACAATATCCATAAAGAGTGGAGGAAAAATGTCCACAATTGAACAGCACAAAATTAGAAAATCCTCCACCCTGTGTATAAAAATGTGCAGCATGCAAATACATACGTATTACACGTACAACATATTTATAATGTTGATATAACGGTTTAAAGAGAAGAAGGTTAAGTCGACATTGTGGAGAGGGCTGGGGGTCTAGTTTTATTGGCCTTAGAATTGTATTGCTGCTTTTTGGACATGATGTGGTCCTGTTGGCTTCTTTGTGCAGTGGTTTCTGACTTTATAGTTATTAGAGACTTAAAAATGTGTATAGTTGATAGTACTTAAAGTAGTGAGTGTTTAAATTTGTTAGGGTCACAATATTTATATATTTATTAATTCATTTATTTATATATTATCTGTGGAACTTTAATTCTTTCATGAATTTTTTTTTGTAAAACATTTTCTGCTACAGTTATTTGTATGAAAATGAGATATATAAATAACTGTTAATTACAGATGATTTTGAGTTCCTAAATATTTTGGAGAAATATTTAATAAATTGCATTAAAAGACCTAATATATACAGAAAAGCTCATTTTTTGAATGTCTGACCAGCACACTAATTTGATCCATATAAGTATCCCTGATAAAATGTGAAGTAAATTTCAAAATGTCATATATACTGTATAGTAAGAATACAAAAAATGGGATTTTCTGTATACTGTCCATATATTGGTATAAATATTACATTTGTAAGGGAACATTTTAAAAACCTTTGCACAATTTTATGGACAATTCTTAACTATTCTTGTTCTATGGAGAGAACAGGTATAAAACAGTATTTTTTGATAGCGGTACTACTCTTTGGTTTTTATTATTTTCCCATGAGCAGGAAAAATTACTGACAACTTTCCACTTGTATTTATAATATCAAGTGCACTCTGTTGCATATTCACTGTACTTTCTCATATAGCATTGATAGCTTAATGCCTGAAAGCTTTTAAAGCAGTTAACCGATGAGTATTCAGTCTATGGCATTCCTGTAGGCATGTTTGTTTTCCTTGGGCAAGCTATGTCGATCTGCAATGTAATAAATGTGACAACTGATACAAAAATAAGTTAAGGAAAAGTATGTCCACTGTAAAAAGTAATCTGTGTCTGTTCTCTGATAATTCTTCATGCCAATTTATAGTCTATTTCAAATGAGTATACCTGGCTGGGTAAAGGGGTCGGCCGTTACACTGTGTAGGTGTGTAATTAACTGGGCAATGCAGTGCACTGTTGCCCTGTCTGAGGTTGTTTTCTGTCTTTTGCCCAGTGCTGCTGGGAAAGGCTCCATCCCTCTGAGACTTGAATTGGATCACAATGGTTTTAGAATGCTGTGCTGTATGGCACAGGAGTTCTCACAGAGACGTTTTCAAAGGAAAATGTTTAATGATGACTCAACAGAGGTTGGATCCACAGTAGAGGAATGTCTTTCCTCAATGAAGGAGCACTTCTAACACACCTAGCAACACTTTAAGGAGATCCTTGTATATTACTGACCTGGATGTCAATTCAATTGACAGATCTGGATGAATAAGAGAGAGAGAGAGAAAGACAGACAGAGAGAAGGAGAGAATAAAAAATAGAATAAATAGACCATGCGGATTAACAAGCTGCACTGATTCAGCTAAATACCAAAAGAAGAGCCTTGTGAAAGTGTCAGTGTGGCAGTATTTAAATATCTGATTTCTACTCTCTCTCTCTTTCACTCCAGTCTGCACAAACCCACACTTTTTTTTGTTTTTGATAGATATTCGTACCTTTTTATCAACATACCATTATATTGATAAATAAATACAGTCAAGACATTAATAGTGTTGCTAATGATGATCACTACTTGAAATAACTGATTTTTCATTTATTTTTCACATGTCACTGCACAGCCCCATTTTCAGCAGTCATTCCTTTAGTGGACAAAGTGGATCTAACTATGATAGAAAAAACAGGAGAAGGACCAGATGCACAACTGTATAAGAGGATAAGAACATTGGAGTTTGTAGTTTGAAAAACAAATGGCTTAAAGGTCTTCAATTAGCTTCTTCATTAAATACACACTAAATACAAGTGCAACAGAGAAAATATGAGTCTGGGGTGCTCTTATGCAGTTGCCCATCTTGGCCTTCCCATCCTTTTTCTATCCTGTTTAAATACACTTCATCTCAAGACACTAAGACAACTTCAGTTTCTTGGCAATCTGTTGCATGGAATAACCTTCATTATGCAAAACAATAGACTGACATGTTTCTTGAAAGACTGTTTCATTTTGGCTCAGAACTAAACTTTAGGAATGCAACCCAAGTGAACAGAACAGCAGGTTTAAATGGTGCTAATGCGATTGGAAAGGTTTCTTTAATGACCTATTAGCATATAAACAGGACTAATTAAGAATAACTTAAGTCAGTGGACACTGCAGGACTGGTTGCTGAAAATGGGACCTTCTAGCCCTATGTGAATAAAAAAATACAAAATTGGTTATTTCAAGCAGTAATAGCCGTTAGCAGCACTAGTAATGTTTTGGTTGTATTTTTAAATGAATTTAATGGTGTTTTAATAAAAAAGATACATTTTCTGAAAATTGCTAGGTATGTCCAGATTTTTAACTGGTATTTTATTTATCATCTGTAATGGCACCAACATTTTAGATCTTCAGCTGGCTATACATTATAAAAGCACTTTAAGGCCAGGCCACTATTTTGCAGCAGCTGTACCCTTTATCACACAACTGAGTGTAGAGGAAAAGTTCAGGGCTTATTCACTTTTGGCAAATCCACTCTGAACTGAGTGTAGATGCTGTTGCTCACTGCTTTTCTCCTTTATAGCACAAGGAGCTTTGACATCACTTCCGCTTCCATTCTTGAATCCTCCTGTTACTCCTGGATTAACTTAAAAATGAGAAGTCAGAAGAAGTCATCCTAAAGACTCGCATCTGAGAAAATGACACATTGTAGCCTGGCTGACAATTCTGATAATCTTTTGTTGTGTTTTGAATTTGTCAAACATTTGTCAATTATATGGTGCCCCAAATCTTTATCTCTGTTGGTTTATTTTCCTTACACCTTCTACTGGGACCCAGGCTCACTTAGAGGCTACTTGGAATTGTAGTCATTGCAGGAGTCTCTGAGAGTGTAAATGTGACCTGGAAGCTCTTCCTGTCAAAAGAGTGTAGCACTAATAGTAGGGCTAAGTATAGACTTATACAGGCCTCCTTATCCTCATTTGCTCTTTCAAGCACCACTTCTCCAACATAATTTATTGATTTGCAGTTTGTGTGTGAATTGTAGTATTTGCTCCTCCAGTATATGTAATGCTTCCGGGATGGTGCACTGACCCCCTTGATTGGAAGACATTCTGCTGGTTACACCAAAGACATGAGAAGTGTTGAGACTTCTACATAAAAAAAAGACATTTATTGCAGTATGAAAGTGATTGAAAACAAAAACAAGAAAAAAAATATAGCCAACGGCTGCCATGATGTTAGGGGAGGCTGACTTCTTCTAAGGTAGACAGAGAGAAGTTGGGATCATTGTCCTCAATCTGTGCTGGCAAACTGCTAGCTGCAGTAAAAAACGACAAACAGGACCCTGACAAATCTTTCCTCCCTGTTTCCTGAATCTTGGTCCCTGTCAGAGCCACAGTACAATCACTCATACCACAAGTGTCTTCTGTATATAGCAAATGGTTTCATATGCTTCCTGCTGTTTTAAACATAAAGCCAAGCTCTAAAATAAATGAAATATTTAAATGTTTTTTTTTAACAAAGCACACATTAAATTTTAGCTGTCATTGTATACTATTTTATCACCTACAAAATATCCTGCCAGTAAACTAAAGCAAATCCCTTGAGACATCTTATACAGGACACCACAATCATCAAGGAATACTAGATGACACTCTTTCACAGTGTAATCAATGGTTTATTATGGGTGGGTGACTAATATAGATTTATATTTTCATAATTTGTCCCAAGAAAGTGAACTAGGCATGGAAGATCAATACATACTGTGGGTGTAAGACATTTTCTGTGTTCTGCTAAAAGGCTTTCATAGTAGGAGAAAATACTAGAACAGCCTTTTGTACTAATTGTCATGACTTTTCTTAAGGGTTGTCTAAGACTGTCATTTGAATGTCATTTCTAGTAACCCCTTTAATGAGATTTCAGATAGTATAAAAGGTGGACTCAAGTTGCTCAATACTGTAAAAACATATCTGCCATTTAGGCACAACGCCTGTTTGTCAGCTGGATTTAGAATAAAAAAAGCATTTTCTTATGCGGGTATACTATTGTAAAACATTTATGTGCTTGTTATTACAAAGAATTCTCATACAGACGCATTGTGAACCGACATTTGCGCGATAGACATACGCGCGGCAACAAAATAGCGGCGATTAAAACGCGCCATCAAAATCGCGCCGACAAAATCGCCCCGATAAAATCGCGAAAGTTTCATTAAATATGAATTACTAGTTTAAAGCATGTACTGTATAATAATGTTTATTTTAGAACTGAATATTATGAAACGCGGCATGCCATCAGCACGGCACGCAGATAGTCCTTAAGATTACGCCCTGCATATGTAGGAAGAATTGCAGCAAGGGCGTCCTACTCTCTTGGCCTCTCTTGCGATTTTGTCGGCGGGCATTTGTCGAAAACCAGTTAGCGGGTTTGTCGGCACTCATTTGTCTGTCGCGGTTTTGTCGGGGCGCATATGTCTTTGGTGCTTTTGTCGCTGAACCCTCATTTGTACACATTCTACAACCATTCAAATCCTCAACTAAACTGGTATTAACAATTTTGGCATGCGGGAAAAAACTGAGTATCAGGAGAAAAACTGCAAACTTCACACATTTATTTTTTATTGGTTATCAGCCCTTTACATTTTGTAAATAAAATATGAATAAAAGCAAATGCTAAAAATAATTAAAAATGGGAGAAAAACGTTTGGATGTTGAAGATATAATATTGATGTTTCCTTTCTTGCAAAGCAGCTACAGGTTTAAATTACAATTAGTGTGTTAATGGGAAATTGATTTATGACTTTAAGTAAAATTTTAATTAAACATTCAAGCACAATGAACTTAGCTTTTGCGTGTCAGTAAAGAGTCAGACCATTAAATTTGCTGGTTTGTTTTTGTTATTTCACTTTTTATCTCATTAGAGTCATGGCAAGCTTCAGTCTGTTCCTACAGCAACATGCGCCAAGTATGAACAATCACCGAATGACACATCTTTCAATTGCAAGGAATTAAACTCACATCAAAAGTGATACTAAAGCAATTTAAATTTGTTAAAATGCATAAAAAGGAGAATAATAAAATCACATCAAGAAGAAACTTTAGCCAATCCATAGTGTCTTCTGCTCGAAGAGTTATAGAGAATAGGAGGCAGGTCTGGGGTGATTCCCAGGAAGAAAACACCTTTTATAAGGGCATTGGGCACCTCCTGTCGAGGCAGAAGATGCACCAGGAGTCAGAGGATAGGCAAACAGAGTAATTAGTTTTATTGCAATAAAACAACAACGCAGACTCAACCCAATTATGCCAAATCACAGTTTATATAATCATTTCTTATTATGCAGACCTTGCTCAAGACTGCTCCTTCTGATCCCCTTCTGCAGCTGACTTCCCAAGTTTTCATAGGAACCACCAATATCTGTCATATTTTGTTATTCACCTTTACCCTTTGCTTCTCTTATTTTTAGGTTGGCCTTGAGCTTGCAGGTGTTCCCCCTCTTCCATTCTTGGGCTGTCTCTATTTATCATTCTCCCCCTTCTCTGTCCCTCAAGTTGATAAGATATTGATGGCTACAGCTATGCTTTAATTAAAAAAAGAAATATGGCATGCACCTTTATTTAACCATTTGCTTAGTATGCCTCACTTGTACGAATATTTGCACTAAGGTTAATGCTTGTAAGTTTTCATATCTATTTATGCTAATACATGAATATACTAATTTCTTATTTTCCATACTCCATAGACAGCTAAAGCACATTTTGAGGATACACAATTGTGCATTAGTGAAAAAAGAAGAAAGTGGTTTCACAGCAAAAGAGAAAATTAGTGTATTAAAGACAGCAATTGGACAAAGCCAAACAAATAAATGAAGCACAGGCTGGTTGAAGATGGACTTCTTCCATCATTTTGAAGGGTGCCCCGTTAATTGCAGAAGATCATCATTTATATTGTGGCATCAGAAAATTAAATAGTCAAAACCTTTGAGTTACCTAAAAGACTGATCATGTAAAGCTTGTTTAATTAGGTTGCATCAATATTATTATTGTTGTTATTTTTTTAATATTACAATTATTATTATTGGGAAATGTGGTTTTGTAGAGCAAGTTATTTGCAGCATTTTTAAACATATGAAAAATTACAAAAAACAGAAAGCAGGTTGTTAAAGCTGTATACATATAATTATTGAATTTGTAAAAAAAACCTTTATAATCAGAAAGAAAAAATCATAAATCATTTGTAAATTAGATGTTGTCTTTTAAGTGTTCTTCACTATTAATATACCTGTTACATTCCTAACACTTCTTTCTCAGTTGATTGTTACCTAACTCCTGTCTGCTCATATTTGCTTTTCTCTCCCTGACATACAGTACATGTACTTTAACAAAAGAACTATATACAATTTTACTATCAAATGTTACTGTAATTTCAACATTCTCTGTACAAATATAGTCAGATAGCTTGTGGTATGAGAAACATCTACACTATCACACAAATGTGGGAAAATGATGCAACGATGTCTTGCAATGCATGATCTTTGGAGGACTCCCTTGCAAGCACTATTGAGGTATGTAATAACCTGCCAGAGCGAGAAGGAGCACTGCCGCTAACGTCTACTCTTTCTTCTCCTTCACTGCCAAGATGCTGCCCAGTAAAGGCAAATAGCTCCGCCTCTTCCAGTCCCCCCGACATAAAACCCAAGCATCTCAGAAGGAGTCATCACTTTTGGCTCAAGCAAGCCACAGGATGGAGCTCTGCTATAGCCAGCCCCCTAAATTACATTTCAAAGCCCCGCTGAAGAGACAAGCATCATCATGAGCTTTTTAAGTTAAGTCTTATTTTTCCCAGTCTTGGGACGAATAAAAGGGAAGACATGGTTGGTGTCCCAAATTTTCTTGTCTGTCCAGATTGTCATTACCGCATCTGGCCACGGTCTACTTAACTAGAATCTCATGTTTTACTTCATCCACTCCTCCCTGCACTCTGTCTCTGTGTATAGAGAACAATTATGAATTATTTATTCCATCCACTTTCTTTCTTTTCACCTGCGCATGTGTCTGTGTATTGCAATTTTATAATATGGGTCTTACTATTTGTTATAAGATCTGGTGTCATGCTTTCTCTTGTCACTCCAGTGGATGGATCACATGAAGCTGATTTGAATATATTGTTTGTGTTTTAAATATTGTTTTTTCTCAGTTCTGATTATATAATTTTAGTGTACAGCACTGGTGTTTAAATTGATGTGATGTCATTAGTTATTACTGGGAACCATAAACATACAAGTGACAAAGTAAGAAACAAGAAGTCCATGAACTTACTAAAAAGCTAAATAATACTTGACATTCTGGTTTCAGAATTCAGATTCTGACCTCATTTGTTTTTGTGTTGTAGCTTTGTGGCAGTTAGAATAAAAGCTGGTATAAAAGACATGTTGTACCTTATTCAACCCTGAGTTGTGGATGGAACTCAGTCTCATTGAGTTTCAGTGTTAATAAACCTTTAAATGCTTTGCTGCCCAGACTCATCACCTTTTTCTGCTTCACTGCTAAGGAACTTCAAGTACTTAAACTTCAAATGGATTGATTTGCCTAGTACTAATAATCCTCCTACAAAACTCTTACTTTTTCACCACCACTACAAATCACAAACATGCCTTAAGGATTTATTCATCTCAAACTATTTAACTGTGTTGCTGATTCTCAATAGCAATTTCAAGTAAGAAATGTCACGTAAGTAATCTACATCTTTATCTGTTTATATCATAAGGGGAAAAATGGATGCTTTCAGTATGGCTCTACTGAAAAGAAAGCCAGCCTGCAATCTTTTTATATCTGAACTAGAAGGATGTATCTCCATTAGCAGAAATTCAATCTTTAACGCATGTGCTATATGGGAAGCAATCAAAACTTCATTGCAAGTAACTGAATTTCCTTTTGCATTCTATACATGTTAGAGTAAATTAAATAAAAGAGTTTCAGTAACTCAATTCACTTTGAATTAAGAAGCCGGACCTTCAACAGAGCTTCATGTAACTGTAATTATTATTCCGCAGCAGTAAGGCTCATCTTCTTTCATGTACAGAATTTATGAAGAGATTCATCTTGTTTTGCTGTGTTGTCCTCCAAAAAAGAAAGTGATTGCAATCTATTTAATGATTACTTATATTTCTTTGTTTTAAATAATTTACAAAAATGTGTCAAACAATGATTTAAACAATTTAACACATACATTTGTTTAATTCCTTTCGAAAGTGCATTCTGTCCAGACTTACACGAAGAGTAGAAAACAGCAAAATAGCAGATGTTGGATTTTGAAACAATGGTCAAATGTACTTTTCCATGTGAATGAAGCATGTTCCACACACTTCCACTTGTATTCTCACATACCTATGGCCCTAGCTAAAGTGGGATGAAAAAATAATCCTGGGCCATGACAATTGACTGCACTCCAAATATCTTTGCACCTCTGTGATCAACGCACATACACATAACATTCTCTATTGATTTCCAATAAAGAAGCATTTGAAAACTGACAAACATAAAAGCCCGGGCTGTACAGAGGCTGCCTTTTCTCTCCGACTCTCTGATGCTCCTGCAACTGCCTTGTTCTTCTTTGTCATACCAACTGCTGTACACTGTGCTGCTCAGTAGAGGCTACACTTTGCTGAACCTTAACAAAAATCTAAGAATATGTGCAGTTCTAACAAATGTACAAAGGTATGCTTTAGTCCTACCTGAACTTCTGTTCACTGCTTATTAGTTGCCAATGGGAATCACCTTCAGCACTGCAATAAATGGGTGTCTTGTCCAAGGTTGATTTTTCCTTCCACTAGATGCTACAGGGATAGACACAATCTTAGTATTACCAGTTTCAGAGAATCAAAGATGGATGTTTGCATTTCAGAGATAGTGGTGGCTTTTGGAATTTTAAAGTGTTTACATGCAGTTAGTTGTGGTTTTATGTTTTCAGCATTTTTTCTCCATTTTATTTTGTCAACATATAAACATACTTTTCGGTCTAAGCGAGAGCCAATACATCACAAACAACAGAAGCAGAGCACACACAGTTTTTATTGTGATTGAATTGCTGAGCTATCTCCATGCTGTGGATTTACAGAGCTGAATGTAGATGGAACCTCTTATGTCAAAGCTCTTATTTACATCAGACTTTATATAGAATATACAATATGAAGGCAGCACAGGGCAGGGATTCCTTCAAACTGAGTTACTTTCTTTGAGCCTGCTTACTTTTCAGGACAGTATTTTCTGCTTTATAACCATCACAATTTTTCATAAAAAAATACATTTAAAGTGGCACATTTTAATTTTTAAAGCTATCTCCTTCCTAGCAGAGGTACTTTACTAATCACAAGAGACATGATCTGTCACAGAGTTTGATTTAATGTTTGAAGTAGATCACTCATGGGCCCAGTATAGTAAGCATTGGTGTTACTTTCCAATACCTTGTTTAACATTCTACTGCCAACATATTCCATTATATCACATGTACCCTTTCAAACATTCCTACTTCAGAACGTAGCCCCCTCAACTATAATCTTCAAGTTGAAAGCTGAAGATGACTTCCTATACAATTTAAGCAGACTCTAGAAAGTAAAGTCTAGAAAGCCCCAGGTTTTCAGATTTATCCATCAAGTGTTGCCCACATTACTAGACTATTGATCTGGGGTATTAGCAGCTTGTACAATGAATTAATCATTAATGTTACCGCATTAATGAATTAACGCCGAGATATATTTTATTGGGCATTAATGCAGTTTTTGTTATTATTATTATTTTTGAAAGTCTCAGTCTCACTAGCGATCGATAGAGATCAGTGATCTTCTTGTTACATCGCTTTTTGATACACTTGCTAGAAGGAAAGCTTTTGTTGATTTGACTTTGATTCCCAGTGCGTGCATGAGTAGTGAAGAGCAAACAGCTTCTAAAATGGCATGTGAAGAGACACCAAAGTGAATGCTTAAAGCAAAATAATCCATGGATGACTTTTTTCGTATTACCACTGAATCAGACTGATTTGTTGGACTCCAATTTTGATGCAAATAATCTGGAGATGTATATCGAAAATGAAAGTGAGGTACTGGCATCAGCTGAACGGTACCCAGCTGATCGTGTTGTTGAACACGTTTGTGTAGCTGATGCACCTATGGCACCTGGGAAGACAGAAACTTATGATTACAGGAGGTACAAACCATATTGTGTCTCACTGCAGCTGCAACCCTCACAAAGACAGCTATGCAGCCATCCCACCATGCATTCCTGCTGGCCGTCGAACTGCTGTAGCTGCAAACTGCAAATAGGCGCCAACAGCAGGCACAACATGCAGCAACAGACGTTTTATGTTGATTTATGTGTGAAACCATTGCTTTGTGCGCTTTTCAGAAAACTGAGTTTTTTGGAAAAAATATTATAAAAGAAAATATATGATATATAAAATATAATACATAACATAAAAGAAAATGTTTCTGCTGGAATCTGTTCAGATAGAAAAAGAAAACAGATTTAGAAATGTTAACTTTAATGCTACTATGTAAAGGGAATACTGCTGTTAAAAAGCACCTTATTTGTTTGAAGTGTTTGCAAACTAAGTACACCCAATATACTACTTTTGAGTTCATTATTGAAATTTGCACATAACAATGTGATTGTTATGATTGTCTGCGGTTAATTGCGATTAAAAATTTTAATCTCTGCCCAGCACTAATATATATATATATATATATATTGTGGAGACTGGCCCGGACACTGATGGTTCACCAACCAACACACATTTATTTACAGTTTCTATATTTACAATTGCACACAACCCCAGTACTCCCATACGAAATCACCCTTCAAGTGCAGGCCTTCCTTAAAAATGCTTTCCTTCACCGCCTCCACTCCTCTCCTCCAGGCTTCATCCTTTTCCACCCGACTCCAGCTCTCGAATGGAGGGAGACGGCCCCTTTTATATTCACCCAGACATGCTCCAGGTGCCTCCCGATGAACTTCTGCTGGCATTCCCTGGTGTGGTGGCTGTGCCCCCGAAGCACTCCGGGTGTCCCTTGTCTTGTTCCCCGCATCACTTCTTTGTGTGGCGGAAGTGCTGAGGACTAGGGCTCTCCAGTAATTTGGGCACCCCCTGGCGGTGACCAAGGGCCCCCATAGAATTGAGCTTCCATGCTCCTTTCCTGTTGTCCCCACAGCCCACCAGGACGGTCGCCCCCTCGTGGTCTGGAGGAGGCATAATCCCTCCTTCGGTCCTTCTATGTGTCCCGGCTGGGTACCGCCCCCAGCCACTCAATCAATCAATCAACATTTATTTATATAGCACATATTCATACAAAAAAATGTAGCTCAAAGTGCTTTACAAAATGAATAGAAAAATAGAAGACACAATAAAAAATAAACATAAGTCAACATTAATTAACATAGAATAAGTAATGTCCGATGGCCAGGGTGGACAGAAAAAACAAAAAACTCCAAGAGCTGGAGAAAAAAAAAAAAATCTTTAGGGGTTCCAGACCACGAGACCGCCCAGTCCCCTCTGGGCAATCTACCTAACATAAGTCAAACAGTCCTCTTTGTATTTAGGGTTTTCATGGAAGGACCTGATGATGATGGTCACGTAGACTTCTGGCTTTCAGTCCATCAATGTTGGTGCATTATGATGCTTTGAGTAGGTGGTGGTGGAGCAGGCCGCCACCACAAAGAAACTGGAAAAAGAAACAGAAGAGAGTTGGGGTCAGTACGGATTTTAGAGCCACTATGAATAGTTATTGTGATGAATTGAACATACAGAGTATCAGTATTAAGTTAAAGTGAAGTTATGAGAAGGCCATGTTAAAGTAATGTGTTTTCAGCAGTGTTTTAAAGTGCTCTACTGTATTTGCCTGGTGAATTCCTATTGGCAGGCTATTCCAGATTTTTGGTGCATAATAGCAGAAGGCCGCATCACCACTTCTTTTAAGTTTAGTTTTTGGAATTATAAGGAGACACTCATTTGAAGATCTAAGGTTACGATTTGGAATATAAAACTGGAGAAATGTGTTCGGATTTTCTTTTCCCAGTTACGATTCTAGCAGCTGCATTCTGCACTCGTTGCAAGTGATTTATGTCTTTTTTGGGTAGTCCTGAGAGGAGTGCGTTACAGTAATCTAGTCTACTGAAAACAAAAGCGTGAATTAATTTCTCAGCATCTTTCAATGATATAAGAGGTCTAACTTACTTGCTATGTTTCTTAAGTGAAAAAATGCTGTCCTAGTGGTCTGATGAATATGCGATTTAAAATTCAGATTACAGTCAATGGTTACCACTAAATTTTTTACTTCCGTCTTAACTTTTAATCCTAGTGCATCAAGTTTATTTCTGATAACCTCATTGAATCCATTATTGCCAATTACTAAGATTTCAGTTTTCTCTTTATTTAGTTTGAGAAAATTACTATTCATCCATTCAGAAATACCAGTAAGACATTGTGTTAGTGTATCGAAAGAGTCGGAGTCATCAGGTGCTATTGATAAGTACAGCTGTGTGTCATCAGCATAGCTGTGGTAACTCACATTGTAAAATGAGATAATCTGACCTAACGGAAGCATATAGATTGAGAATAACAGCGGACCCAGGATAGAGCCTTGTGGAACACCATATTGGATATCATGTGTCTTTGAGATGTGATTACCACAACTCACAAAGAATTTTCTCCCTGCCAGGTAGGATTCAAACCAATTTAAGACACTGCCAGAGGCCCACCCATTGACTAAGGCGATTTCTAAGAATATTATGATCAATTGTGTCAAATGCAGCACTCAGATCTAGGAGGATGAGAACAGATAAATGGCCTCTGTCTGCATTTACCCGCAAGTCATTTACTACTTTAACAAGTGCAGTTTCTGTACTGTGATTTGTTCTGAAGCCTGACTGAAATGTATCAAGAATAGCATGTTTATTGAGGTCGTCATTTAACTGCATAATGACTGCCTTCTCTAGAATTTTACTTAAGAAGGGCAGGTTGGAGATGGGTCTAAAATTTTCAAAAGCAGAGGGGTCAAGATTATTTTCTTGAGCAGGGGTTTAACTACAGCAGTCTTAAGACAGTCTGGGAAGACCCCCGTATCTAATGATGAATTTACTATGTCCAGAATATTGTCAATTAGCACGCCTGATACTTCTTTGAAAAACCTTGTTGGTATTGGGTCAAGGGCGCGGTGGAGGTTTCAGTTGAGAGATTATACTATGTAATTCAGGTAAATCTATCCTGGTGAAAGCATTTAATTTGTTTATAATGGAGTACCGGGGCTTTGGAGGTTCTGCAGTGTTGGGGAGATATACTATGTTATCTCTAATATCATTCATTTTTTGATTGAAAAATACAGCAATGTTCTCACAGTTTTCACTGGAAGTATTCTGGGGGCATTCCTTTGTGTTACCTGGGTTTAACAGATGATCAACTGTAGAAAATAAGACTCTGGGATTACTAGCATTGTTATTTATAATATTAGAGAAATAGCAGCGCCTCTCAAGACGGACTGTTATTGTATTCTGTTATTTTAACCTTCAATATCTCATAATGGATAGTTAGATTAGTTTTCCTCCATTTACGCTCAGCTCTACGACTTGTTCTTTTTAAATCAGACACTCTTTGGGTCTTCCATGGAATAACAGTACTAGAGGATTTTTTAACTGTCTTTTCAGGTGCAACTATGTCAACAGCAGCTCTTACTTTAGAATTAAAGTTTTCCACTTTACTATTTACATTATCCTCGCTATTATAGTTGGCACTATAAACGGACTGATTGCTTAGAATAGTTGTAAGCTTTAAAGCTGCTGATGAGTCAAAGAAGCGTTTTTTAACAAAATGCTTCTCATGAGCGTTTTCTATCTTTATTTCTATATTAAATAGTAGAAGGAAATGGTCTGATAGACCAATATCAATGACCTGCTTTATATCAACTTTCAGTCCTTTAGTAATCACTAAGTCTAACGTATGACCTGCTTTATGTGTAGGTTGATTAACGAGCTGTCTCAATTCAAAAGAGTCCAGGAGGTTCATGAATTCCTTTACCTTTTGGTCACACTGATTGTCGACATGAAAGTTTTTTTTTTTTTTACCGTGTCCTGTTTGGCTGTGAAGCAACCAGAATTGATGTCTGAATGCTGGCGACTAGCCTTACAGTTTTTTTCTCAGGTGGAGCGTTACAGCTTCTGCTGACGTCACGCCTGATACCAAAACTTTATTAAAAAATATTTTTAGATGTTTTTAAGATTCGAACCGGACACGGAGACAAAAGTGAAAGAAAAGAAGAGAGAGGAAGAGATGGAGGTAAAGGGGAGGGGGTTTCGTATAGAATAAACAATAAATGAACCAGAATCCGCTTCTAGACCTGCAGAAAGAGAGGGGAAACAAAAAACCACAAGACAAAAACATTGCTGCATCAGCTACATGAAGATATATAAAAGTAAAAATGTTTGCTGACAATCATACAGTAATTATTACTGAGGCATTTAAGGCCACCACAACCTTAGATCATGTGCTGAAGATGTCCAAGTCATACTTATGAAATCACCATGTGAGCACCTGTGTGTGTATGCACGCTTGTATGTGTAAGGTTTCTCTATAGGAGCATCCAATAGTGAGTGTGAAGGGCCACAGACCTGCCCCCAAAAACGTGCGGAAGATGGAGGGAGTTCCAAGCCCAGAGATCCAGAGGTCACCCCAGAGCGGAGACCCCAGGGAGGCCGTCACCAGAGAAGCCCCAACCCCCACCCGAGGCGCAGAGGATCACCCGGGGTCACAACCAGCAGCCGGCAGAGTCCCGGGAGATATCAACGGCAAGCCCTCAGGCCCGCCCACAGCCGCTCTCCCCCGAGTCGGCCGGGCCCGGAACCCAGCAGCCCGGGACCCGAGGCGACCCACCCGCCGAGGATCCAACAGAGCCCAGGGAACCAGATCCCACCAGGCAGCCACCGGGAGCGACCAGACAGATGCTTAAGGCAGGGGGAGGGTAGGCAAAGATGTTGTAGTATTGCCAGATGTCCCAGGAGAGGGAGGAGTCCAAAACCCCACCTGACATATACAGTCACACACAAACACAGTCATACACTCCCTCCCTCATGCTCTCACATACACATACAACCCAAGACTTACAAGGATGTACGCCAGACACCCATTCACACTCCCCACACACACCTACCTAACTCTGGTCCCGGTGCTGCCGTACCTGAGGTACAGCCATTCCTGGACGTCAGAGTTAGCCCCGTTCCGCAGGGGTAATAGTGAGCAGGCACCCCCATCCAACGTAGAGCAAAGCAACCCACCACTCCAGACCACAGGCAGACGGCCAGCTCCCACTCCTAGCCTCCAGCCCCGGCAGCTAACTGAGAACAGAGTGTGATAAGACCTCTAGTCTCCCTCCGCCTGCTCTAATGTAGTGTTGGTGTGTGCTGATAAGGTGCATTTTGTGGTTGGGGCGCAGGCAGTGCCGGCACCATGTGGCCTACACCAGCTGATGCCAACACACAGCCCCACCTCCCCCCCAAAACTCTCCGTGACTAGGTGCAGTTTAAAATTGGAAGTGGACACCGGCACTCGGAGTGAGGCTGAAATTTCCCCCCACCGGATGCCGTTGAGTGTGCCCACTCCCAAGGCCCTAAGTGTGCATTTGTGTGGAATGTTTTTTGTGGAAGTGTTTAATGTGCAAATAAAATTGGGGTGTAGGCTGCCACAGGACTGCGGAAACGGGATCCATACCGCACCCCTGACTTACCCACACCCCAAGGCCCTATGTGCATGTTTGTGTGATGATGTGAAGGAGCAGGAGGAGGGAAATGTCTGAGGATGGGGAGGAACGGCTGAGGGGCCTGAGCCCTCCAGGGAGCCAGCTCCCCTACTGGCCCCAATAGGCACCTCCGTTCCCAAAATCCACCCGGGCACGGAGGCCCCAGCCTATCTAGCCATGGCCCGAAGCAGCAGCATCACAGAGCCCCACGGAGTCTGAGGCCACCAACCCACACCACCCCAGCAGAATATTTACTCCCATCCCCACATTTACTCAACATTCAGATTAAGTAAGACATAAGACACCCAGGATAAAGCTGGATCCTCCCCCTCCCGGACATCCCCTCCCCATGGTGGAACTGCCACGTTCCGCCCTCTTCCCGGCAGCGTACATGCCAGGACCCAATCCCCAAGGCCCCACCCATATCCCCATCCGGGGCGGCCGCCCCCAAACCCTAAGCCACCAGGCCCACACCCAGACCAACCCAGGGGCATTGCGCCACTAGGCAGCGACCGCAGCCACCGTCAAGACCCCCTAAGGCCCTACACACAACCACCAGAAGCCCACCCCGGAGGTAACCCAAGCACCACCAGAGTCGGGCAGCAGCCCCCAGCCCAAGACCCCCTAGTGAACCCACCCCAGGGATCCTCCAGATACTCCAAGCTCAGACTCTCCACCACATCAACCACAGCATCCCAGGACCATATCAATGACCCTCCATCATCGCTATGTGATGGAACCGATCAAAGGAGCCCAGAGAGATTGATTTGAAGTGGAGGCAGAGGCTGTCTCAAGTGTAATATGATCCAATAAAAGATTTCTATACTGGTTAATGCAAAGATTATCTTTGTTTTTCCAGTTTATGAGGATAGTTTTCTTAGCGATGCATATGGCAGTGAGAACCACGTGAACCAAATTTGTTTCAATCGGGACATCCTCTAGGTTCCCCAGCAAGCAAAATGAGGGGGAAGTTGGGATATCACATTTCAGACACTTTGACAGGTCTTCACATACTCTATACCAGAACCCTGAACAGGTGGACATGACCACAGTGCGTGGATATAACTGTCAGGAATGTTGTCTGTGCAGTGTGTGCAGGTGTCAGATGGCACAAATCCCATCCTGAACATCCGATGACCTGTATAGTGTACTCTGTGTAGAATTTTGTATTGAATTAGTTGTAAATTGGGGTTTCTGATCGTTTTAAAAGTTTTTAAACAGGTTTGGGACCAGAAAGTCTGATCAAAGCTAACTAATAGATCCTCCTCCCATTTGCCTATAGGAATTGCTATTGTATCATCTATTTTGGTCAATGTTTTATATACTTTAGACAGTAATTTGGGGTGTTTGAGATTACAGAAGTCTAATACCCTTGATGGTGTTTGTAATTCTACTTTAAGCTTAAATTTTTCTTTAACTACTGATTTAATTTGGAGATATTCTAAAATCTATTCTTGTCTATCCCAAATTGGGAGACTATTCTGTTAAATGGAATGAAATCCAATCCTTCAACTATGTGTTCCATGTATAGAATTCCTTTACTTTTCCAGTATGGGAGGTTCATCATTTTATTGTTTTGCAATATGTCAGGATTATTCCAGATGGGTGTGTCTGCATGGAATTAGTGAAGACTCCGTCATTTTTAGATATTCCCACCATGCTGTCAGTGAGGTACTGATATTAATACTTTTAAAGCTTTCATGCTTTCTTATTTTTGAGCTAATAAACGGTAGGTCCGAAAGCTCTATAGTATTGCAAAGTGTCTGTTCTACATCTAACCAGGACTCATCCAGCGGGTTATGTTGCAACCATCTTGGTATATATTGGAGCCTGTTGGTTAAGAAATAATGATAGAAGTTGGGTAGATCCAACCCTCCTCTATCTTTGGTCTTCTGTAGTGTTTTTAAGCTAATTCGTGGAGGTTTATCCTTCCAAAGGAATTTAGTGATGGAGGAGTCCAGGGATCTAAACCAATCAGATGATGGCTTGTTTGGGATCATAGAAAATAAGTAATTGATTCTTGGTAAAACCATCATTTTAATTGTGGCAACCCTCCCCATAAGTGATATCGGTAAGGATTTCCATCTAGCAAGATCATCTTCCACTTTCTTTAATAGTGGGATGTAGTTTAGTTTAGTTAGATCTGCCAGCCTGGGAGACACATGAATGCCCAGGTATGTAATATTCCCTGATTCCAATTGTGTATTAAGGGAATTGACAAAAGAGAAATTAATTGGAAGAACTGTGGATTTTAACCAGTTTATTGAATAATCTGAAACTCTTGAAAAGGAGTTTATTAGTTCAATTGCCTGGGAGAGAGAGGATTGAGAATTCTGAAGATAAAGTAACACGTCATCTGCATAAAGACTGATTTTATGTTCTATGTTCTTACACTTTATGCCTTTAATAACTGTAGTTTGCCTGATTGCTGCTGCTAGTGGTTCAATAAAGATAGCAAATAGCGAGGGGGAGAGAGGGCATCCCTGCCTGGTCCCCCTCTGAAGACAGAAGCTATCTGATGTTTGGTCATTTGTCCTGACGCATGCTGTTGGTGAACTGTATAAAATTTTTAACCAGTTTATGAAGAAGTTTCCAAAACCAAATTTATGTAAAGTTGCAAATAAGAACTTCCAGTTAACTCTATCAAAAGCCTTTTCTGCATCGAGAGATAATATACTGGTTTCCATGTTTCTGCTATAAGAAAAGTCTATTAAGTTGAGTAATCTACGTGAATTTGTGGATGAATGTCTCCCCTTAATGAAACCAGTTTGGTCTGGATGTATTATGAAAGGGGTTACCTTCTCTAATCTTTTTGCAAGGGCTTTACAAATTATTTTCAGGTCAACATTAATAAGAGAAATTGGGCGATAGCTGGTAGGAAATATAGGATCTTTGCCTGGTTTTAACAGGAGACTAATGTTGGCTGAATTCATGTTTGGCTGTAGTCTACCATTTTCTTGTATTTCACACATCATTCTGAAGAATGTTGGCGCCAGAATGATCCAGAATTCTTTGTAGAACTCTGCTGGAAACCCATCTGGACCTGGAGCCTTCCTATTAGGCATGGAGTTAAGAGCTTCCTGAAGCTCATCTGATGTTAATGGCGAGTCCAGGACTGTAGCTTGGCTATCTGATAATTTAGGAAGTATTATCCTGTCTAGAAACTCATTGATCTCATTATCTGATGGGTTAATCTGTGGTGAGTACAAGGTTTTGTAAAAATCTCTGAAAGTGTTGTTTATTCTTTCAGGGTCATATACTATATTCCCAGTTGAGTCTTTAACAGCAGATATGGCAGTTTTCTCTTTGTTTATTTTTAACTGGTTGGCTAAAACTTGCCTGATTTATTACCGTGTTCAAAGTTTTCTATTCGTAGTCTTTGTGCTAAAATTGTGTTTTTGTCAATAATTCCTTTAAGTTCTAGTTTACTTTTACGCAATTTGTTTTGTAATTCTTCTTCTGGGGATGCCTCTAGAGACTTAATGATTTCTTCTAATTCCTGAATACGTTTGTTTTCTATTTTTTTCTTATGTGATGAGAAGGAAATTATTTTACCTCTCATCACTGCTTTCCCTGCCTCCCAGAGAACAGATGCTGATGTTCCAGGAATGTCATTGTGTTCTAAATATAAAGCCCACTCTTTTTTATAATATTCCACAAAACCTTCATCTTTAAGCAGTGACGTATTAAACCTCCAGTTTTACCTGATGGGATTGTTTTCTTATTTAACAGAGTTAAAGAAACTGGAGCATGATCGCTGACAACTATAGGGTGTATCTCAGTGTCTGAAATGTCAGCCAATAATGAGCTGCTGACTAGAAAATAGTCCAAACGTGAGTGAGAGTGATGAACATGTGAGAAAAAAGTATACTCTCTACGGCTGGGATAAAAAGATCGCCATGCATCACAAAGCCCATAATCACTCATATACTGTTTGACTATATTAGTGGAATGCCAACTGCGCTGAGTCCCAGCTGTACTGAGCCTGTCTGAAGAATGATCCATCCAAAAATTAAAATCTCCAAGTATAAGTGGACAGTCCAAGTGTTCGGAGAGTACAGAGAAAAATTATGAAAGAATGCGGGTCATCTATGTTTGGACAGTATATGCTAACAATACATAAGCTTTGATTTTGTATAGATAGTTTTAGTATTATAAATCTACCATCTGGATCTGAGACTGTGTCCAATACTTTGAAATTTGTATTTTTGTGTATTAAAATAGCTACACCTCTTTGTCTAGAGTTATAGGCGGCAGAGAACAGTGTGGGAAACTCAGATGTTTTAAGTTCATCTGCAACTGTGGCAGACCTATGAGTCTCTTGTAATAAGACAACATCTGCCTGCAGTCTTTTAAGCTGATCAAAAATCTTTAATCTCTTCTCTCTAGAGCCAGTTCCATGAACATTCCAACTGACAAACCTTAGTGTACCCATAGTTGTGTGTGTGATTAGCTAATGTATGGTGCCTTCAGGTGAGTTAGTTAAGTAAATAAATGTATAATTTAATCTGAAGAAAAAAAAAATTTTAAAAAATAAAAATAAATATATATATATATATATAAATAAAAATAAAGCAATAAATAAGTAAATAAAAAATATATGCATAATAATGCTAATAACAATAATAATATTATTAATGCTGATGATAATAATAATATGAATGCTGAAAATAAATAATAATAATAATAATGCTGATAATAATACTAATGCTGATAATAATAATAATCATTCTGATAATAATACTAAAGCTGATAATAATCAGACAATAATAATAATAATAATAATAATAATCAGACAGAACCAAAAGTGTTTGTGGTTGTATGATAAAATGTAATAATTACAATCTAGTGTTTGTATGTGTGCGTTGTGTGTGTGCTGACGCAGTGTAGGAAAGTTGTGTGATTGTGTCATGCGGATGTAAAGTTCCAGAAGCAGGTAAAAGAAGGAAAGGAAAGAGTGATAAAGGTTAAGAAAAGAAAAAAAGTAAAAAGAAAAGGTGTTAGAGGTGTGGGGTGGCGAGAGAACAGGTGATCCCATCATCTAAACACGGATATAGCAGCTTTTTTTTTATATCCTGACATGCTCATACCCAGTGAATCCCGATAAGAAAAATAAACTTGTGACCTGATGTTGGGCTAATAAAGCCAGTCTGTCACTCCTCGCTCCTTGTACAGCCTGTTGTTGACGTAGAGCTTGTCCACAGAAATGACAGCGGCTCCCTTCTTGGATGAATTTTTACGTATTGGGAACAGAACTCTGCGGCGATCCAAAATTTCTTTAGGAAATTGATCATTCACGCTAAAATTTTTCCCTTTGAGCTCTTTCCGTGGCTCTTAACAAAATCCTTCTGTTTAAAATGCTCAAATTTAGCCACGATGGGACGAGGTCTTCTGCTGTCTGCTCTCTTGGCTCCAAGGCGATGTACCCGGTGAAAGGTGATGTTTTTTACCGTTTCTTCGGGTATCTTCATGTGGGTCTGGAGAAAACACTTGATTGTTTGTTCGCAATCCTCCGGTTGTCCTTCCGTCTGCTCCGGCAGGCCTCGAACACCAGATTGTCTCTCATGCTGCGGGCCTGAAGATCCAAAACCGTCTCCTTCAGGGTCTTGTTGTCTTGGGAGATCCGTGTCCATCCCTCTGTCAGGGAAGACACAGTCTCCCGCAGAGACGCGTTTTCAGCAGCAAGCCGCTCCACCTGATCCTGGCTGAATTCCAGAGATTGTCGGAGGTTCTGGAACTCCTGGTGTAGAATTTCGAGCAGGTGGAGTCGTCCCTCAAATCCCAAAAGCCTTTTATCTATAGAATCTAATAATTCTAATATATCCTTGCGGGGAGATGAGGTCGCCTCGGGGGAATCTTGAGGACGGCTTCTCTTGGTAGCAGGTGTTTCCGTGATAGCTGCTGCTTTCTTAGGCCCCATGACAACAGACTCAAAAACTTGATCAATATAATTTTGTAAACTTTCCAAATTTTCTTCACTTACCTCCAGGTTGAGCGAGTTATACTTACCGGATTAATTGCGTTGTCAGTAAATAAATTTGGCGTAAATGTGTCTTAATTGTTTAGAATGTTCGCTAAAGAGCTGCCATCTGCTTCAAACGCTGCCGAGAATCCGTGATCTTCCTAGCCAGCGCTTCTCTCTCCCAGCATGCTCCCGTAGTCTAGGATTAAAAGTTAAGACGGAAGTAAAAAATTGTCGACATGAAAGTTAAAGTCGCCAACTATTAAGAGTGCGTCATAGTTTGTAACTAAAATTAACATTATGTCAGAAATTTCCTCAAAGAAAGACGCGTTATATTTAGGAGGTCTATACACGGATAATACTAGAACGTGAGAATCTCCATGAATAACAATGGCGAGATACTCAAAGGACTTAAATTTACCAAAACTAACATCTTTACATTTTAACTGGCTCGAGTAAATGTTTGCCAATCCGCACCCCTTTTTCCCCTGGTGGTCTGCACAAGTAAAACTGTAATCCGGAGGCGCAGATTCGATTAAAACAACCGCGCCATTTGAGTTAAGCCATGTTTCATTTAGTGCAATAATAACTTGCCACTATATATATATATATATATATATATATATATATATATATATATATATATATATATATATATATATATATATATCCATCAATATCAACCTGCCATATCCTAACTACAGGGTGTTACAAGGGTCTGCTGGAGCCAATCCCAGCCAACACAGGGTGCAAGGCAGGAAACAAACCCTGGCCAGCCCACCACAGATATATATTATATATATACAGGGTATATACAGTATATATATATATATATATATATATATATATATATATATATATATATATATATATATATATATATAAATATATATATATATATATATATATATATACACACACATATACATACATAATCAGTAGGGGGTGCCACCAAGTAAAGTCATGGGTTAAAAAAATGGATTTTTAATTCACCAAGCACAAATACCATAACATATACCCGATAGTCATACAAAACAATGACTGTTTCCTCCCCTCCTGCCTCCAGTTGAGCTCCTTTTATACTGGACTGAGAACAGCTCCCGGTGAACAGCATGATCGATGTTGAGTACTTCTGTGTTGTTTGAGAACCAGGGATGTCCTCCCCCAACAGCAACCTCTTGCAGCACCTAAGGACCGTGACTGGGTTGCAATTCCAGACTCCAGTTCCTATGACCCCGTGTGGGTGTCCAATCTGTGACACCTACTGGCAGACCACTGCCACCTAACATATAGGGGACAGCACTGCTCCTGGCCTCCGGCTTCTGCTTGTCCATCCCCTGGCACCTTTAATCTTGTCTACAGGGATGCCGTCATCCATCTGGGATGCCAGTCAGTCCTCTGTGGTAAAATAAAAAACAAATTTCATTATCTGTATCACACAAACTGAAAGTGAAAAACCAACTATAATTAACATACAAAATATCAGTTGCTGATTTGTGGATGAAGATTTTTGCATTCACTAAAATTGGGAACTGTATTATGTTATATTATACTAATAGCCAACCCGCGGCGAAGCATACGCCGCCTCATTATCAATGTGAACAGTCAACATGGCTCACAGCTACATGTGGACTGTAGCACAGACCAAAGCGAGTAAGAATGTGTTTGGTGACGTGTTGGGGGCGGACACATGAGCAAGCAGTATGCATGCCTCGAGAGCGAGGGTGGACGCGGGAGGAGGGTGAGAGTTGGTGGGCAGGGCTCTGTCGTGCTTTCCCCATGACGCAGCAGGAGGGTTAGAGTGGGCGGTCGGGGTTCTGTCATGCGTACCCCATAGTCGGATGACTTGGTCGATTATATACATTGGAACCTCGGTTCACGACCATAATACATTCCAAAACTGTGGTCGTAAACCCTATTTGGTTATGAACCAAAGTAATTTCCCCCATAGGATTGTATGTAAATACAATTAATCCGTTTCAGACTGTACGTATTGTATGTAAATATATATTTTTTTAAGTTTTTAATCACAAATATAGTTAATCATATCATAGAATGCACAGCGTAATAGTAAACTAAATGTAAAAACATTGAATAACACTGAGAAAACCTTAAACAACAGAGAAAACTAACACTGCAAGAGTTTGCACTATAGCGCTACGAACCGCTTGCTAAAAACACTTTTTTTAATGCGTTTTAAGCACAGGGAAAAAAACGAACATTTGAAAAATCCGTAATTTAACAAACAACCAAGAAAAGTAACATTGCAACAATGCAAACGCGCACCTGTGTGTGTGTGTCTCTCTCTCGCGCGCCTGTGTGTTTGTGTGTGTGTTCGTGTCTGTGTCTCTCTCTCTCTCTCTCTCTCTCTCACTCACTCTCTCTCTCTCGCGCGCGCGCGCCTGTGTGTGTCTGTCTCTCTCGCATGTAAGTATGTGTTTGTGTGTGTGTCTCTCTTGCACGCCTGTGTGTGTGTCTCTCTCTCTCTCTCTTTCACCTGTGTGTGTGTGTGTCTCTGTTGCGTGCCTGTGTGTGTGTGTCTCTCTCGCGCATGTGTGTGTGTGTGTGTGTCTCTCTCTCGTGCGCCTGTGTGTGTGTCTCTCTCATGTGGACTGTAGCGCAGACGAAAACGACTGAGGCTGTGTTTGGTGAGTTGTTGCGTGCAGGCACATGAGCAGGTTGCACATGCCTCGAGAGCGATGGTGGACGCAGGAGCAGGGTTACAGTTGGCGGGCAGGGCTCTGTCGTGCGTATCCCATGACGTGGTAGGATGGTTAGAGTTGGCGGGCAGGGCTCTGTCGAGCATATCTCATGGTCTTAGAGTTGGCGGGCGAGGCTCTGTGAGTTGGCGGGCATGGTCCTGTCGTGCGTTTCCCATGGTCTTACAGTTGGTGGGCGGGGCTCTGTTAGAGTTGGCGGGCGAGGCTCTGTGAGTTGGTGGGTGTGGCTCTCTGTCTTGCTTGCGCTCTCAGTCTTGCGTGCCCTTAATGAATTATATATAGAGATTATTATGTTTAAATTTCTTCTGTGTCATTCTGCTGATGGAAGCGCACTTATGGGAGGGATTAAGGGATTATATTATATGCACTGAAATGCTGAATTAAGAGAATGTAATGATTATTTTACTATAATTACTTCACTTGGTTAAAGTTTAACAGTTGGGCTTTGTTTTACTATTTTTGCTTGATGTGGTTAAGGTTTAAAAATTTGTCATTTTTGTTAAAAGCTTTGATAATTTGAATTGTGTATTTGTATACTAATTGTTTTTAAATGTTTTATTTAGAATAATGATAACAAGAAGGCATGGCTGAGCATTTACAGGATGAGAGGGTCTAATAGAGAAGAAATACAAGAATACAATAACCTTGACAAGATGAATTCCTTTCTGTCCTAGAATGAAATAAGCCTGTGTGTTTACCTCTGGAGAAGCTTTTTGAATAAGAAATGTGTCATCTGGACAAAACTAAAACTACAAGAATTCAAGCTGTATACTTCTACCTATTCTGATTATGGTAGTAAACATAGATTATACTGGGTAGAAGAGCAGATTGCCTATACTGTCATTAGGTCTGTGGTTTCCTACCTGGGAATTAAGAGCTCATTATTATTGCCAGGTCAGTAGAGGTGAGAGGAGACGTCCTAAATAGAGTCTGTGCATAGCACAGTCTTGGGTAAAATAGCCCTATATGAGCAAGGTAGCACCTTTGTGGCTGAAGCCTAAACTGCCTAGTGGGCATGCTATCACTGAAAGTCCTCAACAGTGTTACAATTTTTCTTTTGTATTTAGTCAACATTTTACTGATATTTTTGAAACTATCGAATAATTATTTATGTTTTTGTGGCATTTTTGATCATTGTCATTATTATTCTTTAATTCTGTATTGGTCTTTTTAAAAGTATGGTGATTCTTTGAACTTTGTGAGTGGAGCCATAGGAAAAAGGGCCACCCTAACGTTACTGCTGCTGTGTCCTCTGTCTAACTTTATAAGTTGGCCAGAGAAAATGATACAGAATTGGTTCATTGAGTTTGTGACGGAGCATAGTTGCTTCTTGATTTATTTATTCTTTGTTGGATTATTTACTCTGTTCTGGATTGTTGGATTGTGTATTGGGACATGGTTGCTGTGGATTGCCTTTTTAGGCAAATCCTTTTTGCTTTTTTGAGGAGTTCATGATTATTTCCTCATTTTGTTAAAATAAGTTCTTTTTCTAAAGAGTTTTTATTGCTCTTTTGGTTAAAAGTTAAAAGTTTGAGTTTTTGAAGTTTTATTTCCTTTTAGGGCATTTATGTATATTTATGGATATTTATAAGCCTGCCTATGTCAAAGCCTGCAGGTAGCACTGCAGGTGGCCAGTGAAGGTCTTGGCCTATTTTTGTGTCAATATTTGGAGGCCTCACACCAGGCTTCTAACTTCATGCAACAACACTTGGACATCCTGGTTTGTCCAAGTTCATGGATTCAACCTTAACTCTTTCGACTCTGGTGTTGACATATAATGATGTACAGTAGTAGCTTTACGCAGCTTTCGGTCGCTACAAGAAAACATTCAGCACATTGATCAGGTAGGAATCAACCTATCAGCTTACGCTGGTACATCACTTTCGTTGAAAGAAAAATTATTGTATGATAAAAGAGTCTCTAGTTATGATTTTTTTTTTTGTTCTATGATATTTGAGTTATATCTTGGTAATGTGAACTTTTGGTTACTCTTGGAAGGGTTTCTAGGCCTTGTTTTTTGGAGTTTTTGACCACTGGTTGCGGCCTTATCGTTTTTATTCTGACCTCTCTCTCTCTCTCTCTCTCTCTCTCTCTCTCTCAATTTCTCTCTTTCGATTCCAATCCCTTAATTAAATTTTCATCCCATTCAGCTCAGTACATCATAGGAAAATTAATTAGCCACAAGAATGTAGATGCAAATTCTATTGAGTACTCACTGTGTGATGCCAGTGGCCTGGGCTGTAGTAGTCTCTAAGTGAGTGTGTGACAACTCCTTGCAGTGCTCTTGTGTGTTCCAATGCCTTACTATCTCTAAACTTCATCTGGTTTTAACCTCCCGCTTAATTTATAAGGAAGTAATTTTTAAAGTTACCTTATTTAACCAGATTGGAACACAAAACAATCATACATACAGATATACATACAGTATATACATAAATATGTAAATTGCGTCTGTCTTTTCTGGTTTATCTTGTCTGCAAAGGAGCAAATTAATTCATCATTTAAACACAAATAAATCTGCCTCCATTAAAAGACACTCCACTAAGCATTGATGGCAACTCCATATCCACTGTTAAAAGTGGATGCATCAATCATCAGACTAAGGTGACGTGCATATTTTCTGCAAAAGTAAAACCTCATTAATCATCCTTAAGTGCGTGGATACTAATTCACACACTCAATCAGAGGTGTTGGCAGCTCATTTCCATTATTAACAGTTTTTTTTTTCTTTTTTTAGATAATGTCAGCTTTTAAAAAATATTTTAAAGTTGTTGAAAACTTTCTGAAAGATGCTTTCAGGGATTTATGCAGCTAAACTTAGAAGGGCTTTTCCCACAGATCAGTCTAACTGCTCGCTTCTGTGGATTGTAGCTGTTTCAAAGCCGCTTATGCTCATTCTGGATTCAATTATTTTACTCATTTTCCTTGTGTCACAGTTATCTTGTTTAGAATGAAAATCATGTAAAATAGTGCTGAATCAGTTGAAGCGCTGATAGAAATTCATAAGGCTGTAGGTATGTTGAGAAAGTGTGTGACACTGTACAAATCTAATCACCTACTGCGATGATAATCACCAAAACAAGAATCACAAGACACTGTTGTATTCTTTGAAATGTGCATTGGGAAGTCACTATACGGAATAAAATTAAAGTGTTTAATTACAGAGATCTTATGGCAGATGGTGCTAATGCATCCAAGCTATTGAATCCTAGTCAGTCACCATGCCAGGTTTACTCATTTACTCACTTTTTTGTGGCTTTTTCTCTACGTGTTTTCTTTTTTTTTTTTCTCCCATATTCCAAATATTCGCTTGTTAGGCAGAACCTCAGCAACATGGGAGTGAACCTTGCATGGACTACAACCTCACTCCAGATTTGTTCCAGTCTCTTGTCCAAACCTGCTGGAATAGGCTCAGCCGAACCATGACAATACATTGGAAAAGTGCATCCAGGAAATGGGTGGAAGAAGGAATGCCTAATTATACACAGGCATTTGAATTCCCAATTTTCTCGGGTTTTGTAAATTATATCTAATTTAATTTTTCAATTACACCTGGTCCTAATGATTAATTTCCTTTTGTTTGCGCTAATGCGCATATATTGTCCTTTATACGCTTTATATGCACTGAGACACCTGTATCTGTGTGTGCTGCTTCCCTTTACACCACTGATTTTTTTTGCTGGCCGTGCTCTGATATTGCCTGTAAGTAGGGCGTGTCTTGCAAGAATCTCATGTTCTATATCCCCATGATCTTTCGTCTCGCAGGTCTTTTATTTGTCTTCCGTGATCTTAACGTGAAGATCACGTATCGTCTCCTAGTCATTCCCTCCCACAGGATTTTTTTTTATAATAGAGAGATAATGCACTTTGGCATACTCTGATTAAGAAGAGAACTGCTTTGTTAAGCACATTCTGAGTTGTTCTTCCTGGAACCTACTGTATTAAGTAGAAGTTGATTGATTGGATGTGGTCTTAGCTTAAGCGTTTGGAGATGGTGCTTATCATATTAGCTCTTGTAATTATTTATGTATAATTGATTGATTATAGGCTAGGATCGCATAAAACACAGTTTGCCATGGTTAAAAGTCAGGTTTTTCTTTACATTTTTGGTTTTTAGTCCCCAAAAATCAAGACCTTCGTGAATCCTTGTTTAAAAAATAAAATTATTCATCTCTATGTATACAAAATGCAACTTTAGTCGGTCTGTCTATATGTCTGTCCGCTTTTCACAAGAGGACTACTTAAGTGATTTAGATTTTTTTGTCTAGAATTTGCTTGAACATTCTGGTTGCTTTTGCTACTTCTCTCATCAGGCTAAGAATCATAGTTCATTTGCAGGAACGATATATTCGCACTAATCCAAGACAGACACTGAGGGGAATGGGAAGCATGATGTCAGGAGTACAGAGCCGGGCGGGGACCTCCTCACTGTCCTATTTCACCACTACATAGGCAGAGCCGCAGGGGACTGCCAGTATATTATAAAAAATAAAATCAGACGATTAAGTGCATGAGAACAGTAATACAGATATTTAAATCCATTATTATAGTGTTATATCTCACATACATAATAAAATAGCTTTCATTAAAGAACGAAACAAATCATTGTTTAATAACAAAGAAGAGAAAATAAAGGAAAAGCTTTAAACTGTCCCCTATGAGCTCGCATGTGGCAATATATTACTGAAAATATATTATTGGTGAAAGAAAATCAACTTGTTGCACACAAAGGGTTAATAGCAAAATATAGCATAATAGTGATAATATTATAATTCAATGACAATGTTAATGTTAATTTCCATTAACTGTAGGTCAATCAGTTTGGATTGTTTTCCCCATGTATTTAAACACATCAGTATCTTTATGTGTACTCAATATATAATTAGCATTTTATAAATTTTACAATTGCATTTACCTGTGAACTTATCACAGCGTTTTGAGCTTGCACTCAGTGAAGAGTACTATAAAAAAATAAACAATTAAATATATATTTGAATATTTTGGATTAAGGATGAAAAATCTTACACTACATTTCTTGTGTTTTTAGGGTTTAGAAGTGTTTGTCACATGTTATTAGGCACTACTCCCATCTACATCTTCTTCATCTTTCCACCTCTCTTCATGCCTTCCATCATCTTCGTCAATTCTGTTTGTCATTCTCAACTGTTCACTCCACCTGACTAATAGTTTATCACACCAAGTCGCTTCTCTCTTTTCTGTAGTCATCTAAATTCCCCTAAGTTAAACTTCACACATTTTTCTGCATGTTCTTACCTCAGTTTTTTCCAATTTTTCCAGGTTCTGCCACCACTATGTGAACCATATGACTCTTCACATGCTTTTTACTTGTGTCCCTTCAATGCCAGAGAGGATGCACTACAGTCAGAAATGAGGACATCTTTGGGAATATATTCAACACACATCTCACTTTTGCTACCAGCACTAAGTGTTTACTTTCACCCTCATTTATTATGTTGCTGACTTTATGAAAAATAAATCTACTATTTTTGTATAATCTCCCACTTAATTACATTACTGGACCAATAATATGTAAATACTTTCATTTATTAAGCCATGAACAAACATTAAACAATACTTAACAGATTATTAGTTAATGTCAATTCATATACCTTGAAATGTCTATAAATAATAATTTAAATGATAGGTCTTGTGTTTTTAAATATTTATAAGTAATACAACAGATAGCTTATGAAGCATTTTTATCATCCAATAATGAAGTATATCGGCTGACAAAATTATTTATTAATATTTAACTGATTAGTGACCTCTTAAACTACTTTTATTTATCACATACATATTGATGTTCATTAGAGGCACATGAACATTATATATGCATGAAGGCACACAATTCCATATGCTTTTTCTTACTTTATCAGTTTAAAATTAAGCCAGATATATTTCTTTAAAGTTCACAAAATTTTTCACACTTTTAGAGGGAATTGCTATTTTTTTTTTTTTTTGTTCTTTGAGACTAATGTGCAGTTGTGTCTGACTTAACTCCATTTGATTGGCAGAAAGTTTTTTTTTTTTTTTTGTGATTCTACCAGCTTATACAATTCTAAATGAGCCTGTGTCTCCAAAATCTAGCCCTGGGCTTCAAATGAGACATTAAAATCAAAATAAGAAGCAGGCTTATGGCGTGCATAAGCCCAGCAAAAGGCTTAAGCTTTTAATATCAAAAAAACAATTCAGAAATAGCAGAGGGAAACCATGAAAACCTCTGGCCCATTATAAGAAAAGCAATGTTCTTTCAAATGAACTCAAAACAAAGCAAAAAGTCAAAAAAACAGAAGCAAAAAAGAGTTGAAAACCATGAAATACAAGAGAACTCCAGAAAAGTCAATAGACATTTTACCAATGCTGAAGTGCTGCACTGCAGTGGTTGTGGGTTTATAAAGGCCCACATGTGCTGTCCAAGGGAGTTGGTGGGGGTGTTCCCTTAGGTTCAACATAAATTGGACTACGGTATACACTTCATAGAAATCTACATAATTGACAAAATGATAGCATATTTCATACAATAATGTAAAATAATTCAAGAGTTTTAAATCACAAAACAGAAGACATAAATGCATTTGGTAACAAAATAACATGCTAAAGAAAGCAAACAGGCTAAACAAAAGAAAATAAAGAAACATTAAACTCTGATTCAACACCAAAGTAAATGACAGCAGGAACCCGACAATATTAGATCTACCAATTACATATACAGTGGAACCTTGGATTGTGAGTAACTTGATTTGCGAGTGTTTTGCAAGATGAGCTAAATTTTTTAATAAATTCTGACTTGATAAAAGAGCGATGTCTTGCAATACGAGTAGTACGTATATGCTTTGTCTGCCAAGCACCACGTGATCACAACTGAGCTGATAGTTCTTCTCTCTCTCGCTGCAGGATTGTGGGTAATGTCTCCCATTCTCCATCTGAGTCGGCGTGTCTCACTCATATAGTCAACATCCGTACGAGCGTATACTGTTTACTATAGCATGGTGACCACGTGTGTGTGTTGTAACGTGTGAGTCCCTGTCTTGCACCCCAAAACATAAAGCTGAGTCTCAGTACTTTAGCGACACCAGCTTTATTCAGCTTTAAACAGGAACAGCACGGTTATTTATTATAGAGGGATCTGCCACTAACTATACACAGAAACAGCAGTCAGACAGGGTCGGAGCCAAGTAACACTGTGCCCTGAGCATTTATAATGTTCCTGTATTACCTGTCAAAGGCAGGTGCTTATAGCATGTCTGCGATCTTTTCGAATTTGCTTTTACAGCGAACTGCTACAGCGCTTGGAGCCTGTTGTTGCTTCGGGACGCTCTTCCGCCTGTCGTCTCATTGGGTGGAATCCCAAAAGAGTTTAGAAACTCACTCACACCAGCCATGATTCTTTTCAAAGGTAAAGTGCAGGTTCATTTGTTTTATCTATTTTTATTTTATTTTTTGTATTAATCATTTTTATTTGAATAGTTTTGGGTTATGGAACGAATCATCTGAGTTTCCATTATTTCTTATGGGGAAATTCACTTTGAGCCCTGCAGTGGGCTGGCACCCTTCCCAGGGTTTATTTCCTGCCTTGCGCCCTGTGCTGGCTAGGATTGGCTCCAGCAGACCCCCGTGACCCTGTAGTTAGGATATAGTGGGTTGGATAATGGATGGGTGGATGGATGGAAATTCGTTTTGATATACAAGTGCTTTGGATTGCGAGCACATTTCTGGAATAAATTATGCTCGCAAACCGAGGTTCCACTGTATGTCCAATATGTCATCCACATAGTTTTTGCAATAGTTACTCCCTCTAACCACTCCATCTTTCATGAACCAGGGGCCTTATGTATAAATGGTGTGTACCCACAAAAATGTTGTGTATGAACGTTTCCACACTCAAATCGTGATGTATAAAACCTAAACTTGGCTTAAAGCTACGCACATTTCTACAGTAGCTCATATCCTGGCGTATGCAAGTTCTGCACACAGTTTTGCAGACTGGCGGCACCCAGTGTCAAAGCGGTGCTACTGTTCCAGTGTTGTTTCCCTTTCTTTTTTTAAATACACTGAAATTAACTGCATATTGTTCATTAGTTTAATGCATCTGATTGTAATTAACCTGTAACAATATAATGGTCCACAGAATGGTCAAACTATTCTAAATACCAAGGTTATTATAGTTTTGCCTTTTTATATTAGTTTTCATTTCTATATTTTTTCTGACCTTAATTGTAGAGAAGAGCCAAGCAAAATGACACCTTTTTATGGCTAATTAAAAAGATTACAATATGCAAGCTTTTGAGGCAACTCAGGCCCCTTCTTGCGTGAAGAAGGGGCCTGAGTTGCCTCGAAAGCTTGCATATTGTAATCTTTTTAGTTAGCCAATAAAAGGTGTCATTTTGCTTGGCTCTTCTCTACATTCATAATGGCTAACACGGTACAACACCCTAGTACTACTGACCTTAATTGGAAATTCAGCTTAGTTTTAGTTTTCCTTCATCATGTATTTTTTAGTTTTAGTTTAGTTTTTATTTCACAAAGACATTTCTATTTTATTTTTATATATATTAGTTTCAGTTTTAGTTTTAGTAATTATGGCATGGAGCACCTATGGAGTTAGTTTTGTGTCACAATCAGACAGAACTGTACACTTAACAGATTTGGATATGAGTTTAATGTTAGTGGAAGCTTACTATACTACCTGTTTTTTTATCTGGTTTTATTTTTGTCTGATAAAAAAAGCATAATCAAAACTAAACACTGAATATGAACAATTTTACACAATTTTATAATTTTTAAAATATTTTCTCATGAAAATCACAGGGGCTTATGAAGAACAGGGCTCTTAGACTTGAATCAGTGTGCAGACCCCACCTAGCTATATTGAGGGGAACAAAGAACAACAAGCATGTAGTGTCAAGGTTAGGGGTGGTGAGTCTTGAATAGCCCAACATAAAGGACAGTAAACCCATAATGAGCAGGGTAAATGCAGGTAATAGGAGTACAGACAGGCATAAAATTACAGAGACAGCATCTGAGATTAGGAACAATATATACATTATCTAAATCTGTTTATCTAAAGTAGGATTTCAGAAAACATGGAGCCTACCGCAGCAGGTTTGGATGCAAGGCAGGAAAAATCCCTGGTTTGTAATATGTATGATAAGGCTGATGTTAAGAACAAAAAGAATATGATATTTCAACTATCTATTTTGGGAGAGAGAGAAAAACATTGGAAAAAAGAGAGACAAATATTTTAAAATATTCTGCTAACGGATTACTTTCACAATATCAGGTATATTGAGTTGTGAATATGAACTAAAAAAGATAAATTAATAAATATGGAATAAATACAAAAACCCATTAGTAGTTTTTCATCACTTGTCAGACTTTCTACCTTTGTTTGTATGGCTTTGTTGTTAAACAATGTTTTTACAGCAAAAGTGATTGGTCAGTAACAATATGCTGATCTTGTATGATGACCTAGTAAGTCTCTTGATCAGCACCGTTTTTTTTTTAAAACCGGGAGAGGTCTCCCCTCGACTTTCTTGTATACTCAGATATGGGGATGAATATTTGAGGAGTAAACTGCAAGTCAATGATTATATTTTTATATTATGTACATTAAGGAACCATCAACAACAAATCAAATTAATAATATATTGAACAATTATTAAAAAAAGTAAAGTTGAATAAATCCAACTCTGCAGCTGTATAAAAAAAAAAAAAAATGAGTATGTGTTCAGATAAAGTACCACTTCTGGGTGATGGATTTGGCCCAAAAGTTAATACAGATCTACAATTGTGGTGTAACAACCACATGCCGAATTTAATCCATCAATCTAGTTACGTTTTTGAGTTATCATGCTGGAGTTTTAGAGTGAAAATAATAGATCGTTATTTGGAACACGTGCATTTCAAGTGTGTACATTTTGTCATTTACTACTAAAATTTGAAAAACGTTTCTGTTTTAACAATGTGTTTATACAGATTATTGTAGAAACGAAACACACATGAAATGCATGTGTTCCAAATAACGATCTATTATTTCCACTCAAACTCCAGCACATCACTCTCAGATAATCAACCAAGGCATGAGTTGGAAGAACTTTGTGCATGTTCTGCAGCTGTGGGGGGATGGAATAGCAGTCTGCTTGCTGCTTGTCTTTATTGGCACATTTACAGGACAAAAGACGCTGACGGAGAGGTGCAAATGGACTTAAGATGGGCTTCTACAAGGGATCTACGAGTTTTTTCTTAGGTTCTGGTAATTCTAGTGTTGAGGGCTATTTATATTGATTTGCGTATTCAAAGAGGCGTAATTCTGGGAGGAGATGGGGTGGGACAGCAGGTGAGTGCACGTGCTTTACTTTTCACACTGACTGGGATTTATGTAGTGGAAGAACCTGGAAATTGGCGTTTGCACAGATTTATGCATCTGGATTTTTTTGTGTGTAAGCACATTTTCGCTTTTGTCCGTATGTCATGTTAGAGTGTGAATTCTACACACTGCGTTATGCATGAAGCCCCAGGGCTGCCAGATTTCTAAACTCACAAAACAGGATGGCCACCATTTTGAGTGGCCAGAAGAGATGCTAAGGAACTAAGGAAGACAAAAATATAGTTCATTGTAATTAAATTATAATTATAGATATATAAACATGTATAATCTAAACATATAATTTTATGTAAATAAGTACATATATAGAAGAGAACATATATAAAATAGTCACAGAACTGCAGGTGTGTTTAATATAACTTGTAACATGTTTTATGTTTCATATAATAAGATATGATATATGTAAATAGAATGCAGACATGGCCTTCCTTGTTAGTTGAAAAGTCTTTATCAGTATCACTTCACCTTCAAAATGAATTACACATGAGGACTAGCAGCCATAATGAGTGAAACGTACATACACGATTCATACACTCGGATTCAGCTGTAAGTTACAAATTTTATTCATGAAAAGTGGTACACCAGGCTGTCCACAAAAATTTTGCAAGCCACTTTAACTAGATTTTCAATATAAAAATTTAATTAAGATTTTTTGTTCTACATACATTTTTTGTTCAATCAGGAATTTTGGAGGCAATGTGGGACTCTGGATTTGTCTGTTGAACTTGGGACAGTCTCAAGCAAATCAGGCAACCCTGTTTATGAAGCCACCCTTAACACAACACATGGTGAAGAGTTTCTTTAGTATTTTTATAACATATTCTGCGTTTCAAATTTTTTTTAACCTCATCCTCACCTCCAGTCCATTCCTTTCTAACTGTCATATTGGTCATTCCTGCATTTACAACTTTGAACCTTTCTTTTACATATACATTTTGTCAAAATCTTATTTTCACTTAAGCTTTATGTTTATTCTTCAGTACAATGCCTCTGAGGGGCAGTTGTTCACGTACCACTGTAGTGAGCACCTTCATCACTGATCACGGATGAAGCCCCACACTGTGATGATTTAGATTGACCCAGGTTTATTTGCAACTTTTTATAATAATAATTTATATAAATTAGAAAGAACAGGAACCTCAAGTCTAAACTCAGAGTGATTATTGTTTATTCTGTTAATGATTTACACTTTGATAATCAAGCTGGTTGAATCAAAATAATAATCCCTGATGTTATATTTGGGTCGAAGAGGAAGAATATCTGAATGCTAGACAAGGCTGTAGTCAGAAAGAGAACAAAAAGTAATTAAAAGCAAGTGTGTTGTGCACAGGATCAGGGCAGCTAAAACATTATTTATTTTAATACGTTGTTGTGTATCAGATTGCCAGAAAGATGCTACAAGTTGCATGGTCATACATACAAGTAAGAATTTCACCATACTCTGTATATGTGACAATATTACTACTACCTCTACTACACTTACTGCAAATGTCCCCAGCTGTCATTGTGATCACTATTCCTGCTTACTCATATATTACAGCAACAGACACTTAAATCAAATCAATGTCTTGTTGAGGGGTAAATAAAAATTACAAAGCAAGTAAAAACAGAACGACAAAACAAAAGACATACAAACATGGATTCGTAACTTTAAGCATGTTGATGCTTGTGGATGCTGCTGCCAATGTTTTAACGACCTAAACTGCCTACCAGTTTAGCCAATTTCATTAATCAGCTAGAGACAGAGGCTAATTAAATGTAAGCTCCAGAGATGGATGCAGAACTTCATTAAGCCTTACACATGTTGTGATGCCACAGTCACACTTCGGTTCAGTGGTTCTACATGATAGTAATCTTTTATTTTTTCAGAGTGACTCTAAAAAACAGACAATTACATTTCTGATAATATTTTTGTACCTATTTTTTTTATAATGAAGTAATGATTTCAATATTGAACTGGTTACACTCTATCCTATTTTTAAATTTATAAAACCATATGCAATCATCACCTGTTTGCTAGAGAGTGGTTCCTAATGGCAACTGATGCATTGAGGATCACCTTCTTGAATAGTTACTGTATGCTTAAATGATTAAGGACATCAAATGCCAGTTTAGGCTCAGATAAAACCAACCTCCACCTTCACATGTGGATCCCTGAGTCCTTGTGTTGGAAAATGGTGTTGGCTTTGACCTGCTAAATTAAGACACATTTAACAGCATGACAGTCTCTCTAAGAAAGCAAATTTACATTTACTCATAGGTTTGCATAATGAAAGAAAAAAAATAAAAGCTGTGAAATGCGCAGATGTTATCACAGCCATGACAGTCTTCTGGAACCCTGCGTTGAAATCCTGGGCAAGTCTACTTGTTCTTCCTGAGTCTACATAAGTTTAGAATAGAAAGCTTTATTGTCATCACACAGTAGTATAATGAAATTGAAGGTGCAATTCCTAATTGATGCTAACAAATAGAACAGCTGCTAAAAAGAACGAAGAATAACATAAAACAGTAACAGTATAAATTAACAGGAAAGTGTACATATTACCTGATTACACTATACATACAAAATTCATATTCATATATATATTCATATATACACACCTGAAACCTCTCAATATACAATATTAAATAACATTGCCTTTATTGCACATTGCCAGAATTCATATAATCAATGATGCTACTGAAAGGTGTCAAGATTGTTAGGCGGTTGGAGGCAGATCATAGTTCAGTTCTCTGATTGCACAAGGGTAAAAACTGTTCAAGAACCTTGAGGTGCAGGTCTTAATAGACTTATAGTGCCTTCCAGAAAGCATAAGGGTAAAAACAAAGGTGATAAAGGCAATTAGTAATATTGCGGTCTGGCAGAAACACTAGGTACAGTAAATATCCTCTAATGCAGGCAGATGTATATTGATCATTTTTGGGGTGATTTGATGACTCTTTGAAGAGCCTTCTTGTTAACCTCAGAAAAGTTGGCATACCACACTGTCATGTGAAAGACGAGTATGCTTTCAATACAGCAAAAAGAAGCTGCTCTGTCAAGTTGGCCTTCTTCAGTATCCTTAAGAAGCAGAGCCGCATCAGTAACTCCCAGGAATTTGAAACTGGGCCCTCTCTCCACTTTGTCTCCATTGATGTATAATGGGATGAGGTTATCACCCTGCCTTCTGAAGTTGATGATCACCGCTTTGGTTTTTGAGGTGTTAAGTGTTAAGTTGTTGTTGGAACACCATTCTGACTGCAAGTCTCCTCTCTGTAGGCAGACTCATCACCATTTTTGATCACCCCCATCACTGTTTCTTTAGATTTTTCTAAATATCTGAAATTTATGTTGATTGGCAGTTCTAAACTTACAAAAAAATGACGGGGCCTTGAAATGGACTGGTAGCCCATGCTGGTTTAATTCCTATCTTGTGCCCTTGTGATAGAACAAACAGAGACATACAAACATCTAAGAATAAATAAATAACTGTCTCTTTATTTTGTTTATAGCCTATATTGATTTAAAATAGTGTAGTAGTCTTTAAAAAATTGTTTTCTGAGTCTTCACTTGTAGTAGTGTTAAGAGAATAAATAGTCCAGGAAGGCACACAGTATAATTAAACATCTCAGCCAACATGCACAGTCACTTTTCTCTCTTCTTCATTATAGTGAATAGTAATGGTCCATTGGCATTTGCTCCAATTGTTTCAGGGGCAGGGTCTATCATCATAAGGCTACTCAACAATTACATCATGTTGACAAATGTCTGAGTGTACCTGATATGAGTTGAAATGTTCTATGTTCTTTTCTGTGTAACCAAGGCTTAATGTGTCCTTCACTTCCAGCACATCTGCCATATAATTTGTAGTATTTACAAATAAGAAGTTCCTATTCATTTCTCTCTAGAGAAATGCCTTTCTATGTATACAAAACATAGGGTGTGAGATGGGCTATATTATTTTCTTTATCTTGATTATGTAGAATGATTTGTTTTAAAGGCCTATTGTTAAAATTATATCAGCCTTTATAAGCTCAAGCAATTCAATATTTGTCAGCATTTACTATTATGAACTGAGCTGTTCATATGCATGTTCCCTAAAATCTGCTGTAACAAAGAATATCTGCTGTAATTATTACATGGATGATCTCAGATGTGATCTAAAGATAGATAGATAGATAGATAGATACATACATACATACATACATACATACATACATACATACATTATTAATCCCAAGCGAAAATTCACATAATCCAGCAGCAGTATACTGATACCAAAAAAAAACCAATATTAAATTAAAGAGTAATAAAAATGCATGTAAAAACAGATAATAACTTTGAATAATTTTAGCGTTTACCTCCACCCCGGGGTGGAATTGAAGGGTCGCATAATGTGGGGGAGGAACGATCTCCTCAGTCTGTCAGTGGAGCAAGACAGTGACATGTCTATTTAAGAAGCATTACTTAAATGTGAACTTGAAGAATATATAACATGAATGGGAAAGTCCTAATATTATTATTTTATTTACTAAAGTAATGTATGCCACAGTAGAAGCTCACTGTTAAAGCAGTAATTGCCCCTTAACATTGCAATTAGAAAACGTAGCTAGACGCTTTCTGTATGTATGTTTGATCATTCTGTCATAGAGCTGTTGATGAATTTACTGTAGTCTTACTCCTCCAGTATACTTACTGTATATCCACATTTGTTTTCATAAATGATTCCCAGTGTACCTTAACACAAAGCAATCATAGTAATAGTAGTAGTAAGTACCATATATAGTTGCGTATAAGTCGGGTCTTGAAACGCGAAAAATTGATCATAAAATCAGACCCCGACTTATACGCCCGTTCAAAAATACAACACTTATTTTTTTTCTTTTACATCTTCTTGCTTCCTCTAATCTCACATCAGTTTGTCAGACACGTCAAATTTTGTTGCAGCAGCGTAGTTCCCAATTTCTTTCGCCACACCAATGACTTTTAATTTAAAACCAGCTTCAGATTTTCTTCTGATCGAACGCTCCATTGTAGATAAGAAATGCTCTCATGATAAAGGTGTATGAGGGTGTGAGATACAAAAAACTCAAAACAGTGGAAACGTCGCATCAGAATAGTTCGGGTATTACCTTGTGGTCACGTAGACACAATACATAGAAAAAAAAGGCAGTGCGCTCCGTGGTTACTCTCTCAGACGGGCGTTAGCATATCATAATTTCTTGGTTCAATAGCGTGACTTTTCCACATTCGACTTATACGACCGACATTATAAAATACCGGAAAAAATATGGTAAAATCAAGTCCAAATGTATCCGCGGAGAACTTATCCACGAGTATATATGATAGTATTGGCACATTCACAGAGTACAGTGATAGCCTCACTTTCATGTCCAGACATAATATAAAGCACAAAATTATTAAAATTCGCAAATCAGTTTTACTTAATAGAAAACACAGTTCATCTTACCACAAGAACTAATTTCTCATGTTTCTAGTTCAGTTACTGTACGCTCCAATGTCCTGAAACCTTGTTAAATAAAGTCCCTAAGAAATCTGCATGCATTAGTTAAACTGGGGTAAGTTTATATTAAAAGGTGTTGCACTCAAGTGGCATTCTTGATATAGTTGGAAGAGGCTAAAGCTATGTAAAATAAATATATATTGATAGATGATTGCAGCTTCTGCTGCATTAATGTAATCACGTAACTACTTTTTAGCATTTACAATGCGGAGTAAATGAGGTTTGCTTGGTGTTATCAATTGACTGCTTTGCCCTGTACACTGATAAAGCAATTCAGGTAGGTCTATCAAAATAAAGGAACCCCAGAAGAAGTGGTATCTGAATCTTTAATGATTTACAAGACATTCATATTTTTTCAGATATGTCAGTGCTCTTTATTATATTTAATTAAAGTAAGAGCATATTTTTGTCCACAGTAGCCTCTTTTGTCCTCAGTAAAGTGATGTAAAAGTCAAGCTTTGATTGAAATAAAGGGATTAAATACATTAAAACAATAGACTGCAGGGATTCATTGTCACTTCTTTGAGCTGTAAAATGAATGGACTGGCAGTGGCAAATGGCCTGACCCTCCATAAAAAGGCCATATTTATTTCTAATTAAAAACAGGTCCCTTAACTGCCCTCTTTCTTCATTCATCAAGAGACTGTCATTTGCAGAAAGTGATTTTTTTCCTCCCTTTCACAGTAAAAGCTGCATTTAGGCAGAACATAATGACTTGGCTTTAAAAATCTCATTATTATACACAATCGCCTAGAGCCAGTAAAGGTGGCACAGGGATGGAATTGGGTTGAGGACAACATTTCCAAAATTCAGCAGAACTCTTGACTTAAAAAAACTGTAAACATTTACAAAACTAGACAGAATAACTGAATCTAAAGTATGTGCCTACTTTGGAAACAGGTTACTCATCAATGCATTAGCTAACTCCACAAGTGCATTCATATCATTTTTTTAAAATTCTTTACTTCATCTTAATAGCTTCTATTATTCCAATGCTCTGTATCATTTCTAAATTAACCTTAGGTAACTGTGTATTTTCAATGCAATGCATTGGCGTTGGTTCCCTGCAACGTTGAATTGAGTGGATTCAGGAAATTGAGACTTGTGAATTGTCATCAATGAATTAATAATGACATGCAGATAGATAGATAGATAGATAGATAGATAGATAGATAGATAGATAGATAGATAGATAGATAGATAGATAGATAGATGTCTTGCAGGAGAAATGCCTACACTTTTAACTATGCATTATAAATAATATGTTTTATTATAACTAAAAGCCACACATACAAGGTCACGAAGGTCTGCTGGAGCCAAACCCAGCCAGCACAGGGTGCAAGGCAGGAAACAAACCCCAGGCAGGGTGCCAGCCCACCGCAAGGATAAACATTTTTCACTTTGTTAATTGTTTCTTCAAAGACTTGTATGCTTTCCTCATAACTATTAAAAGTCAAGATTAATTCTAATTTCACTTTCGGGCTGAGTCTAAATGTCATGGTGTGATTTATGGCACAAATTCTTTTGCATTTTAAACAAATATTGTTTAACATAAATTTGAAGCATATTTTCCATTATGCTTTTAAATTGACTTTCATTTGCATACGAATGATTCATATTTTAATACTAACTAAGCTTATACTCCTTATTTTGGACAATTGTTTTATCTCTGACACACAGAAGATTTCACCTAGATGCCCATAGCAGCTTTTAGACTTATCTCAGGATGGATAATTGTGGCAATCTCACTCTTAAAAGCTTTAAGTGTTTTGTGGCAGTTACTTTAGCTAACAAGATACCAGGAATGATGATGTGAAAATAATGAGAAAAATTAAATAAACACAATGATAATAATGTGCGCTGTGTTTCTTAAGAGGAAGGCTGAACAAGTGAGGCAGCATGTCCTGCTACTGGTGTTCAAGTTATTGTTTGTGTACAGGTATTCCTCCAATATTGTTAGACTTTGTGGTTTTGTAGAAATGTGAAAGGTTGAAGGGTTATTCTTTCATTCATTTATTTGCTAACTTTGAATCCAATACAAAAGCTAGAGGCCAAGTTTAGGAACACTGGCTTCAAGGTGGAAATACAGTATGCAAGACTGAAATAATAATAAATAGTAATAATACATTTTATTTATATAGAAATAGCTGTAAGTTTGCAAGATTTTTATTTATTGCAAAGATTAATATTTTTAAATTACTCTTAATATGTCCCTTAGGGATTCTAATCAATCAGTATCAAAAGCCAACTCTGCTGACATTCTGATTACAAAGCAAAATGGAAAAAAAAACAAATAAGTAAATAAAAAAATAAATTGAAAAGCTAGAAAGGTAGACAGCCTGAATTTCTCAACAATCAACACAGATGAACATTTAATACCTTCGAGCGTTTCAATGAACAAGAAAATCGTAACAAAGATATGCAAAGTGTTTCACTTGAAAGAGCACAGGGAGGGCACGCTTCACATCAGCATGTAAAAATATGCAGTGAATAGAATTCAAAGAGCAGAGAAAGAGAGAGAGAGAGATGCTCAGCTATCCTGTGTCTTTCACAGCTATTAGGCTAGAGTAAGGTATGAGGTGCTCTACTTGAAAAGGGGCATTGTCAAAAGTAAAATTTAATTTTCCCAGCTATGTAGTTCTCTTTACTTGAACAGATACTCTTCTACATGTTGCTGTTTATAGGTATGGCTTTATGCCTGATATCTGTTTTTTGCAGCTTTTCCTTAAAACAATATTTTGTGTGAGTAGCAGCACATTGGCAGAGCAGCTAGTGCTGTTGCCTTGCAGCGTTGGAGTCTTAGGTTTGATTCTCAGCCCAGTCACTGTTGGTGTTCTGCATTTTCTCCATGTCTGTGTTAGTTTTCTGAAAGCACTCTGGTTTAACCCCCATGTATCTGAAAGACATTTTGATTATTGATAGTGTGAGTGACTGTGGATATGCCAATGCACCCTTTGATTGACTGATGCTCCATTTGAGGTTGCTTTCTTCAGAGCACCTAAAGGTTCCTGTCCCATTTGGCAGTAAAAAGTAAGTTTGGAAAATATATTTTAATTAAAAAAAATGGCAACATCCATCCATCCATTATCCAACCCGCTATATAATAACTACAGGGTCACGGGGGTCTGCTGGAGCCAATCCCAGCCAACGCAGGACGCAAGGCAGGAAACATACCTCAGGCAGGGCGCCAGCCTTACCGCAGGGTGCACACACACACCAACACACCAAGCACACACTAGGGACAATTTTGAATCGCCAATGCACCTATCCATATAATGTAAAATTGTCGCAGTGAGGTGAAATATGAGGCTGCATGAATCGTACCTTACAGCAGGGGTGCCCACACTTTTTCGGCTAGCGAGCTACTTTTAAAATGACCATATATATATATATATATATATATATATATATATATATATATATATATATATATATATATATATATACTGAGCATACTTTATACATAAAATGTATGTTGTCGTACCTTCCATAACTGAATAAACTTTATGGCACAATAACAATTCAATACATGTATGGTCACTACAGTATTTCGATGTAATAATCTTCATGTAGAAAAAGGCTGACTCGCATAAATAAGTAGAGCAGAATAATGCAGTCAAGGAGCTTTTGAATTCAGCTGAGTGAAAAATGACGGTTGTCCGATTACCTGCGATTTTAGTTCCCTCTCTTTTCTCTTTCACAGATCGCTCATCGGAAGGAAGTCAGTTTCATAGTTTTATGAACAGTTCGAAAGTGCCTTTCCACATTTTCCTTCTTTAGAATAGCAATGATAGATTGACAGATCAGACAAACGCACTTCGATTGTGACATTGTGAGAAAAAAATCCTCTTCTAATTACACATAAAGTCCATACCCTCCTCAAACAATTTATTTTAAATCCCTTCTTTAGTCGATATAAATTGGAAGGCTAACTAGATCACAGCCGGAGTTTTCCAGTAGCTCGCGCGTTTGATCGCGCGTGCGGGATTGCCAGTGTGTTAGAAGTAAAGAGATCTCAGACTGACGGCCCTGTATGTCAATTAAGTGGCAAATGCCATTGAGAGGATATATGATAGAGTAACGTTTTTTAAAAAAATTTTTTGAATGCAACGCGATCTACCTGCACTACCTTTGTGATCTTCCGGTCGATCGCGATCGACGCATCGGGCACCCTTGTTTTACAGGAACCTCTTGGTTAGCGTTTAATGACACTTGTGTTTTTGACACACAATTTAGACAGTTGTACAGCTAAACAAGTTTGTAACTTTAAACATGGATCAATGTGGCTGTCATAGATAACGGTTGAATCAGTGATTCATCTATAACCTGAGAAAACCAAAAAGTATAGGATCACAAATGGATGAATTTGTAGAAATAATTAATAAAGTTCCCTGCGGTGTGCTGGTGCCCTGCCCGGGGTTTGTTTCCTAAAATTGCTGTAAGTGTATGACTGAGCAACAGTTACCTGAAATATGTACTCCGTGTACTGAAAACTCAGATTCTCATACTTTTTCAACTCACAGATTCTGTATACTGCGGTGGGTTGGCACCCTGCCCAGGATTGGTTCCTGCCTTGTGCCCTGTGTTGGCTGGGATTGGCTCCAGCAGACCCCCGTGACCCTGTAGTTAGGATATAGCGGGTTGGATAATGGATGGATGGATTAATAAAGTCTGTCAAAGTATCAATACTTTCTTTCCATTTAAAATGCTCCAGTCACTAAGACTGAATTCTTAATATGGATTATTGAATTGTTAGAATACTTTTACCATAGAATATTATACATTTTCTGCGGTGGGTTGGCGCCCTGCCCGGGATTTGTTTCTGTCTTGCGCCCTGTGCTGGCTGGGATTGGCTCCAGCAGACCCCCGTGACCCTGTGTTAGATGAATGAATGGATATTATACATTTTGTTCTTCTGCAAAAAGACCTTTACTTCATCTTGGCACATTTTGAACATATCGATTGAAGTCTTAAATAAATAAACTGGGAATGCATCGTAAAATGCAGACATTTACATTAAATAGGAAAGGAGATAAAAAATGAGAAGTGCAGAACTAACCAGCAAGTGAATAAACACAATAGGAAAACACCTGAACAGCAGAGAAGAAATTTCAGAAAGTCATCCTATTGTTATTGTGAAGGGTTGTTTTAACACACTAATAACAGGAGAATAACAGAGAATATAATGTATAATGAACAGAAAGATAACACATTAATATATACATTGAAAGTATAGGCACTGTATGTGTAATTCATATTCTTATTAATTTTCCATCAATTTATAAACCAATAATTTATTTTTGTCTTACTTTTACATGACATAGTTGAATAGCTTTGTATTTTGTCCCATTCTTGGCTTTTAGTCAACTCTGTTTATTGTATTTTGGCCTTGATCCAAAATGAGGAAAACTAATTCCTTTTTACAAACAGAATCGTCCGATTTGTTGAGGGCATAGGTGACCAAATACACTGGGGTTGGTGAAATCTATACAGATACACTAGACCAATATTCAGATTCATTTGGACACTGCATGTGGCTAATACAGTTTGTAAACAAATCAGAAATAATAATATTAAGCTTAATTGAACAATGGGGAGATGGAGTTAGAAAAAATGAAGCATGAGTAAGACTAGCGATTCCTAATGGACTCTGATATCTTCAAGCACATGGTGTACCCAAGGGAATAAAAAGAATAAAGGATGTACACTGCGTGGAGCACAGGTCAAAAAGATTTGTGATTAAACTGAATAATGTACACGTCTGACCATTTTCAGATTTAAAGCCTCATTTATCACTAGGACAAAGCAAAACACACAACATTATTTATACGTATTCCTTACAGATGTATATTTATGTATCTGTCAGAAATCATCAGCTTTCTAAACTATGCATATATTTTAAAACAGTTTCATGCCACAAAAATTGTATATACAAAATAAAGGTTTTAAACCATTTTTGTATTATACCTCTGATTCATAGCTTACTAATACAAAATAATTAGTAACAAAGTCAGGCTCAAGTACTTAATAAATTAGGGCCTGTCCAAATATTAATTTACTGGTAAATAAATATTTCAGTTACCAGACAATTATTTAGACTTGGATCTGTTTTGTACAGAAGCTTATTCCCGCCACTCAAAAAAAAAAAAAATTGCATTATTTCACAAAAAGTATTGCATTATTTTGCAATAATGATTGCATTATTTCACAAAAGTCATTGCCTTGTGGGCATTGTGCATGCATATGCTGCAGTCATCAAGTGGCAGCTAATGAGGAAGAGGTTAAGTACATGCATAGTGTGCAATCAAGTGAAAAGAAGTAAATAAAGGTTTTAAGTATACATTTTATCCTGCATTTAATACATTAATAAGCCTAGTTTAGGGTCACAGGGAGCCAATGATTATCACAGCAGCAGTTGGTGTAAGGAAGAAACAACTGAGGTGAACAGTGCGCTGGTCCTTTGCAGGGCTCAACTGCACGGCCAATCAAAACAGAGTGTGCTGTACTCAACCCAGTAAAAGAAACACATAAAGTATCAGTTTAATTTTAATCAACTTATATGCAAATAGATATTGTAAAACAGTTTTAATCTGGTGGCGTAGATGTCAATTATCAGTGAAGTGTTTATTCGTTTCTGCAATGATAAAGACCAAACGGAACCTTTTTTAAGGTCTTGTTACATAATGGTAAATGAGTAATAGATGCATTTTTGCAGTACCTAACCTAAAACGTTACCTAATCATTTTTAACAGTCAAGCAACAAATGCACAGGGAGATCATGCAAAAAACTATGGAACCTCTAGCGCTGTGAGGCAGGAATGGCAATTGTATGCTGCCACTTTGCCTATATGCTAAAACATCTTGTGGAAGCCGTCCCAGACACAGTCTGGCAGACATCGTATAATCACCCACACACATTTATTTACAATTGTTATATACAAAGGTGAAGCACACAACCCTACAAAATTCCACCAAAGTCCAGGCCTTTCTCACACTGCCTCTTTTCAGGCTGCCTCCTTTCCACTCCTCCTGAGCTCCTGTTTTATAATCACCTGGATGTGCTCCAGGTGCCTCCTGATAATGTTCTGCCAGCACTCCCCAGTATGGCGGAAGTACCGGCTGCACACCCAGAAGCACTCCTGGGGTCCCTGCTCTTCTTCCCCCCAGTACTTCCAGGTGCGTGACCAGGTACCACCCCCAGCCACTCGCCACAGTGCCCCCATCGCCAGCGAAGACCCGTCGGGTGGTGCGGCCCATCCTGCAAGGGCAGATTTCCCACAAAGCGGGTCCTACTGTGTATCCAGAACCCGGTCCTGCAACACAACAAGCAGAAACAGACACTGCTTAGACACTACCACCTGGCGTCCTTTCATGCCTTGCACAGGCAACGCTCCCCACTCTGACCGGCACCCCGGGATATGCCTCCTCGGCACCTCCTCCGCGGGTTCCGTGCTCCCCTAGTTGAGACATCAACGGGACCGTTCGCACCCCCATTACCTCAGCCAGCTTTGGGGTTTCCCTCTGTCTCTGCAGAGGGCGGCCTTTCTCTGAACGTGAGCATCCTGCCTCACGTCCTCCCTTATCGGAGGAACTGGCTCTCTTCCTTCGATTCCTCCTCTTTCTCTGGGACGCTGTGACGGTTTGGGTCTCCCCATGGGAAAGGTATAGAACCGAGGCCGGTTTCACGTACCTGCCCCGCCGTACCGCTCGGCTGAAGGATCCAGCATCGCGTCGTTATGTCCACTCACACAGCAAGATCACGGATGCGACTGCCTATCTCACCAGCTTCTTTAATTCCTCACGGAGGGCATGTATCACCTGTGAAAGAGACTCTGCGGGCTGAAGGCACTCCTCCAGCTCGTGCAGAGCCGCCGGCAAGCTAAGAAAGTCAGCCAACGGAGGACTTACCTGTCAATCAGTCACACACGCCGGCTGCTTCCTGTGGGGCCTCTCCCTCTGCCCAGTTGGGTCCTACCCCGGCTCAGGATGGACATTCCTTGGTCTCGCCTCCATACAATCATCAGTGGGCACACAAGAAACACCTTCCAATCCCATGTCTGTCTCAGGGAGGGACTTATGGTCTGTGGCCATCTTGCTTCCACTCCGTCTGGTGTAGTGACGAGCCTCCGGGCAGCTCCGCAGCTGCCATGGCTTTTTAAGCTGCAGCATCTCCTACTCGGCAGCTCTCCCTGCTGCTGTACATCGACGAAGCCCTGGAGATCAGCACGCGTCTGCCACTGATGCGGATCCGAGCAGCCCCTGCCTGCAACACACAAAACACACCCGGCCTGCCTGGGCCAGCTGCCAGTGGGCATGAACTCACCTCCCGGGTCCCGTCTGTCCGAGGAAACGTCCTCTGCGTGGCCTCGCTAGACGCAATGCCTTCAGTGGCGTTGCGCTCGTAGGAGCCCACTGCACCCCAGGGGGAACGGCCCTTCTGTGGACTGGTGGTGGTCCGTGGGGCGAGTCTCTCTCACGGGGTTGTGTGCATGCCACTCCTGCGGTGCATGTGTGGGCTCCCCTGCTGTGCCGGGCCATCCACAAAATTATTTAAACAGTCGGGTCCGCCTTGTAGCAAGCGGAGAGTCCCATCTAGGATGCCATTATGGAAGCCAGCCCAGATACAGACAGGCAGACATCATATAATCACCCACACACATTTATTTACAATTGTTATAAACAAAGGTGAAGCACACAACCCCCCAAAACTCCCCCAAAGTCCAGTCCTTTCTCACACTGCCTCTTTTCAGGCTGCCTCCTTTCCACTCCTCCCAAGCTCCGTCCTTCTTTGCTCCCAACTAAAACCCCTGAACGGAGGAAAGCAGACCCTTTTATAATCACCCGGATGTGCTCCAGGTGCCTCCTGATAATCTTCTGCCAGCACTCCCCAGTGTGGCGGAAGTACCGGCTGCACACCCGGAAGCACTCCAGGTGTCCCTGGTCTTCTTCCCCCCAGCACTTCCGGGTGTGGCGGAAGTGCTGAGGGCCAAGGCTCCTCAGGAATTGGGGCGCCCCCTGGTGGTAACCACGGGCCCCTATAGAGTTGAGCTTCCAAGCTCCGTTCCCATGGTCTCCAAAGCCACCAGGGTGGTTGCCCCCTCATGGTCGGGAGGAGGCGCAAGTCCTCCTCTGGTCCTCCTGGGCATTCTGGCTAGGTACCACCCCCAGCCACTCGCCACAATCTGTACTAAACATACTAAATTTTAAACTGATTAAAATTAAATATACATCTATAGTAGAGTTTTGCTCATTTCTTACCATTTGATTAGATTTGATTACCATTCACTACATGAATGCTTAATCTCTCCATTAACAGTTGTCACTAGATGACTACAACACGTGCATGATGATAACAGCAGCAGTAGGCAATATTTTTGTGAAATAATGCAATAGTAATAATGCAATAATTATTGTAAAATAATACAATTCCTTCATAAAATAATGTAATACTTTTGGGAAAAAAACATATTCTTTATTTGGAGTAAAGAGAATAAGCTTCTATAGTTTTGCTGCCTTTCATTAATTTATTTTACTAATGTATTATTCTTACAATAATCTGAGACAAAAGAAGGAACTTGAATATCTTGGAAAAATATGCTATCTCTACCTTTCAATGGACTCCCTCCCAGCCAGAATTGTCTTACACCTTACTGCTGGGATTAACATTGTTTCTGTGCAGCCAAAACTGGGTAAGCAGGTTAGAAAATTGATTGGTGGATATAAAATGACTCATCAAGTAGCAAATAACTAAAGAAATCAGCTGATCTTATGCCAACACTGTAAGCAATTAAACGTTCAGGAGAGAACAAAGTTTTAAGAACACTATGGTAGAATATGAAATGTAATTTAAAAAATCAGGCACATACATTCTTGTGTCCAGCAGGGTTCTTGTGTGATTGTGGCATGTTACTTAACCCGGATCTATATAGTTATAACATAAAAGACAATACCCCTCCCTAGTGATACCTCAGTAAGAAATCACGTAGGAAAAATAACTTAGCTTTGTTTAATGTTGACTTACACTGCAGATAATGCAAAGACGAATGAAGCCTGTGACAAGATCCAGTCCTGGAGTGGGGGCCTGAGGAATGGAGCCTGTCGGTGTCATCAACTCAGGTGTGGAAGGTATTCTCAGGAACAGGTGGTGATGTATTCCATCTGTTCATTGACTTCAAAGGTGTGCCTGGTAATGTTCCAAGTCTTTATACTGTTTCTCCACGTTCAGGGCTCCCTTCAGATGAGCATGCAATTCCAAACAAGACAACCATTCTCTCCAACAGATAAAAATAGTACATGCTTACAGCTTCCCACAGTCTTACTGTGCATGGTGTCTATTTGTCCTAGTCTGTCTTTTTGTCATATCGCTTGCTTGGCAGTTCTGTGTGTCATCTTCTGTACTTCCTATATCTAGATATGTGAATAAAAATCAGGTCTTTTAAGATATATTTGCACAGAGCACAGTGACGTATTAAACTTATGCTTTCAGAGTATTGGGTGCCTTAGAATAATTAAAACCTTTAACAAATCAAACCCTTAGGAATAGTCATGTGACTAATTCTCTGCACCTCAGATGCTGAGGTGAGAACAAAAAGCACAAATTGACAACTTATCAGGGGTTTGAAAGTGAACATTGTCTTTTAATTGTATATTGGGAGTCCGTGTTGTTTCTCAGTCATATAGGAAGATCTCAATTGCAAGTTGAATCAACCAGATGATGTCTACTTTGTAAAACCACCATGACAAATCAGAAGTAAATTAGCAGCTTATCTTTTCACTTGAAGTGATCTTTAACAGGTTGCCTATACTGTATGTATGAAGCAATTGGTCTGGCTAGTGAATGTTTTGAGTAGGTGTGAACAGCTATGATGTGTCTGGTGATTAAACCTAACAGCACCCAGGGCCATATACAAAAAGGAGCTATGTGCACAATCAACTATATAATAAAACACTAAGGTTTGTGTGTACAGTTCATCAGAGCAATCTGATTGGTCAGTTTGGCTTTGTGGTGAGTGGTCAGTTTGGCTTTGCTGATGCAAAGAAAGAGGAAATGCGAGTGTGAGACACACAAGGAATAGTGAAGGTACATGCTGAGAGAGTTTCCCTCAAAGATGGAAAGTAAAAAAGAAATGGACAGGAAGCAAGAAAGGCACCTCAAAAATAATGAGTCTGAAAAGCAGGCCTAGTGCCTCGAGAAAGGGTTCACCAGTGAACATGTTCAGACACAGAGAAATGCAAAGGAAAAATCCTGAAAGTACACATAGGACAAAAGATCTCCAATAGTGTTAAATTATTCTGTTACCTTGGCTAGTATCTTTATAATTTACTTAGTTGATAATTTAATTCATGGCTTATATATGGGAGTATTACATATTTATAAGTACACGTTATCAAAGTTAAATTGGGGTAGATATACTAGATAAACCCAGGAATGTCTTGTTACCCAAAATACTGTGTTTGGAGGATTTCCATTGTTTTGGCAGTTTACAAAAGGTGGTATCATATTGTATTTCAAAAATGTTATGTTAGTTCACAGCATTATTATATATCAGAATTGAGCAACTCAAAGCAAGCTATATATATATTTTTATTTTTCTTCACCTGTGGGGCATGTCTTCCCCGTGTCCCACAGGCAGTACACAGTACACAGTTCCAAAAGCACCAACCAAAGCAAAACACACACTACTCTTTGCACCACCACTCCTCCCAGAAAGCGTTGTCCTCCTCCTCTTGACTCAGGCTCCTGAAGTGGTGGGTGCTGGCCCCTTTTATAGTTCACCCAGAAGTGCTTCAGGTGCTTGATCACCTGCCTCTGAATCCACCTCCGTGTGTGGCTGAACTACGGTCCAGACAGGCCCAGGAACCCCTGCAGTGCCTCCTGGTGGCCACCCCAGATCCCAACAGGGTTGTGGAGAATTCCATCTCCCATGGAGCCCAGCGGGTATCTGAGGCACCACAGTCACCCAGGGAGGCTGCCACCAAGTGTTCCGGGTAATGTACTGTGCAGCCCATGCTTGCTCCCCTGGCACATACACAGAAGGGATGTTCTGGATAGGCATGGGCCCCGGCCATCCGTCACAATATATATTTTTTGGAGCTGTGGAGTGGGTTTGATGTTTTAGTTTTGAACTGTTAAGTGTTTTGGGAATTTAAAAATAGTGGATAATAACAACCGCTTCTTTTAAAATGCAGCCAAGCTACGTGATTTTTTCTTTAATATTCTGTTGTATTACTTGTATTGTTTAGACTGTGGCTAATTCATCCATCATTTCTCAGAACATGCATTCTCTAGGTTTGTTATTTGATCATTAATGTTGCATAATGATGAAATATGCATGTGCTGCTTCTTCAAAAAAACCTCACATTCCACTTAAAGATGTGAAGAAATGTAACAGTAGATATGACATCATCTCTTAAATCATCCATAGCACTCTAGTTTTATTTAATTAAAGTTTTGTTCAAGTGACTCGAAAGTGAGTGCAAGGCCCTTTTGAGTGTGAAGAAAGTTACACTTGAATCCTCTTACTCATTAAACCCATATATTGTAATAAAGCCTTTTTTCTCTAAACTGATAAAACAATTGCTCTTTTACTGCATTTACTAAATCTTCTTAGGTAAATAGCCCCTGATACAGTACACAGATAGCACTTCAGTTCCATTGACTGTTCATTCTCAGTCTTCCATTCTAGACATTCTAGATCCATATTCAGTTTTTTATTGTACATGCATATCACATGTTGAGTTGCACATAGGAGAACCAAGCGTTTGCCAAATGAAGTAGAGGTTGGTAAACAAGTATGTTGAATTAGCAACCAAAGGCAAAACTAAATGCTGAACACCAGGGGCCTCATGCATAACGCAGCATGTAGAATTCACACTAAAACATGGCGTAAGGACAAAAGTGTAAATGTGTGTACACACAAAAAAATCGAGATGCATAAATCCAAGACTGTCTGAGAGGTAATTAAAAATTTTTGTCCAGAATAATGTTAATTTGGAGCAGGCCAACTTCCACGTTCTTCCACTCCATAAATCCCGGTCAGTGTGAAAAGTATGCTTGAATTCACGGAAAGAGTACACTTTTATTCAGATTAATTCTGAGACCAGAGAGCTTTTGAAATTCTGTGAGTGCTGCTAAGACTGCAGGCACAGAATTTTCTGGTCCGATATATACAGTACCATGTCATCTGCATATAATGAGATTTTCTGTTCCAGTCCTTCTCTGCTAATCCCCTTTATCTGATCAGTATTTCGACACAAATGTTATTGATGCAAACTGAAGCTTCTGGGTTAGTATACAGTAATTTAATCCATGCACAAATGTTCGGGCACTGCTTGGCGAAAGGCCTGCTGTAGTGCATCTCAGGGGATGTATTTGTCTCTAGAAAGAATTCAATTTGTTTGGATATAAATTCAGTACAATTCTCGTCAGCTAATAGAAGCGGATTGAGGCGCCATCTCGGGGTGAGTGTATGGGGCTTAGTAATTTCAGCTCCAAGATCATCGGAGCATGGTCTGAAATAACAATAGCATCGTATTTACAAGATTTAATCTTAGGCAAGAAGTTATTATCTATAAAGAAGTAATCAATCCTTGAGTAGCAATGATGTACTGGTGAGTAGAAAGAATATGTTCTTGAATTTGGGTTTAAAACCTCCAGGGATCTGATAAGTTGTGATCAGTTATAAACTTTGTAATTATCTTTGCGGTGTTAGTTGCGTTCCCCTGTGGAGGAAGTCTTATCTAAAAGTGGATTTAGAACACAATTAAAGTCCCCAGCCATTATAAGTTTATGAGTGTTCAGATTGGGAATGGATGCAAATAAATTTTGTATAAATTCCTTATCATCAACATTAGGTGCATAAACATTTATCAAAATCATTTTACAGTTAGATAAGTCTCCCATGACCATCACATATCTCCCTTCAGGATCCAATACTACATCTGATGCTACAAAATGCTCTCTTTCTCTTCCCCTTAACCCCCACCCTCCCTTTTTGCCTCCCCAGGTGAGGCTAAAACCCACTTCATGCAGTCCCAGTCCTCTGACATACCCAGAGACAGAGCACGTCCAAAGCACATCAAGCCACCATGCAGTGGCTTTAAGGTTAAAAGATAGAGATATCTGTTACCAATATAGTCTTTAAAAGAGGAAAAAGAAAAAAAGAAAAGAATTTTGCACTTAATATATATATATATATATATACACATACACATATACATATATATATATATATATACATACATACATACATATAATCTTCATCAATTTTAGTGCATTAAGATGATATCCCCAGATAATAAACCCAGGTGATGGTGTTAAAGATGTGTCCAAAACAAGCATAACAAGTCTTAATGCAGTAATAGCAATAACAGCAAACCAAGGGTATGATATTGAACAGTCTCATTTAGGGTACACATGAAATAAAATGCAAGTCAATATAAATAGCCCTTAAGCACAGCATTCTGTGAAAAGGCAATGGCAAAAGCACAGGGGAAAATAGAAGAATTTCGAATACCGAGTGTAGGCAAGGAATGACGTACTATTTGCTGGTTTAAATCAGTGGTATAAACAACAAAAGGAAGTGATTGACTGTTATAGAGTGTCGGAGAAACTCGAAAGCTCAAGTTCACAGTCGCACAGTGCCCGAAATAAAAAAGAAGTTGTCATATATCAAAATCGCCGTGAAAAGGTGAGTTGTAGCCCACCGTTTGAGTGTCATATGAAAGCTTATTAGGGTAGAGAGAAAAGAAAAAAAAATAGGGACACAGTGAGAAAAAAGCTTGAAATGTCAACTTTAATCTCAAAATTTCCACTTTAATCACGTAGTTTATTTTGTCATTAAAGTAGAACATCATAAACTTCATCTTTAAATCATTTAATTTACTAGTTTCTCAAATACCATCTTAACTATAGTAGCACGTTAAATGCTTTGTTTTGTATGTGTTTTTCTATGTGCTCTATGTGTGTGAATCACTACATGCTTCTGGGCTTTCTCTTCCTCCGACTGGACACAGAATCCATTACATTCGTTATATTACAGCTCTCTGAATAATTAAAATACTGAGATGTATATTTGATATCATTTTCATGATGATAGGAGTTAAAGCATGTTATTAAACATGGGAACATGGTGGCGCAGTGATAGTGATGAGCTGGCTCCCTGTCCAGAGACTGCCTCACACAAGATGCTTGCTGCACCGTGCGCGACCTTCGATGAAATAATTTATTGCAGCAATGCTATCTCTTTCAAATGTACTAACTCCCAATTCTTGTCCTTCCTTTTCTTTCTCCAAGTAACCAATCAGCTCAGTAATAGATGTTAAGCTATCTGTAAGCTTAGAACGCCGATTCTTCAAAACTTTTAAGGAACATTGAAATATCTTCGTAGTACATGTTTAATAATTCTATCCATCTATCCTTCCAGTATCACTCCAGGCCCAGCAAGCATACAGCGTGAGGCAGGAACAATCTGTGAACGGGGCACCAGATCGTCGCTAGTGCTGCTCCAGCACTTGATGGACTGATTGAGTGGGTTTATAGTTCTTGGGATGAAACTGTTTCTGAACCGCGAGGTCAGTATAGGAAAGGCTCTGAAGTGTTTGCCGTTTGAGAACAGTTCAATAGACAGCATGGCTGAGGCAGCGTGTGCTTGATGATAATTCTCTTTCCGATCAGATTGCACACTCAGATACAGTAGGATAAATAGTCTTAGTGGTGTATTGAGAGGAACAACGCTAAAGCAGCTATGGTATTTGGAATAGTTTGGCCATTCCGTGGACCATTATATTGTTACAGGTTAATTACAATATGATGACTTAAACTAATAAACAATATGTGGTTAATTTCAGTGTATTTATTAAGTTGTGTCAGGGATTTTGATTTAAAAAAGAAAGGAAAACCACACTTGAACAGTAGCACTGCTTTGACTCTGGTTGCCGCCAGTTTGCAATAGCAATCTGAGAATTTGCGTATGCCAAGCATTTCGCCTGCTTGAAAATGTGCGTGGCTTTACACCAAGTTTAGGTTTTATACATCGCGATTTGAGTGTGGAAACTGGGGTACGCAACATTTTTGTGCATACACACCATTTATACACAAGGCCCCAGGAAGACTTAAAACCAGAGTCTGAATTTAATTTATTTTCCTTACACTTATGTTATTTAGCAAACGTTTCCCTTTGTTTTTAAACAAAGTTCTTTATAATAGTGCCGTGAGTTTTATGGGAATCCAGATTGGATTAAAGTCACGTCCAGTTAAAAAATCATTGTCACCTCATAGGCGAGTTCTTCTGTACATCAGAGTTGCCATCATTGATATGTAGCTCCTTGTTCTTCCTTGAGTCCATTTTGCATTCCTCTAACTCAAGAAGTCTACACATGAGGGCCACCGCAAAGATGTCAATTCAACTCTGATCCTCACCCTTGTTATCAGATGAAGTACAGGTAGATTCTGGTATAAACTGGAGTTCCGTCACTAAATCTGGAATGTAAGTGGGGGAAGACACAGCTGTATGCATGCTAAATCTGCAGCCTTTACAGGCCTAGTGTGTCACTAAAGCCTAGCAGAACAAATACTCCTCCACACAGCTTTGAGCCCCTTGGCTAAGTGGCGTAAGTTTCCGCTGTGGCAGATCGATCTGGATCGCCCTTTATGGGGACAGGTGCAGGACTTGGAAGGGACCCAAGCCACATGGAATTAGATGGGCTACTCTAGGCTGGCTGCTACTACTGTATGACTGGCACATCCCCATGTCGCTAAGGATGTCCCTCCGGCCATCAACCTACTCAGAAGGCACCATCAGGGAAATGCTGCAGCAGATGCTTTTTCTGTGATCAGTCCAGATATCTGGCTTTTCTGTGACCAGTCTGGATATCTGGCTAGGGAGTGTTGCCTCACACCTGCTCAGTCCCTGTAGATTGGCATGGCTGAGGTCTGCTGTTCTTAGGCCAGGTTTTTGTAAAAACACAACTTTAAAGTGTTGGTTTAGCCAGGCACTGCTGGACTCTGGTAGTAATCTCTGTGTCATTCAATGTGATTTGCTCTGGCAAGATAACTTACGCAAGCATGGAACGTGTAAATATTTGGTGCGTTCATGGGCACGTAAGGAGTATGAGACTGTACTACTCCCGCTGAAATATAAGGGAGAGAACTTGAAAGTATGGAATGCAATGTCGGACTCTTCACCCTGACCTTTCTCAGCATTCCTCTTCCCTTTATTTGGAAAGAGGAATGATGTATTCCCACAGATCTTGGCTGCCTACAAAGTACCTCTCTCTTTAGTAGAAAGAGAGGGGCTTGCCATGGACAAGATTAGCCAAAAAGCAATACTGGAGATTGAACTTGATTTGAAAAGTGAGGGTAGGGATAGTTCCTCACCTGACTTTCTAGGATAGTTGAAAGTGGCTTTTCAACAGGCTTTTGCAACTTCAGCCTCCTCAGAGGCGGCTATTGCTTGGTTTGCTTGGTTGCTTTGGGCTCTGGGGCAATGTTGGTTTTGGAAGCAGGGGTCTTGTATGTCGAGTTTGCACTCTTGCAATGAACTGACCACAGCTTAGATTTTGCATTTGAAAAAGTACATGTCACAGATGATTTTACTATGAGGAATGTTATGACCCTGGGTTTAAATCTCCACACTTTTTAATTAACTTCTTGTATCTGATGATTTCTGATCGCATTGGGGGCAGGCTAATTGAGCAACTGGTGCTCGCGAGTGGTCACCAATGTCTTGGGGGTGTCATCTTGGCATGGAGAAGACGAGAGTTTGCATTTTGAAATGCTTCTATTGATTAAATATAGGTAAAGATGTGGATCAGTTTTGTAAGTCCTGCCTCGACAGTCATATTGTTTCTGCTCATAGAACTACTGGCCATTTTGTGGAAGGCTAACACAGAAGTTGTTGCTAAAGCTCCATCAGAAGTGTTTACTTGTGCTGGCATTCTACTCGAGATTTTTACTGACCAGAGTATGTCCTTTACATCTCGTGTCATGAAACAGCAATGTGAGAGTCTTGCAATTAAACAATTGAACACTACTGTCTGTCATCCGCAGAAACAGATGATTCGGCAGGTGGCTCATGAAAACCCAACCTCTTGGTACACCATGTTGCCCTTTCTTCTGTTTGCTGTTCGGGAATCTCAGGCATCAACCAGCTTAAATCCTTTTGAAGCAGCCATATGTGTTGGACATTTTTTAGGAAGAATGGATAAGGGTTCAAACTGAAACTCACAGGGGGAGATCTGTCAATCAGGTCGTTTCGCTCCAAAAACAAATTTCTAAATTGTCCTCCATCACGGTGGAGTAGCAGCAATGCAAACAGGAGGCACAAAAACAATTATTACAGGAAAAGCAAATTTCACAAATTCAAAAATAACAATCCAGGTATTGATACTGTCTGACCCACATAAATTTCAGACGAAATGGCAGGGTCCAGAGGTAGTGGAGGAACACATGAGCCCTGTCATTTATAAGGTGAGGATTTTGGGCTAGCAAAAACCTGCACAAATTTTACATGTTAATCTTTTGAAGGAGTGGCATGATCCTAATCAGGTGTTGGCTACTTCTGCTACAGTCTCTCAGACTGAGGTTGCTATTGGTGATGATTTGATGGACACTCAAAGACAGAGTTGCTGTCCATGATCGGAGGGAACTCTAATGTTCTTTGGGCTTTACCTGGCTGGATGGAAGTTTCTGAGCAGAGAATTTTGACCGAACGTCGTATTATGGTACAGATGCACCCAAACTGAAGGTGAAATAGATGCTCGAGTTGGATGTGATTCACAAGAGTAAATGTGAATGAAGCAGTCCAGATGTTCTGGTTTCAAACTGGATGGTTCTGTTCAGTTTTGTATAGATTTTAGACACTTGACTAATATTTTGAAGTTTGATGCCTGGTATTGATGACTTACTGGAGAAACTTGGGCAAGCCTTGCATATTTCCACCTTGGATCCCATAAAGGGGTACTGGCAGGTGCCACTGCAGGAGTCCAGTTGTGAGAAGACTGCATTTGCCACTCTAGGTGGGTTGTTCAAATTCACCAGACTCCCATTTGGTCTACATGGTGAGCCATTGACTTTTCAGCGAATGAGGAATTAGATTCTGTGACCGCATTCCACGTTTGCTGGTGTGTATCTTGATGTATCTCATTTTCAGTAATGATTGTTGATTGCACCTTATCCAAATGCAAGCAGTGCTTGATAGTTTGAGGCTGGCTGAATTGACTGCTAACCCTAAGAAGTGTAAATTGGTATGTTGGAAACACATTATTTGTGGTATTTTATGGGGAATAGTTTGATTAAACCTCAGTTGCACAAGGTATGTGAGAAGCTTGCGTGCTTTCCTCAGACTTGCTGGTTATTACAGGTGATTCATTCTGAATTTTGCCAATAGAGCTGCATTGTCTGGAGAGATGATTGTGAGAAGTCCTTCTCTGACTTAATCGTGATTTGTCTTCATTCACAGTTCTGCAGAATCCGGACTGTTCTAAGGATTTCACTCTACAGACAGTTGCGAGTGTTTTCAGTTTGGGGGCATGACTCTCTCAGTTTTTCAATGTGGAAGAATATCCCATCACATTTCTGAGTGGGAAATTACGCCCCAGGGAGCGTAATTACTAAACATTTGAGAAAGCTTGTTTGGTAATTAAATTGGAGGTGGGTGAAGGCCTTCCACTATTACTTCTGGAGCAGGCGGTTTACCCTTATAGCCTATCACGCTCCACTCTATGACTCTACTGGAAGAAAGATACAAACTCCCTACTCACTAGGTGGTTTATTAGTTTACAGCCATTTGCAACTTTGATGTTCGTCATTATCCCGGGTCAGCACTGATGTCCTCTCACATCTGGCTGAGCGCCGCTTAGACTGTCACTCCATTCATCCCAGTGTGAACAATGCTGGGGGAGCCAGTGGGAGTTTTGAAACCCTGACAACCCTCAAACTGCGGTGTGCACTGAAACTCTGTTAATGCAGGCAGGGATTGCTTGTCCATCGCAGGTGCAACTGCAGGTTCACAGGCTCGCCGTGTAACACATCTGTCGCTGTCATGGTTCATGTGGTGAACATTTAAAACAGGCCATTGACTTGGCCGTGTGCTCACTGTCTGGCTTCTCACTTGTGCTGAGAGTCTGTCTACTCTTTTAATCTGAGAAGGGAGCGAATACAGGATGATATCAGCATCATTGATTACGGGTTGGGTTTTTGTGTGTACTAAAGAGACAACTCCTTTTTGCGTAACTTTAGGACAATAATAACGCTGATTTTGCCAGAAACCTGGACTCACCTCCTTCACTCTTGTGCAAGTCTGTCACCAACACATTACAGGAGATCAGGAGGAGACAGAAATGACAGGACCTAAACAGAGTCCAGTTTGAGGCCTGCAATCTTTTATCCTGAATAAATGACATATTGCAGTTGATATTTCAAGTAAGCATAAACCTTGCTATACCAGACTAAAGTGAGGATGCTTTCAATAACAGATATATAAAACTGTACCCTTACTGATTAGGCCAGGTTAATCTTTTTAAGTTGATGGAGACAAAAACATATTTTTGTTTATGACTGTGAGTGGCAGTGGTGCTAAGCATTGTAAATGAGACCACCATGTTCATAGTGACCTTGTGGATAACTTGAGGGTAGGAGGTAGGAGCATCTCCTAAAACTAATCCTAGTATTTAAATTCAGATTTCTGAGTGTGAACAAACTAGCTGGCTAACCTTCCTCCCACTAATATGGCAACTCATCCTCATCTGTGATCAGACCAAACAGCATGATAATTGGCAAATGTCAACAGTTTAACAGAGGGGTCATTGGTGTAGAAAGGTAGGGTAAGAGATGGAACACAACCCTGTGGGGACTCAATGCCCAGGGTCAGGGGCCCTGAATGATATTACCCATGGTTCACTGTTAATCTTTTGTTTCTCAGAAAGTCACCACTCCAGACACACTTAGAGACTTGCTATGTAGAAACCCTGGAATGATTGTGTTAAATACAGAGCTGAAATCTGCAGATAAGATCCTGGCATAAGTTGCTGCAGAGTCAAAATTCTGAAAAATGTAGTGAGAGCCATGTTTAGTGTATCCTCAACAGACCTGTTGGCATGGCAAGCTGTAGGAGGTCAAAGAGAGAATCTGTGATAGACTAAATATGCTGAAGAATTAGAGTTAAATTCATTCATTATTACAGAGGTCAGTACTGCTGGCCTGTAATCATTTAAAAAGGTAATATTTTTCTTCTTGGATACAGGAGTTGGTTGTGGAAACAAGCAAGGACTTTCTGAAGATTAAGTGAAAGTGTCTGTAATTACAGGTGTCAGTACAGTGTCTTAGTGTGCAAGTAGAGATATTGTTTGGACCAGGAGCTTTACTACAAACAGACATCATGCTCAGAAGTCAAGGGGAGAAGTTGAAGCATAATGCAAAACATACACTGTCCATTGTTAGAAAAATGTTAAGCCCAGTTTATAGTGGCCGACTAATTTTCTGAACTGGCCCACATGTCACCTTTATTGTCCGTCATTTCACAGTATGAGAGGTGTGGTGATGTCTAATTGCTTCTTTTGATTACACTGGAAGAATTTCTGTGATTTGTCCAAGTTCTTCCCGGGTATGTGATACTACTGCAGACCGAGAACAGGAGCTGCCATTACCTTTCTTGTCCCTTTCTTCCTCCACATTGCAGAAAAACTGCTTATTGAGAGCAACTGACTCCAGACCTTCAAGTCCCTGGGCAATAAGAACACAACTGTCTGGAAGAAGGAATCACTTCGATCCAGAGTGACCAGAGCTAAGAGCTCTGTAACTTTCAGACAGCACACAAGAAAGCCTAGCTAATACCAGCCACTTTATTTGCTTGGCAATATTTGTTTCCTTTTATGTCACTAAGCATTGTTTTTGTTTGGACTCATAAGTAAACCGGGATGGCTGGGTTGGCACCTTTCATTTGTGCTTGTTATTCCCTCGGATGACTATACATTTCAGAAATTTCTGTTGGCTGTTTTGTGCCTGTGTTTTCATGAGCCGATTTTTTCATGCTGCCAACAAACATCCTGAAATTCATTGTGCTTTGACCACAATGAATGCTGAATTGTACGTTGGGAGTCATTGTTGTCATGTTCACTTTCACCTTTATAATTTCAAAAATCTAACTATCATATAGAAATACACATGCAACAAAGCAGCCAATGATAAAAGTATCTATGGAAATGTTTATTTGAAGAACCTGAAATAAACCCAATGGTAACTTACGTAGACTAAATACCTCTAATTCTCTCAGTAAAATAGACAGACTGTATTGTTTGTGCCTCAACCATCTGCGAATTCCAGTTCTTTTTATTTTCTTTTCCTTTTTTTACTTAAAGAGCTCAGTATAACAACTGACATTTCCAGAAACCTAAGGCCATATTGTTTGTTTTTTTTTGAAAGGTTAAAGCTTTATTGCAAAATTTCAATGGGTGAAACTGTCCATGGGTGCCTTGTACATATTAATCTGAGTGCTATTATTGCAGCATATCAATCAGACTAAACATTGTCATGCTATTTAGGTGCATATACAAATATTGACTCTATCATGCAGTGTAAGTAGTCCATTGAACATAATTTCTAACAATTGCATAGTGTATGCCCACTATTAGAGAAATAAGTCAGATGATTCAATGTCCTGTGTGGTGGTGGGATTTTCTCAAACCTGAAATAAAAATTGTTCAGTTCATCAGGTAGGGAGAGATTTCTCTGTGGAAGGGTGGCGGGGGTGTGCATTTGTAACCAGTAATCACTTGTAAAGTATTACAGACAAAGAAGCAATTATTGGTTGAAAAGAATATGTTCCAGCTTGACCTTATATCTTCTTATACCTTCTTGATGCACCTTTAACTGTCTTGACTACTTGACATTCAATTGTATCTTCACCTGTGTAAACATTTTCTTTAGCTGATTGTAACATTTTCAGATCTTTCAAAAACCATGGTTTGTCATTTGATGACTGTTTTTGTTGGAATACAGTTTTCCTGAAAAAACAAAACATCAGAAATAACTGTGTCCTCCTCTAATCCAGCAGAGGCTTCTCTGAATAACTCTAGGCCATCTAGTAGCTTCTCTACAGTCTTACTAGTTCACTTACTCTTTTTATTTGTGTGTATGAGGAGACAAGAAATATCATGGCATGGACCGAGTTGCCCAAAGATGTCTATGGAATGGTATGGTAAGAATTTCAGATAGTGCTCTAGCAGTAGTTCTGTGTTTTTCCATCTCTGATAACACATTTGAACAGTTGCTAATATATGGAGACCTTAGATATCAAGGTGGAATTATTAAAGTCACCCAAAATAACATCTGGGAAATCCAAGTATTTATTCTCAGAAGCTAAGGTTTAATCTTGTGTTGGCAGTATGTCAAACCAAGAACAAAGTGCTTTTGTTTAAGTGGTGTACATCTGTACAGGAGCTTTAACATTATTAGTCCAATATGTTTAGGGGCATAAGCATTACAAGAGGTAAAACCAGCCCATGAGAAAAAAACATAAGAAGCTCACAGCAATGTCTATCAGCTTAACCTTGTGAGGAACCAACCAACACATAATACGGAAAAGGCAAAGGGTGTCACAAGTTTAATGTATGATGGATACGCCATTAGCATTTGGCAGACCAATGTACAATAAGTCATTTTTAGAATGCTTTAATCAACCATTTTTTTTGTATTGACTACCATTTGACTATTGACTGTTCTAGCTAACACTGATACAAGTAAACCATGATCAATCTAACATAAAAAGAAAACAACACAAGACGTCCCCAGATGGGATGTTAACAGACAAGCCTTTTCCTTTTTCTTTCTATCACTTTAATCAAACCAGGCGTTACTGCCAGCCTAAATGACAGCTGCAGAATCACACATCCAGGATCAAATGGCTTGTCTCTCTAATCTGTTTCTCTGATCTTTTGTTTTTAGTTGTCCTCTGACCTGTTACTATGCATGTGGCATTGGATCAAACAAATCAGGAATCACCAAAGTGCACTCTGGCTTAGCTCATGGCTTGCATACAACAGAGCACTTGTAAGGATAGGGACAGTAGAAGAGAAGCGATAGCCTAAAGACACAGAAGGGAAAACCACTTTAAAAGTTTACGTGTTTGAGAGAAACCATACATAAGTTCAAATGGCAGCTTTAGAGGTTTCAGCCAGCTGGCTTTTAAACTCAATAGTAATGGAATGTAGAGATGAGAAGAAAATCGGATGTTTGCCAATACATGTGTTAATGTCATAAATAGTGCTATGTACTTGAGAAAGTCATATATGACTGTGTCAGCAAGGATACAGTAATTAAAGCTCTTGTACATTTCATAAATTGAGATGAACAATTGAACTACTCTTATTAAAGCCACTTTTCTGTGATAGCAAAAAGATCTTACAAAGCAAAGCAAAGGTGAAATCAATCAGTTTTTCAAAGTATTTTGATTTGAAACTGTAAAAACAAAACCCAAGATAAAAATAAGTTGAGAAAAACACTAAAACCGGTAATAGATATCACAGATACAAAAATAGGCACCATCCATTATCCAACCCGCTATATCCTAACCACAGGGTCACGGGTGTTTGCTGGAGCCAATCCCAGCCTACACAGGACACAAGGCTGGAAACAAACACTGGGCAGGGCGCCCACACACACATACTATGGACAATTTAGAATTACCTAAGCACCTAACCTGCATGTCTTTGGACTGTGGGAGGAAACCCATGCAGACACGGGGAGAATATGCAAACTCCATGTGACCCGGGAAGCAAGCCGGGTCTCCTAACTGCGAGGCAGCAGCAGCGCTACCACTGCGCCACTGTGCTGCCCATTTTGAACCAGTTTTCCAAAACAATTTTATTTTACACTGGTAAATATGTACAAGTACTGTTTTTTTTTCTACAAATGACCAAAATGTAGATTCTGTTCTTCTGGTTGGATGAACTGGCAGTGTGAAGTGTCACATCACATACAACTTGTCATCAAGGTCTCCATCCCTATAAGTCACATCCCGAATAGAATTACTGTTATTCAAACTGTAGAGTCATTTTTTTCACCATAACACTTACTGTAAAAGTGCACCACCCTCAGAGGATATTTTCTTGAAATGTGTCTTAACTCTTTAATTATTATTTATCAGAATTTTCTCTGTTCCTGAGCTCAAGGAGACTGGTTTAAATGCTGCTCCAGATTTTGCACATCTTGCTAGTATCTGTGGGAGTCTGGTTTCAGGTACTCTAGGTTTCCATTCACATTCCAAGTACAGTATGTACAGATTAGGTTAACTGGTCACTCAGAATTAATTCATTAGGTTTATTGGTGTAAAAATAAGAAAACGGTAAACTGAGACAGGGCTGTGGTCCAGGAGGAAATCTTCTTTTAATTCTGGTGTTAGAAGATGGTCAAAGACATCACTGGTGATTGCCAAAATGCACAATTTGAGAAAATAAACATATCTGTTTCCACTTATGGTCATTAAACAACTTATGAATCTTTGTTTTTAATGATGATGATGGGCATTGTGAATGGTGACATGGATGGACTGGTGTCCTGACTGGGATGGAGAGTACTGCTTTGCCTGGCCGGGAGACTATAATGGATGGATCAAGTGTGCGGATGTGTAGCCTGGCCACATGCCTCTGGCATGATCTTAGTTTGGATACCTGCTGGGATGCATGGGACTTGGAGTTCAAAGGAACAGGCAGCCCTTCTGGGGTCCTTGGGTGCTGCCAGGGGCCACTGCTGAGAGAAGACCTCCCTGTTTTGTAGAACTCCTGCCTGGTCCAGAAGTGCCTTCAACGTGCAATGCTACAGAAGTACCCCTGGGTTTGGGATAAACAGGCGCCGCTTGCCTTGTCTGGAGAGTTAGAGTCAGTTTGGAGAGTTGGACTTACTGTATATAAATTTAGGTGCTTTGGCTTCTTCATGGTAAGTCTAATTTTATGTATACTAATACTGCAGCTGCCCAAGTCCTATTTAAGTCCCAAGGATACAGTAAGTTAGCTGCCGTGGCATTAGTTTCCAACTTATGGTTTTTCAGATGCCATTTGCACTTTTGCTTTTTTCTATAATTCTAAATACTTTGCTTTGATCCTCTGTTTTTTTATGCTTTGGTATGTTTAAGGATCACAATTTGAATTTACGGACTGGTTATGTTCCTTTAGTTTTGCCTTGTTTATGTGAGCATCAGTATTGCTGATTTTACACTAATGAGCTTGGACTGGAATTACTGTGGCAAAACTATTAATCATATTGTCCATCCATCCATTTTCTAACCCGCTGAATCCAAATACAGGGTCACGAGGGTCTGCTGGAGCCAATCCCAGCCAACACAGGGCACAAGGCAGGAACTAACCCTGGGCAGGGTGCCAACCCACCGCAGGACACACACAAACACACCCACACACAAAGCACACACTAGGGCCAATTTAGAATCGCCAATCCACCTAACCTGCATGTCTTTGGATTGTGGGAGGAAACCCATGCAGACACGGGGAGAACATGCAAACTCCACGCAGGGAGGACCCGGGAAGCGAACCCGGGTCTCCTAACTGCGAGGCAGCAGCGCTACCACTGCGCCACCGTGCCGCCCTAATCATATTGTGTTTTCAAATTTTTCTTTGCATTGTGGGCTTTTACTGCTTAACTATACATCAATCCTTTGCTGTTTGTAATCAGTCTTTCTGAAAGTTATTCTGTTACTGTATATCTGAATCACTATCTATAACTAAGGTTTATAGTACACTATCCACATCGAAACCCTCTATTATGAATCTGCATCCAAAAAAATTTAAAAAATACATGTGCGCCAGCAAGATGTTCAAACTGCCCGCTTGTCATGATACTTGTCAGGATAAGGAGTGCGCCAAGGGCAGTCTGATCACAGGGATGCATTTTATACTCTCACTGTTCAAAAGTGTTGTGCTTTTGATTTTTCGCTATTATTTTTACCCCATTACTAAAAGAAAAATGTTCATCAAGAAAGTGAAAAAGAAGAGTGTAACTGCACCTCCACCATTCCCTCCACTTATTAACAAAACACAATTCAGTTTTTCAGTTGGTAAGTAACCATTCTTCCAAAATTTTAATTTGCTAAGCATTATATCCTTTTCATTATGTGTTTTAAATATTCATTTATATTACAGTACGTGCCCAGTGTAGGAGGAAACCTAATTTGTTTCAGAAACTGATTAAAATTGTGTTTGTTTTTTTATTGCAACTAAACATGCACACTATTGAGTCAATGAACTGCTAATCTAGTAAGTCATTAATGTTTTAGATACTTTATATTATGCAGGAATCCTTGGTGTTTTTAATTGTGTGTATATTTAGTTAATCGGGTCAATAACATGCTTTTCAGGACACTGAACATTTTTAAATTTAATGCAGGAAAAATGAAAATCAGACTACAGTGTTCAATTGTTTTCAGCCCATTTTTGACATGCAAATGTCAGACTTTAGACTTTCTAAAGTACACCGATTGTTTTGGGGGTTTTTTTGGTATTTGATGAGCTACTGTTATTGGTGTAATATTAGATTTAACAGTTTGCAAATTGGAAAAGTCAGAGTAAAATGTGAAATCTTGGCTGAGGACAAACACATTACATGCACGTTTGTTTGGGTGCGCATGGTGTGTTCACTAAAATAATATTCTTGGGCATTGGAATGAACGGTTAAAGTTTTAAGAAATTTGGAGAAAATAAGTTCTGACTGCATCTGTTCAAGCAATAGGGATTTAACTATCATGTATTTAAGGAGGGATGAAGACTCCCACCGCACTACTGCCAATGAATACACCCCCACTAGACACACAGATATACTCACAAATCATGAACATCACACATGCAAATAATAATTCAGATATAGAAATTAAAGTAGAAAAAGGTTCCAAACTTTATATCAGGTCAATTTCACTTTCCTTTTTTGTTTGTATGTGTATTACAAGGAATGTAACAAACTGAAAGCATTAATTTCACATCTGCTGGAATTCAACTTTTGTTTTGATATTGCACTTAAGAAACATCATTCAAACATTCTTATAAGGCTTATGCCACTTCGTTATAAAAAGGTGATATGTACCTGAGTGTTTTGAAGTCAAACTAATTAAAATACTGGAAAGACATCCTTAATTTTTAGGCTTGATCTTTATTTTGTCCATCTTTTCCCCTGCAGTTGCTTTCTTGTCTGCAGCGTTGTTGGCTGCTCATGTCTGTGTCAGCGACTCCACACTGAACATTGATGTTAAAGCTGCTAGAAGCAGTCATAACCGCCTTCTCTTGACTATCTTCTGTGACGTCACTCTCATTAGTCTCAACTGCAGTATTTGCTGCTTGTTCAAAGTACTTATTCAAATCATAAGTATATATAGGGTGGTCCAAATCTAATTATGCAATTTTCATTACGTTATAAGTTATTAAGTTTATTACATAGAAAATCAGTTGAAAAATCCCGGACCATTAAGAAGTGTGCGAACTAGACGACATGAAGAATCATCTTTGCGACGAACTGGAATCGTCCCTGCATAAATCAAAGTCATCCAGACGATCTGGATCTGCATAATTAGATCTGGACCACCCTGTCCATAAATGTTTGACAGGTTCAAAAGTGTCTATAAAAAGTGTTATCAGTTTTCTTAGTTACTGACACGATCCGAGAAAAGACAGAATTAAAATTAGTTCATTAATAAAACCTCCATCAAAGAACTTGTTTTATACTTGTTTTTCGAGTACAGTTTACGATGGTTGCTATTTTAAACTTATCCAGCTTTAAATATGTTTAAATGATTTTATATCCCAGGAACATTTATTTTTACTTTACTTTATTTTATCTCTATGGAATTCGCTCTTCTCCAGTTTTATGTATGTTATTTTACCATCGTCTGTTGTGGACATCTTTTACATGAAGTATCTGAGATTGAATATCTTTGAAAAAAAAAAATCATCAATGTAAGCCAGTGCACAAATGCCTAAAAGATCACAAAACAGTCATTGACACAAATCAAGGTTTATATTTTATGAGAATGGGAATGACTTACAGTTGTACCACTTGCAGTTGTTCTACCTTCCCCAAGGAATTTTAAAAAGATCTCGACATAGGGTTTGACTACAACCCTACCAAACCTAACATAGACCAGGTGTACTAGTTTACCTGCCATTTATGGAGCTTGACACCATGTGCCCTGCTTTCACCAAGGCAGATACAGAGGCACTGTTTTGCTTTTTGCAGAAGCTGTTTACTTCCAATCAATGTTTTTTTCCAATTCTGTGGGCTCAGGCATTATTTTCGATTCATTAGAATGAATGTCCTCTTTCCCAAATGCATTCTATTTTTCTCGCTGATAACCTGATGTCCACTTTAGTTACCTCAATTACATTCTAATTCACCCTTTATTTCTGTTGAAAGCACTCTCCTAAACACAGGAATGAGGAGCACATCATCACATCCTACCTCAGCTGTGTGCATTCGAAATTTTACATTGTACTCGTTTATTGATTTGGAACCATGACAACATTCCAGCAATCTATTAGCCACTACTTCAGCTCGGACAGACAATTTTCTAAACTCTTGCATAAATAGACATCATAGAAGTACATTGTAATGGCTTTTTTTCAAGTAATGACATTATGATCACTATCCATGTTCTAACATATGGATATCTGGTGGTATTATTTGAAAATAATACAGCACAGATTTAGGTGACCATTACAGTTATTAGGATCCCTAGCGTACCTTGCCAGGTAAGAGATTAAAGGCTCTTTTTTCTGTCCATTACCAGTGTGAGCAGGTGACTCAGGGCATTTAATTGTCTAACGCTAGATCTTTTAGAAAAGCTTAAGCATTTATCTCTCTCTTGCATATCACTAAAAATCTGCCTAATGTTGGGATCACTCATTTTGAGATCTGAGTTATTTTCTGTAAGCAGATTAGGTTTGCGAGTGAGCCAGGAGAATTGACAAAATTTAAAAAAGGGTTAAGGCCAGTAGATCAAATAGAATAAACATCAAAGCCAAGACAACAATTATAGCAAAATGAAATAAAAACAAAGAATTTTTGTTAGCAAAAGAATTGGAAAGAGCAATTAGAAAAGAGTTATGAATACACAACTTAGATGAAGAAGTAAAATTCAGGGGGAACTTTGTTTTGTTGTGCCATGTCCTCAGAGGACATGCCCCTAACAACAGGCACATTTGGCCTAACAGTTACAGATCCAAAATAGTGGCAAGCATGAAAAACAAAATGGCAAAAATACAGTCCAAGCAATTATTTAACTATCAAAATGGACAAGAATCGTCACAAATGGATATCAGAGACAAACTCAAAAATTCAAAAGAAACTCCAAAAACAAATGTCTGATTACTAGATACAGAAAAACATACAAGAATTCAAAAAGGAATTCTACCCTAATAGTTAAGACATACAGTTTTGAATCTATTTCTTCATTTTTGTAAAAAAAATATTGAGGGCCAGGGTTTTTGTGCAGATCCCCTTTTAATTCCTGAGAATTTTGATCATGCGAGCTTTCACACCTTTTTCTTGGACCAGTGCAGTGTAGATTTTGGGGTAGGGCATACCTAATTGCTGGATCTCATGTGTAGCCTTCTTGCCTGCAGTTTTGAGATTAGCCTTGAGTCTTGTGTTAGTGGAGTCCAGCAGAATTATAACAGGTTGTTTGTGATTTTGCAAGGTTTCATTTTTTGCTCAATAATGTATTTTTCTTAGTTTTTCTAAAATTGTCAGGGGTTTGAAAATGTGCCAAATGTAAATATGCACTTTGGTTTTCTTTTCAGCTTTGTTCTGTAAGTGGTAACATTTTTATCGTTCCCAATTCACCACTTTGTTTTTCACTGGTGTGGGTGCTGAAGTCGAAAACAACGGGAGAGAAAAACAATTTAAAATAAAAAGCAATTTCTTTATTCTTGGTGAGTTAAAGAGACTGCATCCCCAGGGTTTAGTGCCACTGACTGGTTAGAAGAGACAGCCCGCCTTAAAAGAAAGAAATCCTCTCTCTTTATATTACCTAGCTTATTCATTAACCAAAGAAACAAAAAAACATGGCAGTTCATTTTGAGGTTATACATAGATTGCTGTAAAATACAGTTACATCCTAATTTATTACATGCAAGAGTGTACAGAGTTTATTAAGAACTTAAAGAGTCATCAGGGCACTCACATTTCTAAAAATACACCTTTATCAGCACACACACACAAGACCAGTTTGAAGCAGTTTCTTATAGATCAGTACAGTAGTTATAAATAAATTACATTCTTAAAACTTTAATATCTTCATTAGATTTTGTTTGGTTAGATTAATAAATTCTTATTTATTAATCCATTAGGGTCATGTTTCTTATAGTTTTAAGCAAGACTTCAGAAACTATCACATTGATTTATATCACAGGGTGTTCTGTTAGTATCAAGGGATCAGCATTTTCTCATAAAAGAATGCAAGTTATCTAATAATTCTGTGCACAAGCTTAATTCTTTTCTACCTAAACAAAGAACAAATCATATAGAAGTAAATCAAATTGCTCTCTGCAGCATGATTGATACAAAATACAGTCACTGGTATTGTGAGGTAAATACTTATCATCATTACAGTTAATAATGTTTTTTCTTTCTCACTGGCTCCTCCACTTTGTGGCTCTATTGCCATAATATGGTGACCAATTGCTACTCGACATGGTTTCAGAGGTAGTGACCAATGATATCACAACCACAACAGTGTAAACGTCAGCATCACAGACCTCTCTTTATCCTAGATTTTGAATAAACACCAGAATGATTTTCAAGTGCTTTGTCTAGATACCAACTTTTGGAGCTAGATATTCTGCTACGTTCTTTTTAATTTTTAATTTAGGGTTGAGTGTTTAAGTTTGCTGAATGATTTAAAGATACATTAGGGTTTTGATCTTTGAAACAGTTGTTTAGTGATTTGGATTTAGTGCCAGATCTCCTGTCTTCCTGGTTTAAGAGCTTTAGCTTGTTTTTTGGGTGTCTGATTTGCATCCATCTCCTGGTCCATTTTTTATTTATCTATCTCCTATCCAGAAAACAGTTAATTCATTTATTAGGTTTACAGTTCTGACCAGACAACTCTTTGTGGACAAGTTAATATGTCAGCAAAACAACCCTCACTCCATTAGGTTGGTAGGTGAACTAGAGAGCACTTTATTAATCAGTCAGCCTACCGACAAACTAACGGTATTATTGATATTTTGGGAAGACACTCCTGACATTGCTTTGTAACACCAAATGAACACTAAATGAGCAAATCAAGAATTCCAGTCTAGTCAAACTTTCTAGCACAGTGCTTTCCAGTACTTGGGGGACCCTAGTGGCTGATGTTTGTTGTTCTGAATAGTTTTACAATTGCTGATTCATTTTACTTCTACTTGTTCGCATTTTTAATAAGAGGGTCTTTTTTTGCTTCTCCTTTCAGGCATTATGTATGGGGTAGTCCACTCTTTATATTCTTTATTTAGCTACTTCTTTCACAAGTGACTGTGCTCTGCAATAGACTGGCGCGCTGTCCAGGGTTACATTCTTTACTTCATGTGATCTTGCTGGGAGATGCCACACAGTCCTGATCAAGAGGCTCAGAAGATGGATGGCTAGATTGGTATTGCTAGTTGTAATGAAACGTGTGGTGGTAAAGATAGAATAACTGATTTACAACAACAGAGCAGGTGAATAGTTTAATTTCTTAGTCTTTTGGCTGTAACCTCTGATATTTTACTTACTTTTCATATAAAGTACTCTGAAAGGGTGTTGGTCTTGAATAATCTTATGAAAAATAAGGATTGATTGCTCTGTGAAAAATAGGAAATTAAATGCAGCCTCTGAAAATACATTGATTTTTTTGCATTCAGTATATAATGTTATGTTAATCATTTTTATGTTAACATGCTTTTTAAAGTGTGTTACAAAAGGTAAAATTAATCACTGATAGTGTGTTGCCAGTTGGGTATTATAATACACCTTTTACATACAATAAATACATTTGTACTGCTGGGAGCTCAGATGTGTTTTGCAAATGAAAATTTTTTTTGATACAAGGTGTATAACCAGAAGTGAGGAGGTGTGACTCTGAAATGTGCTCTTGTCTGCTAGAGTTCGGGTTATTGTTATCTGGATTTTTTTCCCTTCATTTGATTGGTGTAATGCAAATTAAAGATTGATTGTTTGACATTGTGCTGTTCTAATAGCTTTTGTGTCAGTGCTTCTTGAAAGGCTTTGTAACATTTTTGATATTGGTTGAAGAAAATGAGTTGGTACATGTACTGTACATAATGTACTTACCGTAAATGTTCAATTTGCATTCTTCCACCTGTTAACAATATAAAAAAGACAAATTGTATACTTTGTGCTAAATTCTTTTTTTTTTTATTAAGCTCCTTGAATCCCTGGAGCAGAGTCAAACAAGTTTATCTTTTTGTGTCTTTCCACCTTTGCTTTGATAATGATAGATTTTCAATAAAACATGCTAGGCATAATCTCCTCTGAGCCTTTAAGACTCAATTCTATTCTTTTATCTGTCTGTTATTCTTAACTATTTTTTTTTACTTGGATTAAATTTTCACAACTGCACTTTGTTTACTGACAGCAATATTTTCTGGGGCCTTGCCTGTGTTTGCATCTTTCTAAGTAATGAATCAGGCATTTCTATTGAAAGGTTTAAAAGCATCCACTCTTTAAGCCAACACCACCACATGTACTCAGCTTACTCATGGAATTAAAGTATAAGAAAAATTTAAGTAAGTGTGTAGCAGTTCCATCTGGATAAACAATATCTGTCCATCCTGCACAATATACAATATAACAAATATTTTTCTCTATTTCTTTATTTTTTTGCTACAGTGCAGAGGCTTTGACATCTCAAAACATTACTGGTATTTGTAAAAAAATGAGCAAACATTTGTACTTTTAAAGTGATGTTCATTATGTAAAGGTGCTTTCATTATATATATAAAAGGAAGCTTGTTTGCTTCTTTACACTGACTGTAACATTGTTATGACTTCCTAATGACTACCCATTATTCCATGTTTATGAGATTCTACAAATTCCCTTAAAAATGTAAAAATGAAAGATCAATACTGTCTTAATCATCAAATACAATTAAACTTTCTTTATGCGCTTACAAGTACTACCCTCTGATAGGTAAAACTGTGGTGCTAGAATCTTTGTGAACCTGTTAGAATTTTTCTCTGTTTTTGCATAAAAATTACTTAAAATGTGATGAAACATTTACATAAGTCCTAAAACTAGACACAAATGACACAAAGCTTTATACTTGTTCATTAGGATTAATGTCCCATGGTTATATACAGAATCTGTGAGTTGAAAAAGTATGAGAATCTTTGTTTTCAGTACATGGAGTACATATTTCAGGTAACTGTTGCTCAATCATAGACTTACAGCAATTTTAGCCCATTTTTCCTTGTAGAACTGCTTCATCTTAAGGATGTCATAGGGGTGTGAACTGCTTACTTCGGGTTCTTCCACCACATCTCTATAGTATTAAGGTCAGGACTTTAATAACTTGACCATTCCAAAACATGCAATTTCTTCTGCTTTAATCATTCTTTGGTAGAATGACCTGTGTGTTTGGGGTTTTTGTCTTTATTAATGACCCGCTTTCTCTTGAGTACCTTTTGTGGACGGCGTGGCGGGCGGCTGGGTCCCATGCCCAGCCGGGACGCCCCTTCTACTTATGTTCCGGGGGAGTAACCATGGGTTCCTCAGTATCTCCCCCGGGACGCTTGGTGGCAGCCTCCCTGGTTGACGATGGTGCCTCAGTTTCCCACAGGGTTTTATGGGAGATGGAGTTCTCCCAAGCCCTGTGGGGATCTGGGGTGGCCGCCAGGTTGTGCTGCATGGATCCCGGAGCCAACTTGGACACCTCTACAGCCCCGCCTGGAAGTGCAATTAGCAACAGCTGATCAAGCATGGTGGTGCCAAGGTGGAGAGTTGTATTGTTGAGATCAAGTGCTTTTGGGACTGTGTTGTGGCTGGAGGGATTACAGGGAAGACGTGCCCTCCAGCTGAAGAAAATAAAGTCTGTGTTGTATTTTTACACATGTCTCTGTGTCAGTCTGTGCCGGGTCAGGCACAATATAGTGCCTTTATCACAACGGATACCATGACATTTCCCTGCAGAATTTGCTGGTACAATTCAAAATTCATAGTTAAATTGATGTTGGTAAGTCATCCTGGTCCAGAGGCAGCAAGGCTAGCCAAAACCATAATAGTGTCACCACCATGTTTCAAAGATGTAATTTGGTTCTTTATGCTGGAATGCATTGTCAAACATAACTATTGTCATTCAAGCCAAAATGTTGGACTCAGTTGTCCATAGAACATTCTTCCAATAGTTTTCTGGCTTATTCATGAGGACTTTAGTAGACTTTAGATGGGCAGCAATGTTCTTCTTGGGATGTATTGGGTTCTCCTTGTAAGGCCTATCATGCACATCATTATTGTTCAGTGTCTTCCTAATGATGGACTCATGAACAATGACATTGGCTAATGCAAGAGAGACCTTTATATCCTTAGCTGATACCCTGGCATTCTTTGTGACATCCTGGAATTATACCTACTTTGCTCCTGGAATGATCCTTGTTTGTTGGCCACTCCTAGGGAGGGTAAGAATTGTGTTGCATTTCCTCCATGTGTACTCTAAGTGTCCAAACACTTTAGAAATGGTTTTATAACCTTTTTAACCCTGCTAAGCATCAGCAGCTTCTACAAACCTGTGTGCTGAAGATCATACTTTTATAGTAAAGACCCAGATGTATGTTCTCTAAATAGGGCAGGACCTCCCACGCATTGTCATCCCATTGATTGAAACACCGAACCTGAATTTCCCCATCAAATGTGTTGATAATCCAAGATGTCCGTGTATTTTTTCACAAATAAACATGCAACATTGAATACTTAAGGAATTATTATAATATTTTATGTCACTTGTTTAATTAGGTTCTCTTTATCTAGTTTTAGGACTTACATAAAAATATAATAACGTTTTAGGCCATTTTAATTTAGAAACAGAGAAAATCTTAAAGGGTTCACAAACTTTCTAGCACCACTATACTCTCAAAACAGGTAAAAAATATTTTTGAAACATCAGTTTTAATTTTGTCTACGCTGTTTGTTCTGTGTGTAAAAAGCTTACAAATAGGAGATTCTGCCTTACGCGTTTCTGCTGTCATTCTCAAGTAGTAGATGGGATATCATTGGCCTTATTGGTCTTTAAAAGCACTATTTTAAAACCATGTTATGTAATGACATACTGCAAAATAGTGAGAATTTTTCCCTAGGTTTTTTTTTGCCACCAGTATTTTTCCATACAGAGCAACACAACGCATTTCAAAGGACAGGATTCAGGGAAGCCAGGGTGTAGGGAGAACATTCAGAACACTAAAGCAGACATGATCTGGTTTGGTGTTTGTCCCTTGCGGGTGCAGGGTGCTATAAACAGCTATCATGTCATGACACAATCTTTTTACAATTTTTCTGTTTAGGTTGGTTGGTTGTTTTAAGAAAATTGGGGGCTTTGTGATTGGGGCAGATTGCATTGGCCCCAAATGAAAAGCTCATGATCTGCTCAATAATTGTATTCTTCAAGAATCACATGGCTTCTTCTCTAAAACAATCATTGGGAATGCATAAAGCAGTAGAAAAGATTATATATTGTGACATAGATTGTAATTGAGAAGAATAACTAGGAGATGTATCAGTAGAATTATTTGAACTTCAGATATATATATATCTGAATATATCTATATATCAGATTTCTCACTTACTAAACATACATGTACATTCATTAATAACCCTGCCTGGTTGCCTGCTTACCCTTGCATTTAATCATACTGCATATTCATCTGTCCATTAACATCATTAAGTGACAAATCAGGTGCTTCTTAAGATTGCTTAGTTATTTTACACAAGGAAGTGTGTAGTTAACTGTGACACTCCACTTGTATGTTACCCAAGAGGCAGGATTATCCATTTTTGCCAAAGTAAATACCTTGAACTGTATGTCTTTTATTGTGTAGGTCTTGCCTCATGGGCCCAATGTGCTGGGTTTGAATCTCATGCCCAGCTTTTGTGCAATTTGCATGTTCTTCCCACATCTCCATGGGGTTGATTCTGACTTCTCTGGTTTTCGTCTTACTGTTTATCCCCAAAGACATACAGCACATGATGCATAGTTGCTTGTACAGTATGTGTGTGACTAGCAGTGTACTGGGTTGGTTCCTGTTTCACAACAGTGCTTCTGGGATAGCAGACTTTCAGAACTAGACATATGATACATGTGTCTGAAGACAAGTATGAAGTCATTTTTTCTTAAACATTGGGGTGGGGGGGGTGTCTGTGACATTCTAAACCAACACCTCATGAAGGAAGATCTCAATGTAGAAGGCAGTGATTTAAACAGCAAAGAGCAATGTTGGTATTGTTAATCTGATCTGATAAACAGCAAGCTGGTGGTTACCATACACCAGTCTCCTTAAAAGGCCCCTTTTAAACATAAAAATATGTATCGTGTGTGGAAACATTACACATGTGAAAAATAGACATAACTTTTTGTAATGGAAATACTTTCCATAAATCTAGATTATGCTTTGCCATACAAAGACATCACTGGGCTAGCGGCAAAGGTGAATGATACATTGTGGTGTTTGTCATTCTCAGTTACAGTACAAGTAGGAGTCAGTATAAGGCTGCTTGATTTGGCAGCTACGTTTGCAAAAAGAGGACCTGTAAAATATGCATTCAAACTAAATGATGTGCTGTCACACCCAATGAAAAGAAGTTGAAAAAACTAGAGAGTTGATAATGAAGAGACACAGAAGATGCAGATTTCAATACCCATTACAACTGAAAGAGGACGTGTGCCCAACAACACTGGCACCGCTCCAGAAAGACCACAGGAAAAGTTGCAGCACCGACTGCATCTTTAAATGGATAACTAAAGTAAGTACTGCTAAATTGTAAATGTCATAACAAGCATGTGTCACACATGTAGGCATGGGAAGCAGTCCAAGGGAATAGGTGGTAGTAAGACGCAGAGTCTGGGGTTGATTAATTGTACTAATGCCTTTTCTTTCTCTTTTACAGACATCCAGAAGGAAAGCCCACCTAAAACTCCTCCCACTTCCGGAAGCAATTCACAACCCCCTGTTGAATACATTTCTGCCTGAAGACCCACCTCTTCCTGCCTTTCAGCTATAAAACCTGATAATTCCTCTCCTTCAGTCAGTCTTTGTTTGGACTCAGTCTTTGATGATTACTTGTTTAAATTAATTTTTGCCTGAAACCTACAGTATATGGGGTGGACCCCCACAAATATTTATCTTGTTTTGGTCTCTCATTTACACATGCCATACCAGAATAAAGTCCCAACATTTCAACATAAAACATAAATACAGACCACAATGCTTCTCCACACACTGTTTTCTGTTGTTATAACTATTCAATAGTCAAAATAATATTAAGATATTGTAACAGACCAAAGCACTGCTCAAATGCATGGGGCCAAGAATCTGCTGGGTAACTGCAAGAGAATAGCACTTAAAGATGATATGGACCCACCAGATTGACAATGAACTTCCTAGAAGATAAACCTTTAGGTTCTTAAGCATTCTAGGGAGCGTGCGTCAGGCTCTTAACAATCCAGCAGCACTGGCTATTTAAACAAGAGTGCTGCAAGGTTTCCAATGACAGAAGGTGACAATGAAGTGCAGCCCGCTTCAGGAGAACCTCTGTGTGGATGATGGGAGATGGATAAATTAGCTAAAGTGCTGCATGCAGCAGGGTGGATGATGAGGCAGGTGTTGGGAACCTTGATGGTTCATGTGTGGTAAAAGACATTGCGAATGCACAGCCACAATGAGCTGATACATGACAAAAGAATAAGCTGGCAATCATCTTCAATATGTTTGCAGTTGAGAACAAGATGAACTGAGGCGTGACTTGTCCTGGTGTTTAGCAGAATATTTGTTGTTTTGGATGGCATTAACAGCAGGGCAGTTTGCATAGGTGTGCTAAGGTTTAGTGATCTGTCTCTTCTGTGTTTTACTGTTAAACAATAAATATGCCTGACTGATGGCTCAATCTTCCATATCCATTGCAGTCAGTGTGTGTGTGCTAGGGTGTATATACTGTACCTGACTCTTCTATTGCTGTGCTCATTATAACATATAAATTAATCAAATAACTTGTGTGACTGTGCTCTTTAATAACAATAGTTTTAGCATCTATCTATGAGTGCCAAGACCTTTTGCTCATTTTGTTTTTCTTTCTCCCTGGGTTTCATAGTTATTCTATGTGTTTGTCTGATACATGAGGAGAAATGGGACACTGTAACCCTAGCCATTTAAAGTGAACATACTGGAAAAAGTTAGGTTGGGGTTTTAGAAAGAAAGTTTGTGGGAGTAGTATTTTGCATCAGGGATATTATAAACAAAGTTGCACTATTTGATTATTCTGTTCTGCTTTACCATAAGTGGCCTCATTTGACACAACAGAAAATGGAATGCAGACAAATTGTACTAAAAGCTTCATATGCAGCTCATGTAACAAATAACTATGTCTGCAAAAACAGTAATAGATATACCTTTCTCTAAAATTATTTGAATATTGTATAATCGTTTTAATTGTCAAATTGAAATGTAACTAATTTTATCAATGCATTGAATTGTGAATGATTCACTCACAGTCAATTAATTTTTGATTTGCAGAAACCAGTCCTTCATTTAAAGTCTGGAAGGAAATTTACCATTTGATGACTCAAATGAATATATACCTTTTAATCTGATCTTTTGCCCATGGTTTAGGAAATAAATCACATTTAAATGTATGAGCAGTTAATATAAGGTAATTGCTTGAGCAAACCCGATGTTTCCCTGTCATGAGTCCACTCACACTTCCAGTGCAGCTACACAAACCCTTTGCATCAGAATAAACCCAGTCATTTGATTTCTGATTCATCTTTTTCATTTTAGGATCATGAGGATTCCATCGCAGCAGTATGGTGTGCAAGGTAAGAATTGACTATGAACAATCCATTGCAGTGGCAAACTGACATCTTCATATCCATGCCAGATAGTTTAGAATTGCTAGATTCACGTGTACCTTTGGGAAGAGAAAAGGAAAGTAAAGTATAATGTGAACAATGGGAGAATGGAAGTACAAACTCCTCACAGAAGGTGAGCAGGCTGAGATCTTAAGTTGTCCTAGATCATATTATTTATTATTAATTTATTATTTATCATATAATTTAGTTGTCCTAAATCATATTATCTGGTCCCAGTAATTTGCTTGATTTCATTCTATTTAATCTAATCAGTACTTCTCCCTCTACAATTTCCAAATCAGGGCAGGTATCTACTCACATGTTATTAAGGCCCCAGAAAAATGTGAGTTTAGAGCTAATTCACTGTCAGTATATTTTAATTTCCCTTTACTTTTCCTGATACATTTCACCTACTCTTTGACTGTTATTTTACTACTGACATACTGAAAAAATCTCTTTGGGTCATCTTTCACCTTATCTGCAATATTCCTCTCTAACTGCCTTTTAGCTTCCCTAATTTCCTTTTTAATGGTTGACCTCATGCTCTTATATACCCTGTGATTTGCATTGAAGTTATCAGTCACTTACGCCTTATAAAGCTGTTTTTTATTCCTTTGCAGTTTCTTTTTTACCGCTTTGCTTACCCACTGCTGAGTTTTTTAAATCTCCTACTAATTCCAATTTTGGGGATGTACCTATCCTGCATTATATGTGAAACGTTTTCAAATCTGTTCCACTGCTCCTCAACTGTCTCCAGACTTAAAAGCTTATCCCGGTTTATTCCTTATAGACTTGTGTGGTTTAATCATCTATATATCCTTAATTCTATCTGAGTTATTACAAAACAGTAAATCTAGACAGGCCTCTCCCTGTGTCTATGTTTTAACATACTGTGTTAAGAACAATCAATGATTACGTCTATAAACCCCTGCACTTATACTCCACTAATGGCAAGGTTTGCTCAAGTAATATTTAGGAAGTTAAAGCCCCCCATGACAATAATCTTACATGCCTTGTACTCTTGCCTTTTTAATATAATTAAAAAGATGTGCATTGAAATTACTGTCTACCTTGGGGGTGTCTATAGCCTCTTTCCCTAATGCTTTCGTGACAAATCCAGATGTCCTCACTAAGGTGTGGCTCATCATCCAACTCAAGAAAAGTTGCATGTAAATTCTGCTACCCTTCTTTTTCTGTTCTATCTGTCCTTCCTAAAAAATGTGTTCCCATCTATATTATGATCATTCACATCTTTGTAAATTAGCCACGTTTCTGTTTTTGCTCTAATATCATGATTATGCTCAGCTACATATATACAGTACAACTTCAGCTCACTTATTTTATTTTTGATGCTTCTAGCATTGAGTCAAGCTATTTATAATTTGTTACTTTTCACTTTTACATTTAAACTTTGGAATAAAAATTCTGTTACTATGGATATTTATTTTGATGCTATTGTTCGTCTCCTCATGTACAATTCAAAACCTGGGGCCTCATGCCTAACGGTGTGCGTGGAATTCACACTAAAACATGGCGTAAGTACAAAAGCGGAAATGTTCGTACGCACATAAAAATCCAGATGCACAAATCTGTGCAAACGCCCACTTCCACGTTCTTCCGCTCCATAAATCCCAGTCAGCGTGAAAAGTAACGCACATGCACGCGCCTGCTGTCCCGCCCCAACTCCTCCCAGAATTATGCCTCTTTTTTATGCAAATCAATATAAATAGCCCTTAAGCTTAGCCTTCTGTGAAAAGACAGAAAAATAGAATCATTTCAGCGAATACCAAGTGAAGGCGAGGAAAAACGTACTATTTGTTGGTTTAAAAAGTGGTATAAAAAACAAAAGGAAGTTGATCGAGTGACATAGAGTGTCGGAGAAACTCAAAAGCTCAAGTTCTCAAAGTCGCGCACTGCCCGAAATAAAAAAGTTGTCAGATATCAAAGTCGCGAGTCGTAGTCCACCGTCTGAGTGTCCTATGAAAGCTTATTAGGGTACAGAGAAAAAAAAAATGGGCACACAGTAGGAAAAAAGCACGAAATGTCAACTTTAATCTCGAAATTTCCATTTTTATAATGTAGTTTATTTTGTCATTAAAGTAGAACATCATAAACTTCATCTTAAAATCGTTTAATTTACTAGTTTCTCAAATCCCATCGTAACTAATGTAGCACGTTAAATGCTTTGTTTTGTATTTGATTTTCTATGTGCTCTATGTGTGTGAAACACTACATGCTTCTGGGCTTTCTCTTCCTCCGACAGGACACAGAATCCATTACATTCGTAATATTACAGCTCTCTGAATAATTAAAATACTGAGATGTATATATGATATCATTTTCATGATGATAGGAGTTAAAGCATGTTATTAAACATGGAAACTCGGTGGCGCAGTGATTGTTCCTGCCTCACGCAAGATGCTTGTTTTGCTGTTCGCGACCTTCGATGAAATAATTTATTGCAGCAATACTGTTTTTTTTAAACGTACTAACCTCCAATTCCTGTCCTTCCTTTTCTTTCTCCAAATACCCAATTGCCACACAATCAGCTCTGTAATAGACGTTAAGCCATCTGTAAGCTTAGAACGCGATTCTGCAAAATGTTTAAGGAACATTGAAATATATTCGTAGTACATGTTTAATTAATCTATCCATCTATCCTTCCAATGTCGCGCCAGCCACAGCAAAAATACAGAGTGAGGCAGGAACAATCCGTGAACAGAGCGCTAGCTCCTCGTTAGCGCTGCGGCACTGTGTCTTCACATGTTTAATTATTAACAATATAGATTATTTAAATGAAGTTAAAGTTTTATCTGTATAATATAATAAACATATTTTGCTGCATTTCATCTTAAAAATGATATTGTCATCATATATAAATACGTGCTTTATAAAGTGGCTCAGGTTGTGCAATATTATAACTGTATCACAAGTTTACAGTGAGGTAATTGTACTTATAAATACAAAGCATTCTATAAGGAGCATTTGATGGATTGATTGAGTGCATTTATAGTTCATGGGATGGAACTGTTTCTGAACTGCGAGGAAAGAAAGGCTCTGAAGCATTTGCTGTATGAGAGCAGTTCAATAGGCAGCATGGCTGAGGCAGCGTGTGCTTGATACTGTATACTGAAAATTCTCTTTCCAATCAGCTGCTGAGCTGTGATTCCCCACTCAGATACAGTGATATAAATACTCTGAGTGGTGCAGTGAGAGTAATATGGAAAAAAGATGTTCTGCTGTGGCAACCTCTAATGGGAGCAGCTGATAGAAGAAAAAGAAGGTGCAGTGAGAGTAAAAACGCTAAAGCAGCTATGGTATTTTGAGTACTTTGGCTATTCCGTTGACCATTATATTGTTACAGATTAATTACAATCAGTTGCCTTAAACTAATAAACAATATGCAGTAAGTTTCAGTAAATATGATAAAGCCACATCAGGGATGTGGATCTAAAAAAGAAAGGGTAACCACACAGGAACAGTAGCACTGCTTTGATGCTGGGTGCCTCCAGTCTGCAAAACCGAGCGCAGAACTTGTGTACGCCAGGGTATGAGCAACCATAGAAATGTGCATGGCTTTACGGCAATTTTATTTTTTATACATCGCGATTTGACATTCGTACGTAACATTTTTGTGCGTATGCACTGTTTATACATGAGGCCCCTGGCCTGTTCTAAACTCCCTGTTCCCTATTCTCTAGTTTAAACAATCCTTGATTAATTTACTGATATCCCTCTGAAACATACTGGTGCACCTTCAGCTCACAGTGGAACAGTTCCCATTTGTTCCAAAAGAAATCCCAATGCCCCATAAACCAATACTTTTCTATCATACACCAAGATTTGAGCCATATATTATGCCTTCTAATTTCCTCAGTCTTACCTGGACTGGCACGTGGCACAGGCAAAACTTCAGAGAAGACAATCTTGTTATTTCTGCTCCTCAGCCTGGTACCTAACTCTTTAAATTTGGATTGCAGAATTACCCTACCCTAATGTATATCAAGTAGTCCTGCCGAGATCCTATGCACCCTTCCAGAGAGGTCTCCTACCTATGCACCGAGAAGGCAACACACTGTCTGAAACTCTTTGCCTCTGGAGTAAACTGCACTCCAGTCCCCGTAATGGCTAAATGCCCCACTATCACAACTCCTCTCTTTATAGGTACTGGTTTTGAGGTGGCCTATTGGACTTCCTCATTACTACGTACAACTTCAGAGTTTTCAAAGATATTGTCGAGCTCTGCAAAGACTTTAAAATGTTTGACATTTCCAGTTCCTGGGTTGATACCTCCAGACAGTGTGCATCCTTTGCCTTGTGACAGTGACTCATCTACCACTACCTGTCTGGTCTAGATTCTCCTCCAACTTAGGGATGCACTCAAAAGGACACCTGGGTTAAGTCCGCCAGTTCTTTACTACTACAACGTAGGCCAGCAAACTCTACTTGCAGTTCAGCGACCCTGAGCTTGAAGTGCTGGATCACCTTGCATCTCCTGCAGATGTAACCATCAAGGAGGGCTGATTAATTCAAATCACCATCCTAAAAGTTCAACATCCAACATGACTTACATTGCCCTGGGCTAATTTTAAAAATTAGGGTTTGGATTACTAAACTGCATGAATGTTTTTATTATATTGAAATTATTTAAGTTAAATTATTAAAATTAATAAATTAATAGAGTAAAGAACTACTGCAGTTTTTTGAACAGCTTCTGGCCCATAAGCTCCTGTAATATTCTCCCGATTGACTGCATATTGTGTGTCTTTCTTTGAAGTTATTAAACTTTACTTTTCTTTGTCTGTTTTCCTAACTTTGCACCCCTCTTATTACTTCCTCACTTTGAATCTCTCTGTTTACATCATTTGCACTTCTTCCTATTAATGAGCTGTTATGCTGTCACTACCTTAATTGCACTAACTTTCCTAACTGTTAAGAAATGTTCTGTCAAGTAAAACATTTTACCACTACTTCTTTCTTAAGAAAACTCACTTACTGAATATCCTCCACTAATTATTTACTTGTTCAGTTTTCTGTTGCTACTGCTGCTTGCACTCAATCAGCACACCCTTGCTAGATGCCTAATTACGTATCACAGAGCCCATTTCTTACCTGTTTTGAAGTCAGTTGCTTGCCTGTACTTAAAACAAATGCTTTCTCCATAAAGGAATGAATGTATATGTCCTTGCTTTCTACTAGTACTGACACTTAACTGTACAACTGTGATATGGTGCTCTATCCAATTACTCTTTTAAAGCCTTAACTTCTTCCCACTAAGGAATCATTTACTTTAAACTATTTGACGCTACAATTATGGTTATTTAGCTATAAACTTAAGGATGACATCAACATGTTACTACATCTTAGTCTCCAATCTCCATAAAAGAGGATATTCTTGATTCGTGAGAGCAGAGAAATTGTTAGTTATCAGAGGAGTACAGCGGGGCAATTGCCTTTCAGTCAGCAATGATAAAATAATCTACTTTATCCCATGGAACAAATAGAGTATATCCAGGCAATGCGGAGTTAGGATTAAATACACTGTGTGAAATAAATAGCTTTGACACACAGAAGAAGGTCTGGGGCAGCCATCCTTATACTTGAGCCCTGGCTGCAAAATGCAAAATTAGTTGCACTGATGTGTACAGATTCAGGCCCACCACTGAAATGAGGAAACATAGGAAGGTGGTCTGAGTTTTAAGGCAGGGAACTGGAAATGATCTCAGGATGTCCAAAACTGGAAGTGACGTCATTGTGGCTGGACCCAGAAATGACATCAGGGTGGCCGGAACTGGAAGTGACGTCATTGTGGCTGGACCCAGAAGTGACGTCAGGGTGGCCGGAACTGGAAGTGATGTCATCGTAGCAGGACCCGGAACTGATTTCAGGGTGGTCAGAATCAGAAGAGATGTCTTCATAGTCAGAATCAGGCAGAATTTCCCGTGTTTGGTCTGCAGGGATAACAGAAAAAAAGGATAGCATACCTCGCCAACCCCTGGCCGGCATGGAATTATCTTCATTTGGCCCTTTAAGCTGCCTCCCATGCACAAGTGTGTGACAACTGCTAATATTGTATAGTTCAATTATTTAATTTTGATAATAGTTTCAGTCTTCTAAAGTACAAAAAATAACTGTTCTTTAATGGCATTTTATAGTTCTTTAATGGGTTGTGTGGTTCCTTTTGTTTATTGCTTGTCAAAGCACGATTCCATTTCACGAAGGCCTCTCTACATACAAAGTTGGCTCTTTGTGCTTTGAAGAACTACCTAATATGTAGAAAAAAGAGAAATATTAATGTATGGTAGGCTACCTAGGAGAACAATGACAGATTAGTAAAACCTGCCTTAGCCTGTGTTATTATACACATGCAGCAAGAGTCCTTTTGAAATCATAACTCATTGGTATTTCACACATTTTTTAGTATCTATTCCTGGTTTTTACTGTATGGGAGACTGTTATAGATCTAAATATATATAAGTGTTTTATGGAAAAATGGTTCTTCTTTGGTATCACTCTAGAACAGCTCTGGCAGCTTTATATTTAAGAGTGTACCTTGTAAAAATAAAGTTTCATAACCACTACATGATCATAGAATTGGGTGTTCATTTAATTTATTTTATTTTGTAAGAATATAAGCAGTCAGCCTTTTTGCTAACTTCAGGTTGCAATATATATATAGAAGAAAGAAAAAGTGCTAAATAAATATAAAAGCCCAGCTGTTATGAGAGTAATGCTGGGCACATCAGGCCAGTGGTGTTACATAATAGGTATATCAGGAAACACATTTGGGCAGCCACTTCTGAGTAGATATGTTACACTATCACATCTGAGTATTTTTCTCTGGTAATTAAGGCATGCACAGCTTGAAGGGCTGATACAACAGCAATAGGCTCCTATTTTTGTTTGCCTTTCACTCCTCAGGGACTTTTCGGATCCATTTCTAAATCATCCTGATATCTAAGCTCCCACAGGGCTAATAACCGAGCTGCTGTATCACTCTTTGGATGGCCTGCAGTGAGAAAGACACAGTGCAGGAGCAGCAGGAGGTGGCCTCTTCCCTTTTTCTTTATTCAGTCCGTGCTGCGTTCATTTTTTATAAGCTACACATTTACGAAAAGTCTGATGTTGACGCAGGCTGACTGATTTATTGAGGAGTTCACAGCAGTTTAGAGCACATATGCATCATTATCCATAACCTCCAGGACAGGATTTCATAAAATAAAAAGGTGAAATGACTGCCCATATTTTACAAGTTCACTTAGTATTATAATGATTGTGTTCCTATGAAGGGACAAGAAAAAGGTAATTGAAGGTTGAGGGACTGGTACAGGAGAAGGGAAAATATAGACAGCAATGAATAAAGAAATGCTTAAAGATGCAAAAAAAATAAAAATAAACAACTATTAATTGGTGGAATTAGGGCACCATCAGAATTTGAAAAAGACATAGGACACTAGGACAGGGTTATCGACCTTCAGAGCTGAACCAGGCAAATATGGACAAAACATAGAACGTATTGATGTGCACACCCACACTCATTTAGACCATTTGAGTTTAATGACACCAATCAGTTTATCAATGAAACATTCGATTGTGGAAGGAAATTAAAAAAACCAGAGGAAATCAACCTAATAAAATGAATAGTCGTTCATTTTTTTCCACTTTTTCTAGAACAAGGTCAAATAGATTTGAACACTATCTAATGGATGCAAGACAGGAACCAAAATTGGGTGTGAGCACATTCTGAGACACACAAACATCTAAGCATACAGATGAAATTATTTACATCACAGCATGCCCTTTGTTCAATGGAAATAATCTATGCATCCATTTTCTGAAGCTACCCTTTCCGTTAAAGGGTCGCTGACAGCTATGGTGTGCCTTGGCCGACATTTGATTCAAAGCAAGCCCAGAAGCTGACCTTGAATGGGATGCCAGTCCTAAATAGAACATTTCTTTATATATAGTATAATGCAAAGTTGAATGATTTAACACTAGAATTACCATAGCCTACAAAAAAACTCATAGATTTGTCCCACCTTAAATCGCTTCGCACCTCTCCATCAGTGTCTTTTGTCCTGTAAATGTGTCGATAAGCAGCAAGCAGCCTACTATCACATCCCCACACCCACGTTTTCAAAGCTCAAGTCTGTTTACCTGCGTGTCAGTTGCTTAGAGTTGTATACAGTTAGAAGTCAAGCAAAATGACACCTTTTATAAATACTATATCATTATTTGGAACACATGCATTTCATGTGTGTTCCGTGTCTACAACGATCTATGTAGACACATTGTTAAAACAAAAGTTTTTCATGTTTTAGTAATAATTGACTAAATGTAGACATGAAGAGTATAATGTGTGAAGCCTGAATTTCAAATATCAAATAATCACTTTCACAAAAAGTTGATACTGTTGCACCACCGAAGCAGTCATAGAAAATGTGTGTCAATGTCGCACTCTAATGCAGGTTCTTTTTCTGCAGTTATATTCTTGAATAGAAGTGCATTTGTTCTGTTATATTTGTACCTTTTGTGAAAGTGTTTATCTGATATTTGGAATTCAGGCTTCACACATTATACACTTCATGTCTACATTTTGTTAATTATTACTAAAACATGAAAAACGTTTGTTTTAACAATGTGTCTACATAGATCGTTGTAGACACGGAACACACATGAAATGCATGTGTTCCAAATAACGATATAGTATTTATAAAAGGTTTCATTTTGCTTTATTTCTCACTCTATACAACTTTAAGCAATTAAAACGCAGGTAAACAGACTTGAGCTGAGAAAATTTTTCAGCGGTGGGAGGATGTGATAGCAGGCTGTTTGCTGCTTATCAACACATTTACAAGACAAGACGCTGATAGAGAGGTGCAAAGCGATTTAAAGTGGGATGGATCTCTGAGTTTTTCGTAGGCTCAGGTAATTCTAGTGTTAATGGATGACTGACTGACTTACTTACTCACTCACTCACTCACTCACTCATCAACAAAAACATAATATTCCATTTACAGTAGATAAAAAGCTGAAATTTGGCAGGATAGTACAGCTAGGGCAGTAGGTATCTGCTGGGAAAAGACAACATTTCGATATAGAAATACTTATGGGTTAAACCACCCCAGGATAAAAAAAATAAATACTCTATAAATGTAACACTTTAACTGATTTGATTGAAATTTGGTGACCTTATAGGAAAAATACTTAGTCAAAAAATATTTTTTACTTTTCTTTTTCAATAATGCTGCTCTATGTAAAGGCACCTGGTCATTTTTTCTGCTCAGCACTGACAGGCTGCCAGTTGAACGCTGCCAGCACAACAGCACCACTTGAAGTTTTGCAATAAGATGTCATCAGAGCTCATCAGATGTATGTCATACCAGCCCATGACAAGAGGGGGCACTGTCACTAACCATGTCATCTACATCTAGCTCCACAGTTCCGGGAAAACACCCTGAGAGGGTGCCTGACTCCACCCTTTCCAGTTAGAGCACTATAAAACTTGTGCTCCCCAGAAAGATATTAGACTGAGCTAACTGCAACACAGCGCTACCTTTCTTGACAGAGATGTGTGCCAAGGATGGCTAACTTTCACCTGTCGAGGCTGCTTTCTTTTCATTTCAAGATCTCTGTTTAAAACACCCCATCATGCACTGTTTTTGTTTTGATTTTGTTGAAATTAAATGGAACAACCTCACTGGCATTCCATTTTCATATTTCTGGGCAGTGTTATTCCCCATCTTGATGACAAAGGGAAGAGACATGATGATATGTAGCATTAGCTCCAAAGAGGAAGAATTAAGATTCACCAAAGTTTAAGCAAGATGTGGTTACACAATTGAGGTACACTCTGTAACTTGAGTCCAGTTGCCCGGAAGGAAGAGAGAAATACAGGAGGAGTTGGATTTAAAACAATAAGGCACAAATGATGGCATTAGCGCAGCTCGGAAGAGAGAGGGGATGGATCCTGTATACAGTGCAGACACATAACGCCAAGAAGGACCCATCCCCTTCGATTTGTTATGCCCATAACTTCATATGCAGGCCCTAGCCCTCCCTGGTCTTGAATGTGCAGAACATCGCTATCAAAACTCCTACATAAGGGCACAATACTGTATTTACAAATTCACCTAAGTCACCAAAAATGATAGCACCTACACAAACTGTACAAAGAGTTCACAATATTATTTCTTTTCTATAAGGGGCCGTTTGTGACTTAATTAATTCTTCACAGCACATACACCAAATACTGAAAAGCTTACACTGTATACACTCTCTGTTATGTTAATAAACTGTCAACAAACTTTGCAGTATTTTCTTCCTTTACTTGCAACAATATATTGAATGTATATTGATATTTAGTCTCAATACTATATACAAACATTTACTGACATGACTGTAAGGCTGTGAATTTGTGTGTTTTATGCTGTAAACGTCCTGCTGAATGATTTTTTGGTGTGAACATTATTTGCTTGATTTTTTTACAGCATATCATAAATTACTTTCATTTGTTCCATCAATAGTGCCTCAGTGTGTGGACATCACATAATTAAAGCTCTTGACAGTAATACACATTGGCATTGCTATCACTCATTACTTCCTTTCTTATAAATCTACTACAATGATAAGTATGTTCCTACATGCCCACTGTTGGGACTGGGGGATGTTCATATTATCCATACCCTAGAGTGATAAAGGGCGATCAGGTTGTAGACAGAAATATGTTGTCACACACATGTGCATAGAGGACAGTTTACAGGTTTGAATACTGATATTCGTCAGGTAGACCGGGAGTTGGCACTCTCACTTAATCCTCTCTCCCCATGTTCCTCTGCAGTTCACCCAAAGACCTAGCTCCTGGATGAAATCACTACTGGTCCACCCACTGTTGACGTTACTTCCACCCAACACTGATGACATCATTTCCAATACCCAGAATCCATCATACCACCACATCAGTTCCTGTTCCAGTCATCCTGACTTCACCTCTTCCTTTTGTCCCCTGTATTTAAGCTCAGTAATCAATCTGTTAGCCAGTTCAATTTTGAACTTCGTCTGTAAAGACATGTTTTCTTTATTTTTGCAGTATATGGGGTGGCTATCCCCAAACCTTTTTCTGTCTGCGTTTTACCACAATGTTTATTAGGATCTGCAGAAGTTCCATTACAAGGTCTTTTAAGGATTCTTTCTGTTTGGAAATATATAGTGGCCATGCTGTGTTGCCTCTTAGATGCATCATGGATATGAAAAGAGAGCTTGCTAGTTGAAATGCTTTGCATACTTCATTTAGGCAAGATGTAAGCAGGACAGGGATTCAGAAGAAGAGAGACAGAATAACATTTATTTACATGGAAAACCAAGGTGAGTGGTTATGAGATTGTAGGCCCGCTGCAGAAATGGGATATTTATTGTGTTGCTTGTGTTTCACTCTTTTTCCTTCACAGTGATCCCTCGCTATATCGCGCTTCGACTTTCGCGGCTTCACTCCATCGTGGATTTTAAATGTAAGCATATTTAAATATATATCATGGATTTTTCGCTGGTTCGTGGGTTTTTGTGGACAATGGGTCTTTCAATTTATGTTACATGCTTCCTCAGTTTGTTTGCACAGTTGATTTTATTAAATAAAACTCCTCAATGATATACGATATGCTTCCCGCGTGCTGCTTCGCACACTTAAAAGCTCTAACAGCCCGTATTGATTCTTCATTGTTTGCTTTTATCTGACTCTCTCACTCTCTCTGAATAATACAGGCAGATACTTATCCATCATGCAATACCATCAGGGAGGCGTATGATTGGCCCCATTATCTGCTCCTGACGGAGGGGGTGTGTGCAGAGGGGCTGTTTGCATAGTGGCTGTTTGCTTAGAAGATATGGACGGCCTATAAAAAAATGCTGAAAGGCTACCTTCACATTGATCCCTTCATTGCGCCGCTTTATCGCGGTGCTTGCATACTTAAAAGTGCAACAGCCCTATTGATTTTTGATTGTTTATTTTACTCTCTCTCTCTCTGACATTCTCCGCTCCTGATGGCGCTCCTTTGAAGAGGAAGATATGTTTGCATTCTTTTAACTGTGAGAAAGAACTGTCATCTCTGCCTTGTCATGGAGCACAGTTTAAACTTTTGACTAAAGAATGTGACTTCATGTCTAGAGGGCTCTAATAATGTTAGAAAACATATTTAGAAGGTCGGAAACAGGTTTTCAATGCTCTAACCGCGAAAATATTAGATTTATAAATAAAGAATCCTACTTCATGGAAATTCATTTATCTGTCTGGAGCGGATCAACCGCTATAAACGAGGGTTTACTGTATAACTGTGCGGAGAATATTTATAAACAGTGTGGGAGAGTTTGTAAGAGCTTAAAATATATAAAAATTACCATACACACATGGTTTCTACTTTGCGGATTTTCCCCCATCGCAGGAGGTTCTGGAACGCAACCCCCGCGATCGATGAGGGATTACTGTATTCACTTTCCTTTGTGTGTTTGTGGGTTATTTAAATACAGAAAGTGGAAAATAGTCTAGCTAGATCTGATAATACAGATGTTTTTGTGGCCTCCTGTTTTGAGTTGGCTGAGTTAACACATCCAGTAAAAGATGCAGAAGGTGGATACTTCTGTGAAGAATAAATCTTTATTTTGCGTTGTCCACTTCTACTTTGTTTCTCATATTTTGATTATATCATGCTACATCTCCACTAACACACTGTCACACTTTGCTTACTCTGCTCGATTGTAATCATGCCATAATAAGCCATACTGTGTGAGTCAGATTGAGATAAGCACCATTTGTCCTTCTCGCTTCTGCTTTAGACTGTAAACATTCTGGCTCAAAGTCATAAACACTGCATTTAAATGCACACCGTCCTGAACTTTGAAAATGTAATGCTCCAGCATGAAATTATAGGTGCCATGGCAACCTGAATATAGCAAAACTCAAGTAAGTATGTATAAGTTGTATATGTTATAAAAGGTCCTAAAGTTAAAAAGAAATCTCACCATCATAATGACCTTATAGCCCAGTTTTGTTGGATATATCTGTACCTGTAATATGAATTATGGAAAATAGTTTTTTTCTCCATGTATTCCACATTACTACATATTCTTCCAAAACCGGAATATATATATATATATATATATATATATATATATATATATATATATATATATATATATATAATGTGAAATGGTTTACATCACTGAAATGGCTATAGCAGAAATTCAAAAGATTAAAGACAATAATGTTAACTTTTTAAAAATCTTTTAATGTAATTAATGTGATACGTTTCTCCTTATTTTTATGACAGTTTGAAATGAGAGAACAGTATATAAAACCTTTTCTACTTTAAGCATTAAACTTATTGAAGTAGCATGATATTAATTTAAATGCACTTTTTAAATATATTTTCAGTTGCCTGTAAAATCACAGTTCTGAATGAAAGAGTGGAAAATACATTCTCTGAACCCATTTGTTTCTTCTAGCAGCATGGGGTTAATGGTGAGAATAAATTCTTAATGGGACGTTGCATACATGCTCACAGTGCCAATCACTAATACAAGGAGAACTTACAATTAACCAAATTGCTTTATCTGTTAAATAAATAGCAGGTTACGTATCAATCTGTACATATGCAAAGGTGTGTTATGATCTCTATATTCCAGTCTGTTCAATATTCCTGCTATATTAAAAAAAAAAAAGGTTTGAGTAGAATGATCGTCTTGCTTGCTATAGAGGTGTTTCAATACTGTCAGCTTTTAAATCCTTAAAACTCACTAATTCAGTCTAGTATACCATGATTAAAGCTGTTGATTAGTTGTGCATATTGCACTTTTGCCTGTTAGTCATTTGTGGAAAAATACAAGGGTGACGATTATTGTTATTACTAGTCACAACAGTTAAAAAAAAGCCTGAATTCTTCAGAAAATGCTATAGGCCTACAAACTTCAAAAAAGACCTTTTTTCCTACTCACTCAAAGAAGACCCTAAAGGTCCAACTCTAAAAGAGGTAGGAACTCCATAAAAAACCCTGGCCCAAAAAACTCAACATCATGAAAAAGAGTTTAATCAAATGTACTAAACAAATTCAAGAAAAGTCACAAAGTATAAAACAGGTAAATATTTCAAAAACAAGAGCAATTCAGGAGCATCAAGACAGAAGTAAAACAAAAATATCAAAAATACTATAGTACAAAACCAAGGGTCAAAAACACTGAAAATCTAAAATAAATCCAAAAGCAAAACTCAAAATTGAATATGAAGAAGTGCAAAGGGAGCTGAACGCCTATGTATGGAACTGAATCATAACAGATGTTAAATGCAGGGCATTTCAGGTTATATCAGAATATCCTAATTGCAGCCTAGTGGAAAAGACTCTGGGTGAGAACTACAAATATTACAATAAAATTGAGAATTGATACGGGGGCTGTGATACTAGTAAACTAGTAAGAAAGATTTTATGAGTAACCAGGAGAAAAGGCGTAGTCGAGATCAGAAATAAAGGTTAAAACCACAATATGAACTACATTATTATCAAAGCCAAAATGACTGAACCGAGGTCAAAAAGTTCAGGCACAAGTCAAAAACCAAAAAGGACCTTCAGGGTAAGAAAAACTTTTGCATGCAACAAGAGGTTTTGAATCCAGAAACTTGGACAGAAAAGTGATTCTAAGGATGACATCATATCATTAGCCAAAGGTCACGACCTCTGAGGACACGTCCCTGACAATGCAGGAGTTGCACTAATGTTAGGAAGACAAAATAGCAATGAATGTGAGACAAACAAAAGTAAGCACTGAATAAAAAAATATGTAATCAAATTCTAGGGCAGAAAATAATGTGAAAAAAACATGCAAAAATGTAATTAGATGATTCAATCATAATAGGAACAAACGAAAATGACAAGATTTACATGAAATGAAAAACACTAAAACAAAGACATAATTGTGATAAGAATGAACTATTACTGCCCCACCTCTGTTCTGTTTCTCCTCTCAGTATCTGTTGTAGCACCAGGTCCCACTGTAGTACTGCCAAACTCCTACCTCTGCATTGGATGAAAGGACTTAATATTTTTATTAGACTTAGCAGCACACAACACCCAGAGGTGGGTGTTCTGCCAGATGGCCCAGGTCATCAGATCCGTCACTTTGACTGAGACCTTAGCCAGTTCTAGCTAACTAAGGCTACACAGGAGTTCATCTTTTTCAGGGGTGTTACTGAATGGAGTTTATTTCTCCTACATTGTCAACTGGCCATAACTCAAAATACAATTTGAAAAGACTTGTATAATAATAACTTATTATTTTGCTGCATGCTCAACCTCAAGTATTTGAATATATATGTTCATGAAGTATGCTTTAATTATTTTTGTTGCAGCTGGAATTAGATAGATAGATAGATAGATAGATAGATAGATAGATAGATAGATAGATAGATAGATAGATAGATAGATATTTTATTAATCCCAAGGGGAAATTCACATAATCCAGCAGCAGTATACTGATACAAAAAAAAAAAATATTAAATTAAATAGTAATAAAAATGAAAAATAAAAAAAAAATACAAATAAAAAAGCAGACAATAACTTTGAGTCATGTTAGCATTTACTCCTCGGGTGGAATTGAAGAGTCGCATAGTGTGGGAGAGGAACGATCTCCTCAGTCTGTCAGTGGAGCAGGACAGTGACAAAAGTCAGTCACTGAAGCTACTCCTCTGCCTGGAGATGACACTGTTAAGTGGATGCAGTGAATTATTCATGATTGACAGGAGTTTGCTTAATGCCCGTCGCTCTGCCACAGATGTTAAACTGTCCAACTTTACTCCTACAATACAGCCTGCCTTCTTAACAAGTTTGTCCAGGCGTGAGGCGTCTTTTATCTTTATGCTGCCTCCCCAGCACACCACCGCGTAGAAGAGGGCACTCGCCACAACCGTCTGGTAGAACATCTGCAGCATCTTACTACAGATGTTGAAGGATGCCAACCTTCTCAAAAAGTATAGTCTGCTCTGACCTTTCTTACATAGAGCATCAGTATTGGCAGTCCAGTCCAATTTGTCATCCAGCTGCACTCCCAGATATTTATAGGTCTGCACCCTCTGCACACAGTCTCCTCAGATGATCATAGGGTCCATGAGGGGCCTGGGCCTCCTAAAATCCACCACCAATTCCTTGGTCTTGTTGGTGTTAAGGTGTAAGTGGTTTGAGTCGCACCATTTAACAAAGTCTTTGATTAGCTTTCTGTACTCCTCCTCCTGCCCACACCTGATGCAGCCCACAATAGCAGTGTCATCAGCGAACTTTTGCACGTGGCAGGACTCCGAGTCATATTGGAAGTCTGATGTATATAGATTGAACAGGACCGGAGAAAGTACAGTCCCCTGCGGCGCCCCTGTATTGCTGCACACAATGTCAGACCTGCAGTTCCCAAGACGCACATATTGAGGTAATATCATATCATATACATATCATGCAATTGCTGTAATTCTGTACTCATTCAAGAACATTATACAAAATGAAACTGGATTTAATTGAACCAACCATTGCTGGAAACCCAGGCTATTATAGTACACCCTAACTCATGCTTCCCAATTAAGAAACTGCGCTTTTCCAAGATATGTAAGGAAAACCAGAATATCTAGAGGAAAACCATTGGAGACTCGGAGAAGATGCAACCTCTGAACAGAATGTGGCCATTTGAAGAACGGAGAACTCTGGAGATATGAGGCAGCAGAGCTAACTTGATGCCTGTTTAAAAAAAGTTGTCTGAAGTGGTGTAGTTTTTGCATATTTGTTCTGTCAAAATATTTAGAATTTGAATATGTTATGATTACTGCATCTTAATTTTTTGTTAATTTCTCTGTTTGTTCATTCTTTTGTTATCATTGGAGAGCATTAACTGGAGACAAGCTCAATTAGCTTTTGCTACTTCAACAATTCTATAGTTCATGTTTAGTTCATTTCTATAAATTTATACAATTGTGATTCACTATTAATTTTGTTTACACGGTATTTAGGATTTCTATGCCTATTGTAACTATGACAGCCACCTCTAAATTTTCTTTTTTCAAATAAAGTGTAAAGTTGTTTATTACTACTATTGTCTTTGCTCAAGATTAGTAACTTGGTTCCAAGGCCATGTCTGTGTCCTCAACAAGGAGCACCCCACATTTGATTTGAAGCAACCTGATTATTTAAATTCATACATAAACATATTTGTGATAATGTAAGAAACAATAATGACTAGCAAAAGCTAGAGGAAGAAGGAGAGAACTTGTCAAGAAGCCATGCTTCAAACTCCGCTCCCTGGATATGTGAGGAAGCAATGCCAATTAATGTTTCACCATTCCACAAAAGTGAAAATCCTCGCTGCTTATCCTGGCAGTTTAGCTTTTCTTTCTTTACATTTAGCTTTCGTTTAAACCAGAGAGCATGTACTGTTTTTGTATTGCTGATCTCAAGTAGTAAGAAGTAACATAAATTAAACACATTAACAGTGGCACATGAAGACAGTAATATCTACTTTGACATCTTTTGGAGTGCAGAGGAAATGTAGAGGATTTGGTTGTGGGTATGCATTTGCAGTGCTGTATCATACAAAGAAAGCCTCCAACACTGACTGGAAACATGCTCAAAAATTCACCAAAATGATTTTTTGGGTTTTTAATAATACACCGTATTACGAATTTTAATTAACTGGTGTGCTGAAGGCAAAACTTCAAAGGACTTTGATTTGATTTTAGGGTGAGGAAGGAAGAAGAAGAAGAAAGAAGAAAAAAAACAACAAAGTGCTATGATGTGCACTCTCCTAGTAGTAAAATATAAAGTTCCAGTTAAAAATCTTTTTTTCGTGGTAATTTATTCTGGGAGGATGAATGTTTCACATAAACTTTTTGCTCAGTCTCTGTTAGGTTGCATAGTGACTGTGAGTGAACTGCCTTTTTCAATTCCAGCCACAAATACTCAGTTGGATTGAGCACTGGACACTAACTCATCCACTCCAGGACATTAACATTGTGTGTTTTTAATCCATTCCTTTATAGCTTTGACTTTATGCTTGCAGTTGTTGTCTGGCTAGAAAACAAATCTCAAAAGGAGCAGGTATTTTTCAGACATCAGGTTTTCATCTAGGAGTTCTCCATATTTTGCTGCATTCCAGTCTTCCTGGGTCTGCTGCAGAGAGGCTTACCCACCATCATGATGCTACTACCACCATGCTCCATTGTGGAGATAGTTTGTTTTTGAGAAAATGCAATGTTAGACTGATGGACAAAAAATCACAAATTTGGTCTTGTCAGACCACAGAACCTTCTTCCATCTGATTTCAGAGCCTCCCATGTGCCTGCTATTAAACTCTTACAGAGCTGTCATGTGTGTGATTTTTCACGCTGGCTTTCTCTTTGTCACTCTCCCATAAAGTATTCCACTTACTAATACTACTGCCAATCACTAATACCAGGTCAATTTTTACTTACCAATAAACCAAATATTCACATGTTTTATAACTTATGCATCTGTGTAAATTTTCCATCCGTCCATTTTCTGAGCAGTTTATCTAGTTCATTGATTTGAGGTGCCTCCCTCGGTAACATGAAGGATCAAAATAGTGCAAAGTGTTATTCAAAAGCTGTTCAAAGAGCTCAGGAGCAAGATTCATATTATCACTTCTGCCTTCAAAGAAAGACTCACCCCTTCTGGCCAACAAATAGCACCTAGGTAGTAAGTTGTTGTCATTTATCTGTCCACCTCAAAGAAGAATTGATGTTGTGTCTATACCCTTGCTGTCATTCATTGATTCCTTGAATTTTGCTAATGGTAATTAAACACTTTGCCACCTGGGACCCAAACACTTTGGTGTGTTTTCTGATTTCTTATTACAGTACCCACTTGCAGTTAATGCCAGTGGCCAATCAAAAATGAGGGAGTCTTTTATGAATCTGCTCTGATTCCTTCAGGCATAAATCCTAACCTCTCACCAAGCAGAATCAGTGCCACATCTATTTCAGTTTAGTTTCTGCAAATTATTGGGAACACTACACTAATACTGAGTAGGGCTTCCCTTTGCTCTCAAAACAGCCTCAATTTTTTGTGGCATGGATTCCACAAGACATTGGAAACATTTCTTTGAGATTCTGGTCCATGTTGACATGATTGCATCACACAATTTCTCTAGATTTGTCAATAGGACATTTATTCGTTCTCTTCATCCCAAAAGTGTTCTATTGGTTTCAGATCCGGTGACTTGGAGAGTTGTTGAAGAACACTGAACTTTATCATGTTCAGGAAACAAGATTGACACAACTTTTGCTCTATGAAATAATGCATTATCATGCAGGAAATAACCATTAGAAGATGGGTAAATTGTGGCCATGAAGAGGTTCACACAGTCATCAATGATACTCAAACAGAGTGGTTATCTGAGTTACTGGAGCCTTTCTGTTGGCTTAAACCGGTCTGGCCAATCTCCTCTGACCTCTCTCAGTAACAGAACTTCGCTTACTGGTTATTTTTTTTTGTTTGTTTTTCACACCATTCTGGGAAAACTCTACAGACTGTTATGCATGAAAATTCCAGGATATCAGCAGTTACAGGAAAACTCAAACTAGATGGTGTGACACCAAAAATATACCACAGTCATATTACAGAGATCACATTTTTTCCCCATTCTGGTGTTCGATGTGAACATTAACTGAACTCCTGACCTGTACCTGCATGATTTTATGCACTTTGCTGTGCCACATGATTGACTGATTAGATAATTACACTGATAAGCAGTGTCACAAAAGCCACAATGAGACATGGCAAGGTTTGAGGCAGCCACCCGTATAATTTGGTTTCCTGGCTGCAAATTGTCTTTAAATGATAGCACTGCTGTGCACAAAACAGAGTCCAATACAGAACTGAGCGACTAGGGAAAGGGTGGAGGCTTTTAAAGGAGAAGACAGGAAGTGAAGTCAAAGGGGTCAGGCTCATGTAGGTCTTCTGTTATTGGTGCAAGCCCGGATGTGACATCACAGGGGCCGGAGCCGGCAAGGTCTCCTTCCATTGGCTCGGTCCCAGAAGTGACGTCAAGAGGACCAGGTGGAATCTCCCATGAATGGTCTGCAGGCAAGGGAGAAAAACAGTCAGTGCACTCTGCCACATCCCGGTATGTCTCGGAACTGTCCTTACTCAAGCCCTTTAGCTGCCTCCCATGTGCACGTGTGTGACAGCAGGTATACAGGCATATCTAATAATTTGCTCAGTGAGTATATTGTTCATGTTATGTTTAGTTTTTCATATTTTAACCATAAGGTATTAAATTGAAGGTCTCATTGACAAAAAAAAGTAATGGACAGTACTATATTTCAGAGTATGCTCTGACCTTCTGAGGACATCAGTAACTCTGCTTGTTGGTTTCAACATTGCTAGATTAAAACATCTATGGTTTGTCAAGATATTCTTGGTTACAACAAAGCAAAATTTTCTGTTACAGCTGGAGTGATACCTGGTACGCACAATTTTAACATCAAAAAAGAAAGGGGTCAGATACAAAAGGTGCAGGATCATGAGCATCTCAACCACTGCCAAAGAAATTGAAGAAAAACAGACATTTTTGTTTCTAGTCTTAACTAATGGAAGCTCCCAGTGTACCCTCAGCAAAAGACTAAAAATAATATACAGTGAACCCTCGTTTATCACGGTTAATGCGTTCCAGACTCTACCCTGATAAATGAATTTTCCCGAAGTTGGATTCTTTATTTATAAATCGAATATTTTCGCAGTTAAGAGTATAGAAAACCTGACCTTCTAAATATGTTTTTTAACATTATTAGAGCCCTCTAGACATGAAATAACACCCTTTAGTCACCATTACACTCATATTACCCAATATATTAGACAAAATAAGAGAAAATAAGACATATTAGACGTTACAAATATCATATTACTTGGCTCACTCGCCTTTTAAGGCGACCGACTTTTATCCTCAATTTCTGTGCGCTCCATGTGTACATCAGGCATGTAAGTGTAGGGAATGAGAACATCAAAGTGCCCATTCATAACATCTCCCGAAAACCTTATTTTTTTATCCCCTCGAGTGCCTGTCCAAAGTCGTACAATGTCAGCCTGAATCTGTACCGCTAAAGATGGAGTTTCATGCACTAAATAAGCTATAGATGAGAATAAGCAAGCACCATCTCCCCTGATATTTACTACACTGTGAGGTATTTGTACTCCATCAACATTAATTATTTCCAGAGACATAATTTTGTCTATTTTTCCAGCGCATCGCGCACAAAAGCAAGGGAACAATGGGAGCACCAGAACTCTGCTCACATCGCGTCGCTTCGTGCCGCAAGTAGTAAGTCTGTGATAAGCGGAATACCGCTATGCTTTGCACTCACAGGACGGTAGGACAATCCCGATCGCTTTTATATAGTAGATTATTGTACTGTACATTTAATTACACACACACAGAGTTCTTACACACAACCACTAACCTATGAAGGCATGACCTCAGTAGGAGAGTATTTAGGTGGTGCAGTATCTTCAGCAGGTGCGTCATTGTCTTCTTCTGCTGAAGGAGTACTAAGAGTAGGCAGTGGGTGTCTGGGTGCGCGGCTGAAGAACATCTTGATAGACAGTTGCTGTCGCTGTCTTTTCATATGCGTGAGGAGGCTTTTGTAGGGCATTGTCATCTTTGATCATATTCAAGAGTTTCACCATCTCCTGGATAGTAAGCATCTTCCTCCTGCGCTTAGTTTTATTGTCAGAAGGCTTAGAAAAAGCAGCACGTTTAGGAGCCATTGTGGGGCTTAGATAAAAGTTCTCAGAAAGCGCATGCGTAGTGACGTAAGTGTGTTGGAGAAAAAAATCGCGATAGAGTGAAGCCGTGAAAGTCGAAGTGTGATATAGCGAGGGATCACTGTATTCCTGTCTTTCTATATAAACAGAAATACATAGAAGGCTGTATTATTGTAATATTTTCCTCTGCTTACCCTTTACCTATTTCCTCAAGGGTAAGTGTTCTCGTCAAGTTTGTTATCAGGTTGGTCTACTGTTGCTCTTTAAGATGAACACACACATACAAAGCTATACGCATACTCACAGGCCCTAACCACAACAGTGCCCCATTGAATGACACACACATGCTGATTAACCCTTAGCACTTTAAACCACACAAGTGCTTTAGATATAACACAGCCTGTCACTCATTCAGTACTTCAAGAGACTTACTTATTATCGGCACAAACAACATACGATGTTTTAATGATGTCTAAGACCTAAATATTACTCTTGGTCTACATGAATACATTTAAACATACAAAGACTCAGCACTCTCGACTATAGGCCATTAATCAGCTAAGAATACCTCCTTTTCATACTGTTCCAACTATTGAGTGGAGCTCCTCACTTGCAGCCAAAATAAACCTCACACCACAGAAGTAATGGCAAAAATCTGGCTGCACCAGATACTCAAAGAAATCTAACTTATTACTTCAATCACTCTATAGACATTAAGACAAAGCATAGAAAGTTAAAAGCAGCATGGTATTTATTACAAGAATAATAATACCACTGGAACAAAGAATAGTAGAAAATAGGTACTGATAGGAAAGTCTGAATATATATATATATTGTCTTTAGGAAACGCTTATGAAAACGGTAGAGATGACAAGGATGAATGTCCCAGGGAGGCATTTAATTTAGCAATTGATGTTCATGATGCCTTTCTGACAACCAGTGCTGTCTTCGTCTGTTCCTCTTCTTCTTCTTCTTCTGACGTTGCTTTCAAAATGAGGCATATTTATTATGAAATGTCATGCCATGGTTTCACAATACATGCACCAGATTGGCTGGCTGTCAATATGAGGTGTCGGTAGATCTTCCTTTCCCAGGCTGTAAAATAATTAGGCATGGCTTAGTCTTCCTTTCCCAGGTTATAAAGTAATTGAGCCACCAGCATTTCTTCCTTTCAGTGGTGAAACAGCTGTTTATAAGTGAGGTGTAAGGGAAGAAAACCTGTTTTGATTTGTCTTGAATGTAGTTCATCTGTTGTCTTGTCTCGAGCAAAATATAATGGAAAATTATACCAAAATGTACAGATTTTATACACCGTAACAAAGTCACATTCAGCAGATGCCGTCATTAAAAAATAAATGCATTTAGGTAGCACAGTTATTAATGAACAGAATGTTTCACTCCTGGACAACATGGTGGTGCAGTGGTTAGTTCAGACACGGCTTAATGAGAACTGCCATCTTACATACCACACCTCCCTCAGACGAAATGGGCTTCCAGGTTACAAGAGATTACACTGGTGCATTTTGTCTGCCTCTTTTGCCCCGTGAATAAAAACTGAATCTCTAATTGACTGTATGGTCTGCTGCCTGCCACCTTGTCTGTTTTTTGAATCCTGTGGTTTTTCTGTTGGATTCTGTTAGATTATGGATATAAGGTACTCTTTTTCTGAACTTTATGCCTTTCAGCATACTGAACGTCACACTCCGACATTACTCCTGTTTAGGCATTTAGGAATTCTGTGCTTGCCCAGGTACTGTCACAGAAGCTCACATTTAGCTATTATCATTCTAAGAGTAACATTGACTTGATCTAGACACTGTTTTACTTACACTCCTGTTCTGCTATCACTACTGGCCTATTTCCCGGTGTGAATTTTGAGTACTTGAGGTCTATTTTATTAAAGCGTCAAATATCATAATCCTCTAGCTATATGCAAAATGCTAAAACTGCCCTATGCAACGTTTGTTCTCTAAATAGCAAATCAGCCTTTATTGCGGACATCATTGTGAGGCATAATATTGACATTTTGTGCTTGACAGAAACCTGGCAAGAACCTAATCATTATTTTGGACTAAATATGGCTGTCTTACCACACTATTGCTATCTGGAAAAGCCACATACTACTGATCATGGGGGTGGTGTTGCAGTTTTATATTCTTAGAATCAAACCAGTTTCTGCTTGTGATTTTTCATCATTTAAGTATCTAACAATACTGGCCTCTGTTAATATGACTTGTTTATTGTCCTCCAAAACAGTCATCTGTCTTCTTGGAAGAACTCACTGAGCTGCTCACTTCTCTGTGTTCTTTGTATCCTGCTGTGTTATTGTTAAGTGATTTTAATTTCCATACAGACTCTGTAAATTCTCTACAAGTGCTTGATTTTCTTAATGTACTTCAGCTCTTTGATTTTACTCAACATGTCTATTTTCCTGCTTGAGGACACACACTTGACCTTGTGTGTACCTTTGATATCATTCCTGCTTATTTGTATGGTATTGATTTTTCCACGTCTGACTATAAGGCTGTTTGATATGCTTATCCTTGATCAGTCCCATGGGCAACAATCACCTCATAATATCAACTTTAGAAACAGGAAAAATATCAGAACCATTGCTCCTGTATTCACAATGAAGCAGTGTCCTCCTCCAGCTGGTGTTTCTTTAGCGTCTGCTTCCTTAGTTCACCATTATGACTATATACTTTCAACTAGTTTAGATAAACTTGCTCCACTTAAAACTCGTAGTGTGACATTTAAGCACTGTACTTCTTGGTTTTCTCCTGAGCTGTGTCACATGAATGCTTGTGGGTGAAGGCATAAACACCTTAGTAGAAAAACAAGTTTGGTTGCCCATGCAATTGCCTATAAGGAACATGTTGCCCTTTATAAGCAGGCACTACAGAGAGCTAAGTCTGCTTACTATACTAATAGAATTCTATGTGGTCAGCATAACACCCAAACACTTTTTGCTACCTTGGATAAGCTACTTAAACCTGCAAATAACTTTCCATTGGGTGCCTCTTCTGACCTTTGTGAGAAATCTCTGTTCTTTTTTAATAATAAGATTGATCAGATTTATTCTGAATTTCAAACAGGTCCAGTTCAGTCAAAACGGTGTCCATTATCTATCTTAATTTGCAACTGTTTAGCTAGCTTCCCTTTGTTGAACGATCCTGCAGTCCATAAGCTTGTCATGACCGTCAGGCCAACTACCTGTATTCTAGACCCCATGCCTTCTTTTTTTGGTTAAGGCTGCTTTGCTTTTTCTTTTTACCTTTATCACCAGTATCATCAACCAATCTCTTTATACTGGCTTGGTCTTTTCCAGTCTAAAGACAGCTGTTGGTGCACCTGTCCTCAAAAAATCTGGTCTTGAGTCTGAGGATTTTAATAGCTATAGACTTATTTCAAACCTTCTTTTTCTTAGTAAAATCCTAGAAAGCACTGTGGCAGGCCATTTAAAGGACCATCTTGCCTCTAATGACCTGTTTGAGGAATTTCAGTCTGGTTTTAGGTCCAATCACAGTACAGAGACAGCACTCGTCAGGGTCACTAATGATCTCCTAATCGTAGCAGATCATGGTCTTTTAACACTAATGATCTTTGTAGACCTTACTGCTGCTTTTGATATGGTCCATCATGACATACCTTTGTTTAGATTTGAGAATAAATAAAATATTGCTGGAAAAGCTCTTGCATGGCTTAAATCGTACCTTAAGGACAAACAGCAGTTTGTTGCGCCAATAGATTTAGGTCTGACCCATCTTGCTTCAGGATGTCCTTCAGGGATCAGGACAGAAAAAAACAAACAAACAAAAAGAAAATTGTATAGGCTGGAAAAAAAAAAAATCTGCCGGGGTAAAAATGGCTGAGAGAGCGCCCAGCCCACACTGGGCATTCTACCTAACATAAATGATCTAAATCAGTCCTCATGGTTTTCAGGCTTTATGTGAAAGAATTTAATGATGATGTTCATGTGGACATCAGGGGTACTGGCTTCAATCCATCCATGCAGGGACTGCATGATGCCTTGATCAGATGGTGTTGGTGCTCGCCACCAGAGAAAAAAAGGAAAAAGGGCAACAGAGAATAGTAGGGATTAATACAGATTGCAGAGCCATGATGAAAATGATAATTCAATGTGCATATAGTTTAACAGGGATACATAAAAATGTAGCTATGAGAAAGCCATATTAAAATAATTGATTTTTAGCAGTTTTTAAAAATATTTGCCACCATATTAGCCTGGTGAATTTCTATTGGTAAACTATTCCAGATTTTAGGTGCATAACAGTAGAAGGCTGCTTCAACACTTCTTTTTTAAGATTTAGCTCTTGGAATTATAAGCAGGCAGTCATTCGAAGACCTAAGGTTATAACTTGGAGTGTAAAGTGACAGGCCTTCCAAAATATAGAATAGAGTGAGATTATTTAACACATTGTAAACCATTAGCATTATTTTAATGTCAATTCTGAATGGCAAAGGAAACCAATGTAATAACATAAAAACTGGAGAGATGTGCTCTCATTTTCTTTTCCAAGTTAGGATTCTGGCAACTGCATTCTGCAATAGTTGCAACTTATTGATGACTTTTTTGGGTGGTCCTGAAAGGAGTGCTTTACAGTAATTTAGTCGACTAAATAAAATTTTCAGCATCTTGCAGAGTTATAAGGGATCTAACCTTTGCTATAATCCTTAAGTGAAAAAATGCTGTCCTGGTAATATGAGTAATAAGTCAATAATGAGTCAATAGTTATCCCTAAATTCTTTACCTCCATCTTGACTTTTAAGCCTAATGGAAGTTTATTTCTAATACATTCAATATATCCCTTTTTGCCAATAACTAAGATTTTTGTTTTCTCTTTATTTTGTTTAAGAAAATTACTACTCATCCATTCAAAAACAGAAGGAAGACATTGATCAGTAAACCAAGAGAGTTCTGGTCATCAGGCACTATTCATAAATACAGTTTTGTGTCATCAGCATAGCTGTTGTAGCTCATGTTATGTCTTGAGATAATCTGACCTAATGGAATCATGTAGATTAAAAATAGCAGTTGACCCAGGATAGATACTTGTGTCATTGAAGTATAATTACCATAAATAACAAAGAATTTTCTACCTGTTAAGCAAGACCGTTTTAAGACATTGCCAGAGAGGCAAATCCACTAACTATAGTGATCAATAAGAATATCGTGATCAATTGTATCAAATGCTGCACGCAGATCTAAGAGATGAGAACAGATAAACGTCCACATTAACCTGCAAGTCATTTACTACTTTAACAAGTGCAGTTTCTGTACTGTGAATTGTACTAAAACCTGACTGAAACATTTGAAGAATAGCATATTTATTCAAGTGAACACTTAATTCTTTGCATTTATATAGCTCTTTTCTCACTACTCAAAGCACTCAGCAATTGCAGGTTAAGGGCCTTGCTCAAGGGCCCAACAGAGCAGAGTCCCTTTTGGCATTTACGGGATTCAAGCCGGCAACCTTCTGATTGCCAGTGCAGATCCTAGCCTCAGAGCCACCACTCCGTCTACATTTAGCTGCCTTTTCTAGAATTGTACTTAAGAAAGGCAGGTTAGAAATAGGTCTAAATTTGCCAAAAAGAGAAGAGTCAAGATTATTTTTCTTGAGCAGGGGTTTAACAACAGCAGTCTTAAGACAGTCTGGGAAGATTCCATTATGTAATGATGAGTTTATTATGGCAAGCACACTATCAATTAGCACATCAGATACTTCTTTGAAAAAGCTTGTGGGTATTAGGTCAAGGATGCAGGTGGAGGGTTTCAGTTGAGAAATTATTCAACATAGATTGGGTTAATCTATCCTGGTGAAAGAATGTAATCCGCTTAAAATGGAATACCAGGCTTTAATAGGATCAGCATTGGGGGGATGTACTATATTATTTCTAATATCATTAATTGTGTTAAAAATATAGCAAATTCCTCACAAGTTTCACTGGTAGTTTTTAAAAGGCATTCCACTGAGTAACCTGGGTTTAGCTAACGATTAGTAGAGAATAAAAATTCTTGGATTACCAGCATTATTATTTATCATTTTAGAGAAGCAGCATTGCATCTTAAGACAGACTATGTTGTTGTATTCTGTTATTTTAGCTTTCAATATTTCATAGTGAACTATCAGTTTAGCTTTTCTCCATTAACGCTGAGCTCTCTGGCATGTTTCATTCAAATAAGACACTCTTTGGGTCTTCCACGCTATACTAGTGCTGGAGGATTTCTTAACTATCTTTTCAGGCGTGACTATGTCAGAGGCAGCTCTCACTTTAGCATCAAACATTTCCACTGTATAATTAACATTATTATCATTATTGTAGTAAGCACTACAAACAGACTTTTTAGATTGTTAGCAAAGTTCGAAGATGCAAATGTATCAAAACAGCATTTTTTTAACAATATGCTTCTCGTTAGTTGTAGTTATCAGTATTTATATATTAAATATTTTGAAAAAATGGTCTGATATATCGATATCCACAATCTGCCTCACATAAACTGTTAATCCTTTTGTAATCACTAAATCCAACGTGTGTCCCCTTTGTGTGTTGGCTGGCTAATGTGCTGGCTCAGATCAAAAGTGTGCAGGAGTTTCATGAATTCGTTTGCTTTTGGGTCACACTGTTTATTGATATGAAAATTAAAGTTGCCAACAATTAGGAACCTGCCATAGTTAGTTATAATTCACAGTAAGTCTGAGAATTCCTCAATGAAATACACATTATATTTAGGAGGTGTACAAACACACAATACTAGAGACTGAGAATCCCCTTGAATCATAAGACAAGATGCTCAAGAGACACGAACGTAATAAAGCCAACATCTTTAAACTTTAACCAACTCGAGAAAATACTTGCTAAGCTGCCACCTTTTTTAGCTTGGCGAACCGAATAAGCTGTATTGCAGAGGTGCAGATTCAATTAAAACAATCTCACAATTAGAGGTGAGCCACATTTCACTTAAAGTAAGAAAGTTGATTTTCCTATCACTAATAAGATTGTTGAAATAAAATATGTTGTTAGTTAATGCTCTAACATTTAATAAGGCCATATTTAAGTTCTTGAAAGAACAGTGCTGAATTAGCAGAGTGTTACGGCTGCTTGAAATGGTAATTAGGTTATTCATGTTAATGCTGCTTTATGCAGATTTTTTATTTAATCTATAATCTAAAAACAACTTACAATAGGTACAAAATTCAGCAGAAAGAGTGGTTACCCACTTAAAATCCTGGGACCATATTACTTCTACATTTCTAAAAATGCATTGGCTACCATTTCCCTACAATATTCAATATAAACTTCTTTTAGTTTTCATGGTCTAGCCCCATCTTACTTGTCTTCTTTAATTTGTCCCTATACTCCATCATGTACACTTCATTCTTCTGACTCCTTGCTATTAACCAGTCCACCAGGCAGATTGTGCAATATGGGAGACAGGGCTTTTAGTGTATCTGCCCATGGCTTTCAAATGCTCTGCCTTTGGAGCTCTGTGCATGTACCTTATTCTCTGTTTTTAAATATAGACTTAAAAACTAACCTTTTTATAGTGCTCATTAATTGTATTTGTACATTGAATTTTGTTATTTTTATGTATTGTTATATAGTGGCCTTGGGTACCTTGAAGGGCACTTTTAAATAAAAGGTATTATTATTATTATTATTATTATTATTATTATTATTATTATTATTATTATATCATGTCCTATGAAGATACAATGCAGGATCAGATTGTTTGAACTCCCAAAATGGCACCGTCCAGGAATTCTAGAAACAGAAAATGGCAATACCTATACAAACAGACACACCCAAATTAACATGAAAATGGCATAATCAAAATATCAATACAAGCATCAACACACAAAGAAAAATAAACATTATTGTCTTCCATACAATACTAAAATATTAATAAAAAATATTAACAAATTCTGGACATAGTCCACCTTTTTTCTCTCATGTGTTGTTTCCTTTTGCATCAGCAAGTCATAGCTCAAAATGTTATATGTCAAAATCCAAGAAAACCCACAAAGAAAATTACCAAAGCCTAAAGCATTAACCAAAAAGTTGTAGATGACAATAGCTGTTACCCTAAAACCAAGATTTTTTTTTTAAATAAATCATTGGGTAGTTACTGTAGTCAAATATAAAGTAATGCCAGAGTCAACTGATTCCTCACCAGCATGTGTATAAATCAGTTGAGTGTGTGCGTGTGTGTGTGTTAGTGGCCATCTTAGTAATATTTTGTACTGTTCCACTTGCTGGTCTCATCTCCGGCTTCAGTGGCTGTATATTAGACATGAGCAGCATCACCTCCCACTGTTACCACTGCTTCACTTAATAAGTTTCTAAATAAAGACAGAGACACACACATATACAGTATGTGGAGGTGTAGAAGGCCAGCATTCACCAACAAGGAAATTGCATACATGATTTGTTATGTTTTTTTATTAATTATACTTTTTTGTTTGGCCGGCCATATGAGAGAATTTATACTAGAATTACAAGACTTCTCCAAGTGCTCAGTAAGATTCCTAAAGTACATGCTAAGTGAATGGAAAGCACCAGAAAATGAAAAGTAGATAAAAATTTGTAAAATATGACCAGTTGACACTTTACAAATCCATTTTTTGTCCATTTTAACACATTTAGGTCATTTATTATCTATCTATCTATCTATCTATCTATCTATCTATCTATTGAGTGACAGGAACTAGATCTTACATAACCAGCTTCTTCACAAAGAGTGAGTTCCCTAGGACATAGTTGGCAAACCTCTGGCATGAGTATGGAATGATATATAAAGAAAATAAAGTGATATGTGTTCTCTGTTCTGGGGCAGTAGTATGCAGGATATCATCAGTTAAAAGACATTTTGAAACAAATCATGCATCGCTTCTTGAAAAAAGCAAAAAAGAACGAAAAGAATTTATTGCTTGGGCAATTAAAAATAGAAATACACAGTCAACATCTTTAATGAAATACGTCTCCCGTGCATCAAATACAACCGCTGCTAGTTTTGCTGTCTCTAATGTAATTGCCAAACATGGAAAACCGTTTAACAATGGAGAATTTTTAAAAGAAGCATGGTTAAAATACGCGTCTTTTGTTTTTGATGACTTCGTAAATAAAGAAAAAATCATCCAAAAATATGAAATATGCCTCTGGCTAGAAACACTGTAAAAGACAGAATTTTAAAAATGATTTCAAATATAAGTCAACAGCAAAACACAGACATAATTTCTTCAGGCCTAATTTCACTTTGCCTTGATGAGAGTACTGATATTTCTGGTTCAGCACTTTTGGCAATTTCTGTCTGTTATTGCACTGGGAATGATGTCAAAGAAGAATTAATAGACTTTAAATCTTTAGCAACAACAACAAAAGGAGTGGATATTTGTGAAACAGTTATAAATGTGCTGTCCGAAAGAAACATAGATCCCTTCTATGTTGTATCGGTAACTACTGATGGTGCACCCAGTGTGACCAACAGAAAAGCTGGTTTTGTCAGTTTGTTTACAAAACACATTGGACATTCACTTTTGGGTTTTCACTGCATTATACATCAGCAAGTTTTATGCTCAAAGGCCATCAATCTTCACAAATTATACAGTTGATGTCTACATTTTGTTATTTATTACTAAAACATGTAAAACATTTATGTTTTAATGATGTGTTTACACAGATTGTTGTAGACACAAAACACACATCAAATTATTTCCCCTTACAATTCTGGGTAGCTCACTCCCAGATAATCAATCAAGGCAGGAACTGGGAGAACTTATTGCCCGTTCTGAGGCAGTGGGGGGATGGTATAGCAGGCTGCTTGCTGCTTGAGCTTATCGACACATTTACAAGACAAAAGAGGCTGACGGAGAGGTGCAAAGGGATTTAAGGTTGGCCGGATTTACGAGTTTTTTCATAGGCTCTGGTAATTCTAGTGTTAAAAAGATTTAGACAAGAGCAGGCTATTTTGGCCCTACAAAGCTTGCCAGTCCTATCCACTTAATTCCCCCCAGAAAACATGAAGTCAGGTTTTGAAGGTCCCTAAAGTCCTACTGTATACCATACTACTTGGTAACTTATATGGTTCTCTGAGTGAAGGAAAAAAATCCTAATATTTGCGTGGTATTTATCCTTAATAAGTTTTCAGTTGTGTTCCCATATTCTCGTTAAACTCATTTTAAAGTAACAGTCTCGATCCACTGTACTAATTCCTTTCATAATTTTAAACTCTTCAATCATGTCTCCTCTTAATTTTCTTTTGCTTAAACTGAAAAGGTTCAGCTCTTTTAATCTTTCCTCTTAATTCATTCCTTGTAGCCCTGGAATCAGTGTAATCTCTCTTGTGTTGAATTTCTCTAATGCTTCTATATCTTTTTTTTTGTAGATTGGAGGCCAGAACTGCACACAGTACTCCAGATGAGGCCTCACCAGTGTGTTATAAAGGTTGAGCATAACCTCCTTGGACTTGTACTCCAAACATCATGCTATATAACCTAACATTCTGTGAGTCTTTGTAATGGTTTCAGAACACTGTCTGACAGTTGATAGCATAGAGTCCACTACTACTCCTAAATCCTTCTCACAATTGGGTTTTCAGACCTCACATTGTATATTCAAACCTACCATTTTTCTTTCCTACATGTAATACTTTACATTTACTGACACTAAATTTCATCTGTCACAAATATGCCTGTATGCTGTCCAAGTCCTTCTGTAATGATTCAACATATTCCAGATTATCTGCCAATCAACTTTGGTATTATTACTTATATTCCTATCCAAATCATATATATATATCTGTGGTGGGCTGGCACGCTGTCCGGGGTTTATTTCCTGCCTTGTGCCCTGTGTTGGCTGGGATTGGCTCCAGCAGATCCCCATGATCCTGTTGTTAGGATATAGCGGGTTGGATAATGGATGAATGGAGAGAGATATATATATATACAGTGAAACCTCAGTTCACGACCATAATTCGTTCTAGAACTTCGGTTGTAAACCGAGTTGGTCATGAACCGAAGCAATTTCCTCCATAGGATTGTATGTAAATACAATTAATCCGTTCCAGACCGTACAAACTGTATGTAAATATGTAAATATATGTAAAGATTAAGCACAAATATAGTTAATTACACCATAGCATGCACAGTGTAATAGTAAACTAATGTAAAAACATTGAATAACACTGACACAAAACACCCAGGCTCCCTGCTCAGCTACACGAGCAGGCTCGCTCACGCTCTCTCTCTCTCTGTAGCACACACACACCACCCCTTCCCTCCCTTCCCCTCCCTGTCAGCAGCACGTGCTTGTTCTCTCTCTCTCTGCGCTTGCTCGCTCGCGCTCTCTAATCTTTCTGTAGCACACCCCCCTCCACCCGCAACCCCCGTCAGCAGCACGTGCTCGCTCTCTCTCTCTCTGTGCTCGCTCGCTCACATGCTCTCTCTCTCTCTCTCTGAACAGAGGGGAACATTTGAACAAATCCGAACTTTCATTTAAAAACCAACCAAAAGCAACCAAAAAATTAACATTGCAGGAGATCACACGATTAACCTTAAAGCCTGATCGCTGTAAACACTTTTTTTAAAATGAGTTTTAAGCACAGCAGAAAAAAAGGAACATTAGAACAAATCCGAAATTTATTTTAAAGCTAACCACAAGCAACCAAAAAAGTAACAAGATCACACTATTTTAGCCTTACAGCCCTATCGCTGTAAACACATTTTTTAAAATGAGTTTTAAGCACAGCGGAAAAAAAGGAACATTTGAAAAAAGAGAAAAGTAACATTGCAACTAATCACGCTATGAACTGAAAAATTAACTTTTGAAAAATCCGTAATACAAAAACCACCAAGAAAACTAACCTTGCATGAGTCGAGTTCTGGCGTGAAGTGAGGAGGAAGAGTCTGGCTCCACAATGGAGGGATGTTTTCCTTCAGATGTTTTCTCTCTTGTGATTTCTTGGGTTTCTGGTGTTTTTAGCTGTTTAGCTGGTGGGAGCAAAAGCCTCATGCAACCATTCCAAAAAGAAAGTTCTTGTGACCCAACCCTTCGTGTTTGCCCTCAACATTACTGGCAGTCTGGCTTTGTTTACATTGTGCTGCTTGAAAGCACGAGGGTTCTCAAATTGGTAAATGAGTAAACTGGTAAACAGTTTTTCCACCTCTTCCAGCACTTGAAGCCTCTGCCTGGTTAGCGCTGTATCTCCTTTTGTAATATCACCTGCTTTAATAGGTTCTTTCTGCTTTAGAATAGTCAAAATCGTAGATTTAGTAACATGAACGCCACGCTCAAGCTTTTCAATAATTTCTTTCTTTACATCGATTTCAATTTTCTTCAAAACTTTCTTCTCTCTACTCTTCACTTGATTGGAAGCCATAGTTAACTGCAAAAGCACACAAAATACTGTAGAGCACAAAGAGAGCTCAAGTAAAGCACGCACGTCTGACTGAGAACAATGAACAGGGAGCGGCTCTGCTTAAATGAACCAGCCAGGCAGCTCCTCTCTCTCTGCTGTACCCCCCTCCCCCCTGTCAGTAGCAGGCAGGCAGGCACATGGCTAGCTCTATTTCTCTCTCTCTCTCTCTCTCTCTCTCTCTTAGCAGCAGGCAGGCACGTCTGACTGAGAACAATGCAACACGTGCAGAAATCACAGGCGCACACAAACCGAAAGGGAAACTGGCTTTGTTCATATACCGAGTGTGTGGTCGTGAAACGAGGCAAAAGTTTGGCAAACTTTTTGGTCATGAACCGAGTTGTACGTGAACCGAGACGTTCGTGAACCGAGGTGTGTCTATTAAATAACGAGACTGATTAAATAACTCACCTTTATTTAATGCTTGTCCCCTTCAATATACTCCCCATTTACACTAATACATTGCTGCAGTCTTGTTTTCCACTGGTCGAAGGCATGGAGCAAATCAATTTCTGTCACCTGTTTTAACACATCTGACGTTTTCTTCTTTACAGCATCAACTGACTCAAAACATGTCCCTTTAAGCACTGATTTAACTTTTGGGAAAAGATAAAAGTTGCACGGTGCTAAATCTGGAGAAAATGGAGGATGTTCAAGTGTAGTAATGTGCTTGTTGGTCAAAAACTTTTTTACAGAAAGTGCTGTGTGAGCAGGCGCATTGTCCTGGTAAAGAATGAAACCATTTCCCACAGTTGAAGTGCAAGGTTGTCCAGGGCATTCATTATCTTCGATATTCTCATGTCCCTCACTAAATCTTTGTGCCACTCAAACACATGTGCACGAGACAGGCAGTCATTCCCCTAAGCTGTGTTAAGCATTTGAAAACATTCTGTTGGTGTTTTGTGCAATTTTACTAAAAAATTCAAATTGACACATTCAGCTTTTAAACTTAGCATTGTTTTGGCACACTATAGAAAACACAACCAAACTAAATGGCGACTCACAATCAACTAAACGTCATATTGCTGCTTGTCATGCAGGTTCAGACAGGTCACCACGCATGCGGTTATAACCGGTTCTGACTGCTTTTTTTACTAGGTGGAATCACAGTCTCGTTATTTAATAGACATACCTACATCCATTATCCAACCCGCTATATCCTAACTACAGGATCACAGGGGTCCGCTGGACCCAATCCCAGCCAACACAGGGCACAAGGCAGGAAACAAACCCCAGGCAGGGTGCACACACACACCAATTTGCCAATGCGCCTAACCTGCATGTCTTTGGACTATGGGAGGAAACCGGAAAAAACCCACACAGACTCAGGGAGAACATGCAAACTCCATACAGGGAGGACCCGGGAAGCAAACCTGGGTCTCCTAACTGTGAGGCAGCAGCGCTACCACTGTGCCACAGTGCTGCCTATACATACCTAATATATATATATATATATATATACACTCACCTAAAGGATTATTAGGAACACCTGTTCAATTTCTTATTAATGCAGTTATCTAATCAACCAATCACATGGCAGTTGCTTCAATTCATTTAAGGGTGTGGTCCTGGTCAAGACAATCTCCTGAACTCCAAACTGAATGTCAGAATGGGAAAGAAAGGTGATTTAAGCAATTTTGAGCGTGGCATGGTTGTTGGTGCCAGACGGGCCGGTCTGAGTATTTCACAATCTGCTCAGTTACTGGGATTTTCACGCACAACCATTTCTAGGGTTTACAAAGAATGGTGTGAAAAGGGAAAAACATCCAGTATGCGGCAGTCCTGTGGGCGAAAATGCCTTGTTGATGCTAGAGGTCAGAGGAGAATGGGCCGACTGATTCAAGCTGATAGAAGAGCAACTTTGACTGAAATAACCACTCGTTACAACCGAGGTATGTAGCAAAGCATTTGTGAAGCCACAACACGCACAACCTTGAGGCAGATGGGCTACAACAGCAGAAGATCCCACCGGGTACCACTCATCTCCACTACAAATAGGAAAAAGAGGCTACAATTTGCACGAGCTCACCAAAATTGGACAGTTGAAGACTGGAAAAATATTGCCTGGTCTGATGTGTCTTGATTTCTGTTGAGACATTCAAATGGTAGAGTCAGAATTTGGCGTAAACAGAATAAGAACATGGATCCATCATGCCTTGTTACCACTGTGCAGGCTGGTGGCGGTGGTGTAATGGTGTGGGGGATGTTTTCTTGGCACACTTTAGGCCCCTTAGTGCCAATTGGGCATCGTTTAAATGCCACGGGCTACCTGAGCATTGTTTCTGACCATGTCCATCCCTTCATGACCACCATGTACCCATCCTCTGATGGCTACTTCCAGCAGGATAATGCACCATGTCACAAAGCTCGAATCATTTCAAATTGGTTTCTTGAACATGATAATGAGTTCACTGTACTAAAATGGCCCCCACAGTCACCAGATCTCAACCCAATAGAGCATCTTTGGGATGTGGTGGAATGGAAGCTTCGTGCCCTGGATGTGCATCCCACAAATCTCCATCAACTGCAAGATGCTATCCTATCAATATGGGCCAACATTTCTAAAGAATGCTTTCAGCACCTTGTTGAATCAATGCCATGTAGAATTAAGGCAGTTCTGAAGGTGAAAGGGGGTCAAACACCGTATTAGTATGGTGTTCCTAATAATCCTTTAGGTGAGTGTATATATATATATATATATCTATATATCTCTATATATTGTCACACACATGTGAATAGGAGGACGTTGTGTGGATCAAGCAATGGTAATTCCACGCCAGGCCAGGGGAGGGCGGGGTGCATTAAACCTTCTCCTGCTATCTCTACAGACCAGCCGCGGGAAAATTTATCTGAATCAAGAACGTCATTTCCGGTTCCGAGCCTAGAAGAACGTCACTTTCAGTTCCGACACCGAGGAAAACGTCACTCCCAGTTCCGGCGCCCAGAAGATTGCCACTTCCGGTCCCAGCTCCCAGACGGATGTCAGAGAAACATCACTTCCGGTCAACCTACATTACTTCCAGCTAACATAAGTCACTTCCTGGCTGACCATTTAAAACCGCCCTCTTTTCAAACCTTTACCAGTTCTGTTTTGGACTCCGTACTGTCATCATCATTGAATGAACTTAAAAGAATCCTTTGCAGCTAGGAATATTATACGGGTGGCTGCCCCAAACCTTTTCTACGTGTGTCGAGTCACTTCTTTTTACAATATATATATATGTATATAAAAGCAGCAGCCCCAGCACTGACCCCTGTGGAACACCACTCTTAACATCAGCCAGTTGTCTTAATGTTTCCTCGCACCATCACCCTCCGCTCCGTGTGTCTGAGTTAATTTTGCATCCATCTAAAAGTAGCACCCTGAACTACCACTTCTTTTAGTTTGATGCCCAAACTCTCATGTGATGTCTTATCAAATGCTTTCTGAAAATCAAGATAAATAATGTAAAATGTGCCACTCTGATTGTATGAATGAATGAATAAGTCAGACTTAAACTTATAAAACTGGCAGTTAGTGTGGCACGGGTGTTAAGTCTTTGACCTTCAAACCCTGAAGTGTCACTTCAAATCCTGCTACTGACACTGTGTGACAATGAGCAAGTCACTTCACCTGTTTGTGCTCCAATTGGAAACAATAAAACAATGTCACCAATTGTGTCTCAAATGTTGTCTTGGATAAAAGCATCAGCAATTCAAGTAAATGTAAATAAAACATATTTCACATTGAGTCATATTTAAAATACAAATCTGCAGAGGTTTATGCTGCACAATGTAACACATTTCAAATACAATTTCAGCATTCATATCTCAAGAATGACGCATAAGCAATAAAGAATGATAGGTTCATTTCTTGAAATAAAAATAGATGGAGTAAATATAGACCAAACTGTGACATACAAGTCATATTCCTTATTATGATGAAGTAATTTGGTGTCAGCTATTAAAATATGTTGTGCGATTCAATCCCAGGTGCACAACTGGGAACTGGCTAAAGGTAAATTTCTTACAAATACAAAAGATTTTGTCTTCAGAAAAAGAAATAAGCTGTAAATGCATGGAACTCTTTACTTAGCAGTGTTCTTTGAAGCAACACCCTAGGGATACCATTCCTAGATTCAAACCACACTTTTTCCATTAAAGAGGTGTGGCAAGAAGCCCCCATTCTGGCATTGAAAGAAACAAGGATGATGCGAAGCCAAGATGCATGGCATACTTCAGAATACACCAGGTCAACGTGGAATTGCCTGCCCTCAAAAATGAATGGTTTAGAACGGTAATTAAAGCATATAAAATTAGAGAAAGAATAGATCCTGCGCAAAAACATCACCTCAACAGGAAATTGAACTCAACACTAACTGTTGAGCCATCATGATCCCTAAAATGAAAAACTTTTTGGGTGTGAAAAGATTAGACAATAAAGGAACAAATGCTCTTATGCAGCTCTAAACACTTTCTCATATGTTTCTCATGATGAACCACTACCTTACTGTCTTTAATCTATGTAGCACCTTTCATAATGAACATTGGCACAAAGCAATAAATCACACTACAGCTCATCTTGCATCCTTATGCTTGTTCAGGGGCTCCTGATGTCTTAGAGTTTTATTTTTAGACTGCTTATGCAGTGCTTGCACTAGAAATGCTACATTGGTACATTTTACTTTGAGTAGAATCATTAACAAAAAAAAACAAACAAAAAAATATGATGGCCAACTTGGACTGAGAATAGGTATTAATAGAAGATCTCTTTGCAACATCTGGCTTTAATTTCTGTGCTAAGCTGTTCTAAAAACACAAGAATATTTCCTCTGCCTAGCCAATTGAAGTATTTTCTAAAATGTAGGCTGGATAATCATATGTTTTATTAATATGTGCAGCCCAATAACAATGTAAGCAGGCCTCACCTGTCAGTTTTCTATCTGGCAGAAAATTATTACAGTCCTGACTGCAGTCTCTATTGGAAACAAGTAATTGGGAGATAGAGTAGTGAGCTGTTTTGTTAGAAATGTGCTATTAACTCCTGGATTATGACTGGGACCAAAAAGAAGAGTATTGCCTTGTACATGAGACATGAGAGCTCATCTGAATACAGAGGAAGACTGTACCCTCTCCTTGGTATTTTAACTCAGATTGGCGTGAAGCAGTTTTTCACACGGTCATTGTTGGTATTGGTATTATTATTGTTTTTGCTATTGCTATTATTGGTATCTATTTAGATTTTTATCAGCTTTTGCTTACATGTTGATCATTAGGTATCACATTTCTATAATGACATTGACCCTTTGTCAATGTTATCATACTATTTTCAAAGGGGAATTCATGTCTATGCCAGCGCATAATGCAGCTGCAGCTGCAGCCATTTTAAAAATGATCAACTTTTCTTTTGGAGTTTGTCTGATCTTTGTTAGAGAGCTAAACTTATGTTGCAAAACTTTTTGATATCCACATTATAACATTGAGATTTGTTTTGTTCCCAGGGTAATGCATTAAGATTTTGAACTTGCTTTGAACCTGATTTTGGACTACAGATTTGACCCCTCTCAGTCAACAGCAAATTAAATCTTGGACAGATCAATTTGGGCAAAACATTTAGCACAGTTGTTAGTGATGAAGATTGTTGGGTGTGACAGCTGATTATATTTGTTCTTTGTTTTTGTGTATTTTCTTTAGGTTGTACTTTGCTGCTGTTTTTCTTCCAACTTTGAATAATTGTCACTGTCATTTTGATGCTTGCTTTTTCATTGAGGCAGATGATGTTGATAGCAACATCATCCATTCCCATTCATATTATTAATTCTTTTTAAGATGGATGTGCGCAATATTCAGTATTCAAGTATCTGAATAATTTCCTTCCTTTTGTTAGAATTTCTCTTTAGTGTACTGGAAGCTAAAATGACCTTCTGAGGAAATCTTAGTATTTTGCTTTGGCTCTGACTTTTGGTTTCATTTGCTCTCTTGGCTTTCTGAGCTTTGCCTTTGCACTGACTAAGCAACTATTTCTTGATATGCTATTTCCTGGCCCTTTTCTAAAAAGTCTCCATTTTCTTTGGAAACCTGTTCCTGAATCAGGAGTTCATAATATTTAATTTTATTTGTTTTCAGTTTATGATAATTATCACATGTTTTCTGTCTGTGTTTTACACATTATTCTTTGGGCTATTTATGCATATTAGTTTTGTAGTTTTCAACATTACTGTTTCATTGTTTAGCTTACCGTTCCTTATGGTTTAATTGGTTTAGGCAGGCACTCACATTTGATTATGTGGATCCAGCTGAGAAAAGAGGACAATAGTAGACTTGAGAAGCACTTCATTGTATATGAGCTCCTTCATCAAGCATGTTAGAACATCAAGCATAATTTGAGACTCAATGTCAGTGTTAGAATCATTGAGATCCAGCTGTACATATTGTTCTTCCCACGAATGTATTTTTTATTTTTGTGCCAGCTGAGTCATGACTACTGTTGTTTGACAAAATTCACTAAAGAGTTTTTTGCAGTGAATATGCTGTGTTTTCTGATGACTTTGTTCACCAAATATTTTCGCTGTGTTACTGAATTAGAAGAATATTTTTCTTAGTGTTCCATGATGCTTGTGAAGATAGTGTGATGTAACTGAGCTGTAGCTGCCTTGTGCAGAACTTTCACACATGTGCACTGTAAGTATACCCCGCCCCACTACACAATCTGCTTTGTGTATGTGTGATGTCACTACCCATATTTTCATTTGAAGAGTACATCAACTGACCATAATGAGAATAATAATACCGAATATATAACACAGATTCTGCCACGTTGCAAGGTTAATTTTTTATTCTGGATGAATGGCGCGAATTAGCCATGTGGCGAGTCAAACAAACCTTAAAGGAGCCACCCAGCTCCCCAAGTTAGAAAACACATGATACCCTATGAAATAATAATTCTTCTTTCGGTTGCTCCCGAGTCGCCACAGCGGATTATCTTCTTCCATATCTTTCTGTCCTCTGCATCTTGTTCTGTTACACCCATCACCTGCATGTCCTCTCTTACCACATCCATAAACCTTTTCTTAGGCCTTCCTCTTTTTCTCTAACCTGGCAGCTCTATCCCTATGAAACAATAATAATAACAATAAAAGATTTATTACTGTTTACAAGTCATTTCTATCTCCTTGGTGGAAGAAAAAGTTTGAAGTATATGCACAGATAGATCAGCACTATGGCTGGTTGAACTGCTGCCTCATAGCTCAGGTGACATTTATGTCCACAATAATTGATCTAGTATAGTTGACAGACACTTCCCCAGCCATCAAGGACATTTAAAAGATTATTGCATATTATAATCCATCATAGCTAGTTCAGTTCCTTCTTCCCCATTGACTTTGATTTATATCACCATGTTTGGCAAAGTTTCTGAATATTTCCCCAATTTCACAAAATTTCTAGTGAAGCAAACATCTTGGAGTTCACCGATTACTAGTCACGACATAGTTGAAATGAGAACATTGTGGTCTTGGAGAAATGAAGGTCAGCTATTGCCACTACTGAAAGGGAGACCTTAGCTTCTGTCACTAAGAAGGCCATTGTTTACTGTTGTATATGTTTTAAGACTGTGTGCTTCGCTAGATATTATGCTTCACAGTTCACAAATATCAGCATTGTGTAATTGGGTCCAGGTCTGCAGGTATGCAAGGTACTTAAGTCAAAATCGCCTTAGTCAATGGGTGGGCCTCTCTGGCACAGTCTTAAATTGGTTTGAATCCTACCTGGCAGGGAGAAAATAATTTGTGAGTTGTGGTAATCAAATCTCAAAGACACATGATATCCGATATGGTGTTCCACAAGGCTCTATCCTGGGTCCGCTGTTATTCTCAATCTACATGCTTCCGTTAGGTCAGATTATCTCAGGTTACAACGTGAGTTACCACAGCTATGCTGATGACACACAGCTGTACTTATCTATAGCACCTGATGACTCTGACTCTTTCGATACACTAACACAATGTCTTACTGGTATTTCTGAATGGATGAATAGTAATTTTCTCAAACTAAATAAAGAGAAAACTGAAATTTTAGTAATTGGCAATAATGGATTCAGTGAGGTTATCAGAAATAAACTTGATGCACTAGGATTGAAAGTTAAGACGGAAGTAAAAAATTTAGGGGTAACCGTTGACTGTAATCTGAATTTTAAATCGCATATTCATCAGACCACTAGGACAGCATTTTTTCACTTAAGAAACATAGCTAAAGTTAGACCTCTTATATCACTGAAAGATGCGGAGAAATTAATTCACGCTTTTGTTTTCAGTAGACTAGATTACTGTAACACACTCCTCTCAGGACTACCCAAAAAAGACATAAATCATTTGCAACGAGTGCAGAATGCAGCTGCTAGAATCCTAACTGGGAAAAGAAAATCCAAACACATTTCTCCAGTTTTGATGTCACTACACTGGTTGCCTGTGTCATTCAGGATTGACTTTAAAATACTGCTTATGGTTTATAAAGCCTTAAATAATCTCGCTCCATCTTATAAATCGGAATGCCTGACACGTTATATTCCAAATCGTAACCTTAGATCTTCAAATGAGTGTCTCCTTAGAATTCCAAAAGCTAAACTTAAAAGAAGTGGTGAGGCGGCCTTCTGCTGTTATGCACCTAAAATCTGGAATAGCCTTCCAATAGGAATTCGCCAGGCTAATACAGTAGAGCACTTTAAAACACTGCTGAAAACACATTACTTTAACATGGCCTTTTTATAACTTCACTTTAACTTAATACTGATACTCTGTATGTTCAATTCATCATAATAACTATTCACTGTGGCTCCAAAATCCATACTGACCCCAACTCTCTCCTCTGTTTCTTTTTCCGGTTTCTTTGTGGTGGCGGCCTGCGCCACCACCACCTACTCAAAGCATCATGATGCACCAACATTGATGGACTGAAAGCCAGAAGTCTACGTGACCATCATCATCAGGTCCTTCCATGAAAACCCTAAATACAAAGAGGACTGTTTGACTTATGTTAGGTAGATTGCCCAGAGGGGACTGGGCGGTCTCTTGGTCTGGAACCCCTACAGATTTTATTTTTTCTCCAGCCTTTGGAGTTTTTTTTGTTTTTCTGTCCACCCTGGCCATCGGACCTTACTCTTATTCTATGTTAATTAATGTTGACTTATGTTTATCTTTTATTGTGTCTTCTATTTTTCTATTCATTTTGTAAAGCACTTTGAGCTACATTTTTTTGTATGAATATGTGCTATATAAATAAATGTCGATTGATTGATTGATTGAAAATATAAATTAGACAAATTAATAGGCCTAGATGAAAGATAGCAGATAATAGACATACATCAAAATCATATTAAATCTGTAATACATACACACAACTATATAGTGACCTCCTTAGTGTTATGTTTACCCCAGTAAAAACAAGCCAAACATTTTGAATATTTCTCAACAAGAGAAAAAAAAATTATTACGTGTAACAAAAATAAGTAAATAGCAAAATGTAAATATAGTAGGGGAGGTATGCTTAATGCCAGCTGTTGTACTTATATAGATTTAGTATATGTCTTTCATGTGATATGTTTTGAAACAGTCACCAATGCACAGACAAACAAGTCTCTATGTTTATTGTGAGAGATGAAAGAACCAGGAGATAATAACGTGTGCCAGATTTGTATTCTATGACAGAAAAGGTAAAAACTAGGAGAGCAAAAAAAATATATGGGTCATGTGTTCCATAATTCACAACAGTAACAAGTTTCCAAAAAAAAAAAAAAACTCCAAAATATAAGGACAAGGCTTAATGATTTCCACACTTCCCCTGACATGAACATTGACAGTTGCTGCATTGTTAACAGTGCTTTGGGGGTTAACAACTTTTTTGTCCTACTACTTGATCACAATCATTTTGCCTTTTTGCCACACATCTACTTGCACCACAGTGAACCTTCAGGTGAGCCAATTTACCAGGCATATCACGTCGGTTTGGTTGTACAGTGTCGTAATGATCAGTTTCACTATATGTGTCTGATGTCCAATTGTTTTTGTCATCACGATCACTTGATTTAACTAATGGGTCAGCTTCAGTTTGTTCTAAAATTGGTTTTACAGCTTCTTATTTACACATCAATCCATTTTGATTCAAGGCTTTGTCCCACTCATGAATATTGATTAGCTGCCTTTGAGTGGCAAAACGCATATCAATATTTATGATTTATTTTTACAGCATAATGTAATTTTATCTGCCAAATGGCAGCAGAATACTGTCCTGAGTGTTATTCAGGCTTAACACTGTACACTGGATCATAACAGCTATATCACAAGAGACATTTGGCGTTAACCGTTTTTACATAGAATTCAGAGTCTGAGAGAGTCTCGGGGTTAATGCCAGGGTGGTTCATAACTAAATATAAGGATGGTAAAAAAGGTTGTAAAAAAAAAACACAAGATTAAGGTCTTGCCTGATGCACTCCTGGAATAACCCCTCTCTCTCCTTTTAGATTTGTTTGGCAATCATTGAAATGAATATTGTTTGAACTTTGTCAGCTCAATGCTCCCTCTTCCCTCACCTTTTTATGGAGCAGTAAAAGACCTCCAGTCAAATACTAATTTTTGATTTGAGTCAGTATGGGCAGAGGTATCTCCCTTCTGGATTTTGAAATGTAACACTGGGAATATGTTCTTTCCCCGTTATCCTTATAGATGAACCCCCAACTTTCTCGCCCATTCTGACTACTTATAGAAACAAAATTGATTTTCTCCCCACTTTCTGCAACACCTACCATTTGTCAGATTCAATACAAAAAAGTGAGCAAATAAATATAATACTATACTTATAAATTATATTCTGCATGTTTGACACAAAATAGAAAAGCACCTTGGCTCCACACCATGCTGGTACTTCCTCACAGCATTGTTTCAGAATAGCTCTTTCAACATTGGTGGGTGACCACTTTGGGCTTCATGTGGTATCAGCACACTCAGCGATTTGTTGGATAGAACTGGGCTCACCTCTTTTCAGTTTCTGAAAGACAAATATTCTATTCTTCCTTTTTTCTATTTACAGATTAAATCCATTCTCAGGACGTGTTCCACTCAACACATTTCCTCTTTGTATGCTCACCTTTGTGATTTCATAACTACACCTATCCCAGTCCCTCAAACATGGATCAAAAATCTTTCCCTATTAATGCCATTGTGTTGGAACACAACTTTTAAAAATATTAAAAACTCCTCTAGGAACTCTAATCAATACATGTACTATAAAGTTGTCCAGTTCATCACTACCCTAGGAAGCGTTTCCTGATGGGTTTAGCCTCTAACTCACTCTGCCATCAGGGCCTTTACTGTACGGGGCACTTTTCTTCACATGTTCTGAAAATATACCACTGTTTCAATTGGACACTTTTCTATTAGATTTCTTTCCTCAGACGGGTATGTGGGCCTCTGTCCTAATTTAATATCCACTACTTAAATAGCACTAGGGTTTTTGGTGAGTACAGGTGGGGGGATTCTTCAATTTGTACATGAAAATCTTTCCTTTTTTTTGTTACCTTACTATTTGTTTTGACATAAATAAAAATTGATTACAAAAAAAAAGTCTTGCCCGCACAAATACAAAATGATAGAAAAGGCTTTATATAATTATGCCTATATTGATGAACCGGTCTCCTATTCAAGGTTATTATAGTTAATGAAAACTAATATCAAAGCTGAAACTATTAATAAAAAAACATTTTCGTAAACTGAAACAAAACCATTAACAAAACTGAAATGAAAAACTAAATTAAATTATTAAAGTAGCTGGAAAGACTAACTGAAATAAAATAATTTACTAAAAATATTTTTAGTTTTCATTTTTGAATAAATATTCTTTTAACTTTAAAACAGAACGTCTTCCATCATGAGCCACGTGCATATAGTTATCCAGTGAACAGCTGCTGGTGAAGGAGGGTGGGTGTTCACACAGCAGTTACTATAACAAAGCAAGCTGAATATGGGTGTATAAAGTGTACAAAATAGAAAGCGATTTACTGTGTGATAACAGTGCCAGTTCTTTAGTGACAGATATTGACAGTAAGATAGATTCTAGTTCATGTGTTAGTGAAGCATACCAAGGTGATGATTTTGCTTTGAATGTGCTCAGTACCTTACAAAGTTAGAGCTCACTGGATCTACATACAAGATCAACATATCACCCAGTCACTTTTGCTTGAAAAAGGTTGTTTAAAAACGAAGAGATGCAAACCTTGTAAAATTCCTTAGTTGGCAATGTCTCTACTGAACTACAGATAGGTAGGTGAAGAAAGTCTGCCAACTGGTGAAAAACTAAACACACTAATGTATTTTTATATTTACTCTATATTTATAATCTTTTTTTAGTTTACATTCACATCTCTCGAGTTGGTCTCGTCCGATGCGAGAGATGGACGTCTGAAGTGGAGCTCCGCTAGCAGTGGTGCTATTTTTCATATTATTTGCTTATTATTCTGAGATATCCTGTATTTATTCAACCCGAGAGGGACCGCTACAGTATATGTAAACACATATAAACATGGCCAACAAGAAGGGGGGTCCGAAAGAATCGAAGACTAAAGCTACATCCAAGCTGCGATCAGCAAGCCCTAGTTCGAGATACGGCCTCTCAGAGACAGACCTGGATCAGATGGGCGAAAGTACAGACTCCTCGGGACCACGGTCCGCTACATCGCGCCGCTGAGAGCGAAAAGGGGAGCGAAGGTGCGATCGTGAGTGCAGATGTGGATAGCTCGCCGATTGGAGAGGATTACCTGAAACTGGAAAAGGCCGGGAGGTCCGCGGCTTCAGTTACGCAATCACGCGGGACTGGAGCAGCGGGACACCGCTTCAGCAGAGTCTGCTGCTTCATCTACGGTACAAGAAGGCACATTTGAGCTATCTGAACTGAAAGTGTTGCTCGCTGACCTCAGGCAAGATATAAAGAAAAGCGAGAAGGCTAATGAGAAAGCAACGGCAAAGGCACATGAGAGACTGAAACAGGAGATGAAACAGGCCAATGAATGTCTGCGACAGGAAATCCAACAGGCAAATGAAAGGCTTCGTCAAGAGATACAGCTTGAACTTCGACAGGTGCTGGGTAAAATTGAAGAGCGCATTGAGAAAAACTCGCTAAACTGAGCACGCTTGCTGATCGATTGAAGCATCTTAGTGAGACATTCACGAATCGGATCGAAATAGCCGAACATCTAGCTGCCAGTGCCAAGGAAAGAGCAGTAAATGTCAGTTCGAATGTAAAAACTCGGAGAAAAACTTGGAGACAGACTGGCTGCTTTAGAAGATGGGAATAGAAGGTATAATGTCAGAATTGAAGGCTTGCCGGAGAATCGAGAAAGTTTAAACCCGGTGAAATTCGAACTGAACTTTTTCTAAAATAATCGGGGCGACTTTAAAGCAGAATCTGAGATAGCAGCTTACGCGACGCTGATCAAACACCGTCAGACCCCGACCAAGATCTTTTATAGTCCGTTTTGAACGATTATCATTTAAGTTAGAGGTGATGGAACTCCTCAGGAAAAAAAGGAAGATATTATATATGAAGATTGCCACATTGCGCCTTCCCTGACTTCTCTCCAGCAACAGCTATCAAACGCCGCCTTCTATAATATTAAACAGCTGCACGGCAAGCCAATGTCAAATACGGCCTCCTGTATCCGCAAAACTGAAAGTGGAATGGCAGGGCATTTCTATGTTTTCGCTAGCAAGGAGGAGGCAGAAAATGAGTTAAGAAAGCTGATCCCGGACTATTCTGATACATAATTGTGAGTCATGGCGGTAAATGATAAAGCTAGGATTAATAATCTACTGTCTGATCTATTTGTTTTAAAATACGGGTTTTTATCAGCATATATTCTCATATTCTTATATTATTATTACTTACTTATTACTTATCATTACTTAGTATTACTAGGGCTAAATGTTTGTGTTTTATTGTGCTTAATTACGTTTTCCTCCTCTTTTTTTCTTTTCTAATTATTTCATGTGTACCCTAAATGAGACTGTTCAATATCATACCCTTGGTTTGCTGTTATTGCTATTACTGCATTAAGACTTGTTATGCTTGTTTTGGACACATCTTTAACACCATCACCTGGGTTTATTATCTGGGGATATCATCTTAATGCACTAAAATTGATGAAGATTATATGTATGTATGTATGTATATATATATATATATGTATATGTGTATATGTATATATATATATATATATATTAAGTGCAAAATTCTTTTCTTTTTTTTTTTTCCTCTTTTAAAGACTATATTGGTAACAGATATCTCTATCTTTTAACCTTAAAGCCACTGCATGGGGGCTTGATGTGCTTTGGACGTGCTCTGTCTCTGGGTATGTCAGAGGACTGGGACTGCATGAAGTGGGTTTTAGCCTCACCTGGGGAGGCAAAAAGGGAGGGTGGGGGTTAAGGGGAAGAGAAAGAGAGCAGGCTTGATCTATATCTAATCTATCATCTCAATCTTTATAATTATAACTATCAACGTAATAATAAGCTGCATGGCAACAACTCTTGGGGAATAGGAAATTAAGACCTAAACTATTTCACTTCCAGTTAAGACTATAATATGACACCAAAAACTCAGAATCAGTGTCTCCATGATGGGACAGTTAACTTCGTAAGCTGGAATGTTAAAGGCCTGAATCACGAATTAAAGAGAAAGAAAGTACTTTCTCACCTAACAGGTCTAAATGCTAAAATAGTATTTTTACAGGAAACCCACTTACTAAGTAAGGATCAGTTCCGCTGCAAAAGACTGGACTGGCCAAATGTTCCATTCTAGTTTTACAAAGAAAACTAGAGGGGTGGGAATTCTCATACATAGAACAGTACCATTTGTAGCATCAGATGTAGTATTGGATCCTGAAGGGAGATATGTGATGGTCATGGGAGACTTATCTAACTGTAAAATGATTTTGATAAATGTTTATGCACCTAATGTTGATGATAAGGAATTTATACAAAATTTATTTGCATCCATTCCCAATCTGAACACTCATAAACTTATAATGGCTGGGGACTTTAATTGTGTTCTAAATCCACTTTTAGATAAGACTTCCTCCACAGGGGAACACAACTAACACCGCAAAGATAATTACAAAGTTTATAACTGATCACAACTTATCAGATCCCTGGAGGTTTTTAAACCCAAATTCAAGAACATATTCTTTCTACTCACCAGTACATCATTGCTACTCAAGGATTGATTACTTCTTTATAGATAATAACTTCTTGCCTAAGATTAAATCTTGTAAATACGATGCTATTGTTATTTCAGACCATGCTCCGATGATCTTGGAGCTGAAATTACTAAGCCCCATACACTCACCCGCAGATGGCGTCTCAATCCGCTTCTATTAGCTGACGAGAATTGTACTGAATTTATATCCAAACAAATTGAATTCTTTCTAGAGACAAATACATCCCCTGAGATCTCTGCAGGAACACTCTGGGAAACTCTTAAGGCCTTCTTAAGAGGACAGATTATCTCATATCTTTCCCACAGAAATAAATCCGAAGCGAAGAAAGTAGCAGAGATAAAAGCGAAATTACTAAAATAGATGAAGAACATGCCAGACTACCAAGCGAGACTCTACATAAGAGGAGGCAGGCTCTACATTCAGAATTAAACCTCTTGACAACTAAAGAAACCGAACAACTAATTTACAAATCCAGACATCATTATTATGAACATGGAGAGAAAGCTAATAAGCTTTTAGCAACAAATTCACAAGCAAGAAGTGCAACGCAATCTCGTAATTACTAACACGAATGGAGATAAAATCATCGAACACAAAAATATAATGTGCACTTTTAGAGACTACTATAAATCCCTATATACTACTGAGTTTAAAGAAGACAATATACAATCTAATGCATTTCTGGATAAATTACAGATACCACAAATTGACGCTATTAGTGTGGAGGAGCTCGATAAACCTCTGTCATTATCAGAATTACTGGATGCTATAAAGTCACTCCAAGGTGGAAAAGCAGCAGGCCCTGATGGCTACCCTGCAGAGTTTTACAAGAAATTCTCCGCTCAGCTAGCTCCCTCCTATTAGCAACATTTACAGAAGCCAGAGATAACCAATCTCTTCCACAAACCTTTCGCCAAGCACTAATCACTGTCTTTCCAAAACAAAATAAGGACTTATTACAATGTGCATCATACAGACCAATTTCACTTCTGAATAACGACGTTAAAATACTCTCTAAAATCATAGCTAGAAGGATGGAGAAAGTGCTCCCTCAATAATATCACAAGACCAAACTGGATTTATTAGGGGCCGACACTTATCTTCAAATCTTCGACGCCTGTTTAATGTAATATACTCACCAACTAAATCAAACACCCCAGAAATATTATTATCATTGGATGCAGAAAAGCATTCGACATGATTGAATGGAAATACCTTTTACTATTTTGGAGAAGTTTGGGTTTGGCCCAACATTTGTGCATGGATTAAATTACTGTATACTAACCCAGAAGCTTCAGTTTGCATCAATAACATTTGCTCAGACTACTTTAAACTAGAACGTGGCACAAGACAAGGATGCCCTTTGTCACCACTGCTGTTTGCAATTGCCATTGAACCACTGGCAATACATTGTCGAAATACTGATCAGATAAAGGGGATTAGCAGAGAAGGACTGGAACAGAAAATCTCATTATATGCAGATGACATGGTACTGTATATATCGGACCCAGAAAATTCTGTGCCTGCAGTCTTAGCAGCACTCACAGAATTTCAAAAGCTCTCTGGTCTCAGAATTAATCTGAATAAAAGTGTACTCTTTCCGGTGAATTCGCAAGCATATAATATTAGATTAGACACCCTTCCTTTTATCATTGCAGAACAGTTTAAATACCTCGGGTAAACATCACAAGTAAACATAAAGCTCTTTATCAAAAAATTTCGTGCCTGTATGGAAAAAATTAAACAAGACTTGCATAGATGGTCAACCCTTCATCTCACACTAGCTGGAAGAATTAACACTGTTAAGATGAATATTCTTCCTAAGCTCCTTTTTTTATTTCAAAACATACCAATATACATTAATAAATCGTTCTTTAAGCAATTAGATTCAACAATAACCTCATTTATTTGGAATTCTAAACATCCACGCATCAAAAGAGCGACCCTACAAAGACAAAAGGCAGAAGGCGGCATGGCTCTACCTAACTTCCAGTTTTATTACTGGGCGGCAAATATACAGTCGATAAGAACCTGGACACAAATAGAAGAACATACACAGGCATGGACCGCAATAGAAGTAAAATCCTGCAGTACTTCTTTGTATTCCTTGCTTTGTGCTCCAATAAACACACGTTATCGGCAATACACTAATAACCCAATTGTGCTCCACTCACTTAGAATCTGGAACCAATGTAGAAAGCATTTTACATTCACATCTCAAAATTCTAGTTCGTGTGTTAGTGAAAATTGTGAAAATAATCTGGTAGCAGAATTATTTTTTAAAATATTTGTCCCTCTTTTTTCAAATTTTCTCTTTCTCTCAAAACTGATGGTTGAAATATCATATTCTTTTTGTACTTAACATCAGACATATCGTACATATTGCATACCAGGCATTTTTCCTGCCTTGCATCCAAAGCTGCTGGGATAGCCTCTAGGATTTCCTTGATACTTCTCTAGATAAATGAGTTTAGAAAATGTATATATTGTTCCTAATCTCAGATGCTGTCTCTGTCATTTTGTGGCTGTCCATTCTCCTATTACCTACTCTTACTCATTAATGGTTTACTGTTCTTATGCATGGGCTATTCAAGTCTCACTGCCTCTACCCACGACACTAAATTTTTGTTTTTCTTTGTTTCCCCCAATACAGCTAGGTGGGTTCTGCACACTGATTCAAGCCTAAGAGCCCTGTTCTCCTGTCAGAACACAGTAGTATCTGTTTACTGAGTTTTGACATCTTTTCAGGTCTGAAGATGCCAAAATTCTGTCTATAAATTTTACCTGCCTGGGATAAAGCCCAGTATTGGAGATTTTTTAATACAATATTGAAAGAATTAATTGTAAGCACATTGTCTTGGAGCAGGATATGTTGTGTGCTGTAGATATTCATCCATCCATTATCCAACCTGTTATATCCTAACTACAGGGTCATGGGGGTCTGCTGGAGCCAATCCCAGCCAACACAGGGCACAAGGCAGGAAACAAACCCCGGTCAGGGCACCAGCCCACCACAGGGCACACACACGCACACCAAGCACACACTAGGGACAATTTAGAATCGCCAATGCAACTAACCTGCTTGTCTTTGGACTGTGGGAGGAAATCGGAGCACTCAGAGGAAACCCACACAGAAACGGGTAGAACATGCAAACTTTACGCAGGGAGGACCCGGGAAGTGAACCTGAGTCTCCTAACTGCAGGGCAGCAGTGCTACCACTGCCACCCCGTGCTGTAGATATTTAGAGTAAAAAACCATCAAACCTTAAAATTCACCTAAATTTCATTACAAATTGGCCTATTCTGGGCAAGAAAATTAAAAGATGAAAAGTGCCAACAGTCAGTGCATGTTTGTTCAGCACAAATAATATAGAAAATATTTTAAAAAATATAAAATTGTTCATATTCCATATCTGGTTTTGATTATGCTTGTTTTAATCAGACAAAGACATAACTGGACAGTAAATCATATAAGTAAGCTTCCACTAATATTAAACTCATATTATAGCCAAATCTTTTATGCTTACAGTTTTGTCTGATTGTGACACAAAACTAAACTCCATAGTAGCTCTTTAACCATGCCATAATTACTAAAACTGAAACTAATAGATATAAAAATAAAACAGAAATGTCTTTGTGAAATAACAACTAAATTAAACTAAAAATACATCATGAAGGAAAACTAAACTGAATTTCCAAGTAAGTTTAGAAAAAATATAGAAATAAAAACTAATATAAAAAGACAAAACTATAATAACCTTGCTCCATTCTCAGTGCCTTTTTTTATCTTCTACCCCATTCCAAGCAGGCAATCCTCTTCATTGCATGGTTTAGGTAGAAAGGGGATTCTAGTGGTAAAAACAGCATTAAAATGGCATGGGAAAGAACAAGGAGCCACTGTAGTGTAGTGACATGTAAATATAATTATTATAACCAATCTGGATAATATTTAACAATTAATTTAAATCTGAGTGAAGAGGCAGGCTTATGAAGGTTTAGAAGAGTAGCCATGAATAAGGGGAGTTCCAACATAGGAGTCATAAAGACTGGCAACCAAAATGATTGGATAAAATCTGGGTCAAAATTTAAAAAAAAAAAACAAACAAAATCAAAATTTTTGTTTGTAACAAAAACCTGCAGTTGTGGTGGTGTCCCAGGACTGAACTTTTATACAATTGGTATAAAATATGAGTACTGACTTCTTGAATCTCTTCAATCCATCCAGCTTTCGGACTGTTTCTTTTAACCAAGCTATCTAGACATATACAGAGAGAGAGAGAGAGAGAGAGAGAGAGAGAGAGAGGTTAGGAGTGAGTTGCTGCAGAAATTCAATAATGATTCACAGCTCACAGTTTTTGAAGGGTCATAAATTCAGCAACAGACAAGACCATGATTCCCTTCTCTCCTGTTGTACAAGAGTTTCTTACTCCTATGATGTGCTACCTTGCCTGCCTTTGACAGCTGTTTGTTTCAGGTTAAATCACTATTGGTCAAACAGCCAAGTACTATTTCTCTGTAATATTTGAGTGTTTTATCTTTGTATTTACACTTTTGGTGTGTGTGTGTGTGTGTGTGTGAATTGTGGAAGGTTATGCAATTAGCTAAGACTGCAAAATAAAATAACATTATAAGTGAGATCTTCTTCCTGAAAAATGCACAAAGATCATATGTAGAATCAGTTACATTGAGAATTGGACACAGAATCAGTAATGTTCTGACTAATATTAATTACCTTGTCAGAGACTATCTGGAGCTCAGCTAGTGTGACATGCCTATGGATGCAATCCTAGTCTTTTGCTGGCACTTCAAATGTCTTTAAATCAACTTTTATTCAGCAGAGGTACCAAAGCAGAGCAAAGTAAGATATAATTTAGCAAAACTGACCTTTTAGTGCCTAAAAGAGTAGATAATAAGAATTTAAAAAATAATAATAAATTGTGTACTTACAGGATATATCAGCACCTGGGGCAAGCGATGGCCACTATTGATGACTTCAAAATAAAACCAGCAGAACTTTCATAACAGAAATCAGAGTTGGTCATTTCCTTGGAGGTCAGTTTGTTTGTGTGAAGATGGGGATTTTCTTAGTGTACGAGCATCACTGATCTATAAGCCTAGTGGAACAAGCTGACATTTGTGCTTTCGACATCAATCTTTTTGGGAAAAAGATTAGTTATTCTGCAATGTGATCAGTGCCACAATGAACTGTGGGTGTTTGTTATTTGCACAAAATCTAGTTTCTATTTTACACCCGTTTGTATCAGAATGTTAAACTTTGGATTTGGATGGAAGTCACTGGAGTTGAATATCAGTTTCAAGTGTTTACCTTCTATATTTCTAATTAATCATGTTTATCAGAGCTTTTTGTATACAAACCTGTGCACCAGCCATTTCCTACAAGTTATAATACAATTCATAAATAAAGCAAAACCATTAGGCTTCAACTTAATCAATCATAATATGTGTACTGAATGCTGTTTTTGAGAAGCAGTAAAATTATGAAGCTTCTTATAAAACTTCAAAATGCCTCACTAATTTCCATACTTAAAGAAGAAATGGAATTCAAAGCAGTTATGGCTTTGAGCAGCTTTTGACTAGTAATAAAATTTATAAGCTTTATGCAGAGATGCATTACAATACCAGATGGGGCAAGTTTCTCCTACAATTGGCCTCAGAAGTAATATTACTAGGAAACTAAATCATCTGCACCAGGATTTATGTTGATATGTATAGAAATTAAATGTTCTGGCTGTAGAGGTAAGGCAGTATTCATTTAATTATTCAGGATTAAGATTATCCATTCAAGTAAACAAGACAATAAATAAAAAGAAATAAATAGGATCAGATAAGCCAGCAAGTTTCACAACACATTAATAGAAATAAGAAATTAACTTAAGGGTAACATAAATCCTTACTACTAGATCAAAGAAAATGTAAAAAAGTTTTGAAATAACAAACTACTCAGAAAATATTCACATTGCATAATCAAAATGTATAACACCCATAGCAGCTGATGATCGGTAGGGTGGATACATTTCAACTCACCAGTCAAAACACAACTAAAAAATCAGGTCCACACATGCAAAATAATTTTGAGGCGGTGATGACCTGGGAGATGCAAATATTAATTGTAGGGTATACTGGAAGACATTTTATTGCTTTCTTTTTGCATTTATAAAATTGAATGCAAAAGTTCTAGTTTTAAACAGTTGTACATCCTGATTTGTGTGTAATTTTAGTTATCACTCTGCCTCAGTTGCTGTCTCTATATGATTTTTTTGATTTCTTCCTGCCTCCCAAAGACATATAAATTAAGTGAACTGGTGACAGTCAGTGGCCATCCTTCATATACTGTATGTAGGAATGTGCCCTGTGATGTACCCAGGCCCTCTTCCTGTTTCTAGCAACTCGCAACACTGTAATGGATAAGCAGTTCCAGAAAATAGACGGGTGAAAGGACACCTTGCAGGTAATTCTTTTAAGCGAGTTGTGAATTTGTCATCTAATACCGTGACACTCTTTTATTTTTCACAAAGCAGCCTTACTATTTATCCCTGCCTAATGACCACAACAAATAAATGATAATCTAACAAGGACTGCCATATTGCAGTCATAACTCTTTGGTTCTTTTGAATATTCTTTAGTCTTAAGGTGTTCAAAAGTTTATTAATTATTGTGGAATGAATGATTCCATATATGCAGTTTATTTATTAGTTTAACACTGCTGATTTTACTGTGCACTACAGTTAGCCAGATGCCATTACCTCTCTCCTTGATATCCACAAGGGAAGCAAATGAACAAGGCTCAAACCATCATAATTATGGCTCCTCAGCAGTTTTTGCTATTCTGTTTTTTAGGACCTGCCATATGTCTGTGCAAATCTCTCCTTTTAGCAGTAGGGCATGTTAAATTATACTGGGCTTTTTCAATGAACAGTAGTTGTTTTCAACCTATAGTAAAATGCAAAGTACAATACAATACAATACATTTTATTTTTGTATAGCCCAAAATCACACAGGAAGTGCCGCAGTGGGCTTTAACAGGCCCTGCCTCTTGACAGCCCCCCAGCCTTGACTCTCTAAGAAGACAAGGAAAAACTCCCAAAAAAATCTTGTAGGGAAAAATGGAAGAAACCTCGGGAAAGGCAGTTCAAAGAGAGACCCCTTTCCAGGTAGGCTGGGCGTGCAGTGGGTGTCAAAAGAAGGGGGTCAATACAATACAATACAATACACAAAACAGAACAAATCCTCAATACAGTATAAAAATAAAAATTTTAGAAGCAAGGAGCAGAATTTAACAGTAGATGATATCATATAATAAGATTTGGATATTTTTAGAGTCCTGGAGACCTCATCCATCAAGCTGCCTCCCTCATTTGGCCATTCCATGGCTGAAACAGTGCTGGGCCAGCCAATCCAATGAAAGGACCCCTCTTTCCCACGATTCCTACGATCCTCCATCAGGGATGACTTTACCATAGGCAGACAAAACAACCTGGCAGGTAGGCCATGGCACCAAGTGCCACATTTGAGTACCGAGAAGAGAAACAGAATAGGTGAAGGTTAGTATCCAATTATAACTATCATGTTACTTATGTTTTAGTGCTAATGACTAACAACAGAGATGCAGTATGTAAAGTTAATCAGAAGCTCTAGTCAGGATATGCTAAACTGAAGTAGTGAGTCTTCAGCCGGGATTTAAAAGCTGAGACCAAAGAGGCATCTCTTGTATTGTAGCAGGCAGACCATTCCACAGTTTAGGGGCCCTGTAACTAAAAGCTCGACCTCCCACTGTTATTTTATTAATCCTTGGAATCATAAGCAGACCGGCATCGTGAGATCTTAATGTGCTCTCAGGTTTGTAAGTCATGATAAGTTCAGACAAGTAAGCCGGACCTTGGCCATTTAATGCTTTATATGTTTAAAGGAGGATTTTGAAATCTACTCTAAACTTTACCGGGAGCCAGTGTAAGGATTTAAGAACTGGAGTTATGTGTTCATATTTTCTTGTTCTTGTAATAATTCTTGCAGCCGAATTTTGGATTAACCGGAGGCTGTTTAGAGAACAGTTTGAATAGCCAGTGAACATCACATTGCAGTAGTCAATCCTACTAGAGATAAATGCATTAATTAATTTCACAGAATCCTGTTTATTTAGAAAGCGCCTTAATTTCCTAACATTTTTAAGACGGAAAAAACATGTTTTGGACAACTTTGTAAAATGCGCTTTAAATGACATGTTGGAGTCAAAGATCACTCCTAGATTGTGGGCCGATTCAGTAAAATTAATTGGGATTCCAACTGAGTTAAATAATGACAGAATATTGTTGTGATCGGCATCATTCCCTTCAACAATTAACATCGCTGCTTTATCTGTATTTAAAGACAAGTAGTTCTTATTCATCCACTCCTTTAATTCACTAACACAACTAATTAAAGACAACATCGGAGAAACTTCATTTGATTTAAATGAAAGGTATAACTGGGTGTCATCTGCATACAGTGAAAATTAACATTATGTTTCCTAATGATAGATCCCAGTGGAAGCATGTAAAGTGAAAACAGTAAAGGTCCCAGTACTGAGCCTTGCGGGACACCATATTGAACTTCTGTGTATAATGATGGAGTACTGTCAGCACATTTCTGTACATATTGGAATCGATTTGATAAATAAGACCCAAACCAAGCAAGCACATTGCCTGTAAGCCCAACATCGTTTTCTAGCCAGTGCAGTAAAATAAAATGTTCAGTGGTGTCAAATGCTGCACTTAAGTCCAACAACATAATTACAGTGGAGTTTCCTTCATCAGAGGATATCAGAATGTCGTTTCTATACTATGACCAGTAGAAAACCAGACTGGAATTTCTCAAATAGATTGTAATGCGTAAGGTGTGACTGAAGCTGACTGGCGACTACTTTTTCTAGTATTTTAGAGAGAAATGGTAAATTTGAAATAGGCCTATAATTATTTAGTATGTGTGGGTCTAGGTCTGACTTTTTAAGTAATGGTTTAATGACTGACACTTTTAGTGTATCAGGTACTGTGCCATGCAATAGTGAACTATTGATAATGTTTAGAATAGGCGCTGCAAGAACATCCATTGCACTTTTTACTAGTTTTGAGAGTAAGATAGTGAGAGTGAGAGTAAGTGAGAGTAAGATAGAGAATTGTCTGTGCAGGAGAGAGATGGAGAGAGGCAAGCTGTCCCAGATGCAGTTATTCATCAAGAACAGTGTTTCTCAACCACTGTGTCATAGGCTGCCACCGGTGGGTCGCAAGTTGCTAATGCTTATAATGGTAGAGGGTTGCAGTGAGTCACTGCTATGAAGATTGTGCTCAGTCCCCAATGTTCTGATGATTGCATTCTACCCACCAATAGGGACTTCCCTCTCGGTGGGTCGTGAAGATGCTCATATGGGAAATAGTTGGCTGTAACAACCAAAAAGCTGAGAAACACTACATTATTAACCTTTTTGTATGTTTATAGAATTGGTTCAGAAATGGAAAATACCCAATTCATACTTGTTTTGAAAGCACAGTAATATGACCAATCAGCTGTTAGTTGCAAAAGAAATGAAGGACAGTTTAATCACCGTTTAGTACAGCACCATACATATAGCCGTTATAAATGAATGGAGGTGTTGTATTCATTCACTGCTTGTAATGAGCATGGCTATAGCTGTGCATCCAACCACCCTTCTATTTTATCACTACTTTATCCAGTTCAGGATTGCTGGCAGTGGGTGTTTATCTTTGCTGCACTAGGCACGAGGCAGACAATGTACAGTGGTGAGGAAATGAGCCGCTCCATATGTTCATTCCAGTTATTGTTTTAGTTAGTGTTTCAAAAAGTTCGCATAACCCAAACATGTATGAAGCAAATCTCTTTATCAATAAGACATGGAAAGTGTTAAAGGAAGAGCGTAATCTTGGCGACATTGAGTTAGCAGAGCTGCTAACACAGAATACTTAGGATAATTGCTGAAATCCAATCATAAAACACTAAATTGATGTCTGTTGGCGGAATTAAACTAATGTTCATTATTGTAACAACTAAAGCATGCCAAGCATGATAAAAGTGCACATTTGGATGGTACAGAAGCAAATGAGGCACAGCCTTCAGTTATGAGCAGCTATTGCTGTTCAATTCAGTGGCAAATTCTGGATTATTACACTGGAATAAATAATAGCAGAATCTGATCAATTATGTGATGTAGTTTGAAAATGACAGAACATATCTATAAATGACAAGTTCAATTTATTAATAATATATTTTATTCACAACAGCAGACTTAATATTTTGACAAACCTAAATTGTAATGAAAGATTTGGAAAATTAAAACAGCAGGAGTTTCTGACATTTCAAATTTGACATGTACATTAAAGATTACTATTCCATAAGTGTTATTAACCTGCTAATGTTTCCTCCATACACCAATGCGATTTCACAACAGCAAATGTCACAAACCTGACAAGATGACTTTCTGGCAAACCTGATATGAAAAGTATGCAAGTTTAAAGGTTTTTTTGATAGTCACTAATTCACATGGAAATCATATAACAGTTTTTGAATTTTTAGTATTGGTTTTGTCCATCCATCCATCCATCCATCCTCTTCCGCTTATCCGGGGTCGGGTCGCGGGGGCAACAGCTTAAGCAGAGAGGCCAAGACTTCCCTCTCCCTGGCCACTTCTTCCAGCTCTTCCGGGAGAATCCCAAGGCGTTCCCAGGCCAGCCGGGAGACATAGTCCCTCCAGTGTGTCCTGTGTCTTCCCCGGGGCCTCCTCCCGGTTTGACGTGCCCGGAACACCTCACCAGGGAGACGTCCAGGAGGCATCCTGATCAGATGCCCGAGCCACCTCATCTGACTCCTCTCGATGCGGAGGAGCAGCGGCTCTACTCTGAGCCCCTCCCGGATGACTGAGCTTCTCACCCTATCTTTAAGGGAAAGCCCAGACACCCTGCGGAGGAAACTCATTTCAGCCGCTTGTATTCGCGATCTCGTTCTTTTGGTCACTACCCATAGCTCATGACCATAGGTGAGGGTAGGAGCATAGATCGACTGGTAAATTGAGAGCTTTGGCTTACGGCTCAGCTCTTTTTTCACCACGACAGGCCGATGCAGAGCCCGCATCACTACGGATGCCGCACCGATCCGCCTGTCGATTGGTTTTGGCCTATTGGTTTTGTGCAGTGTTTAAATTTCAGTCAATAAACTGAAACTGTAGTTATGTGCACATGGTAAGATAAATCAGGCAGCCCACAATGTTCTTGTCACTGTTTATAATTCCTAAACTGAACTTCCCCAAAGATAATCACATTTACCCCTGTTGTTTTTGCCCTAGGGGGAAATCCTCCCCAATATCAAATTCAACCTCTGAAATGGATATATTTTAAATTAAGAGCATGGTAATTTTAGGAATTCATACATGCACTTAACATACATGCACAAAAACTGTGATTCCTTGTCAAGCTCCACTAAATGCAATATAGGTGGGTGGGGAATTATTAAGAAGTATCACGTTTTGTTTTACTAAATAAGAGTACTAATACTTTTGTTCACTGAACAAGTGCTTAACAATTTAAGCACTTCATATATGTAGGAATGTGTCCTTAACAATTTAAAACTTAAAAAAATGGTGGCACCTTGAAACATTTCAGTTTGTGAGTGTGATAGGTCAAGAAAAAGTTTAAGAACCCCTGGTGTAGAGGTCTGTTACCTTGCAACTGATATATTTCAGTTGGTAGTACACACTTTACAATACATCCTAAAAAACAAATCCTAGATTGTATCAAATCTCTGATTTTAAAAACATAAGTATTCAATTTTGTAATGCAAATTATTGAACTAACATTTTACATTTTATGCATCTGTCATGAAATGCTAAGAAATATCTCTGTTTGCCACTGACTCAATTAAGTCACTAAAACTTTGTTTTTCTGAGTTTTTTTAGACTTGCCAGTGTGCCTTGGTGGGACACTTTGTTCCTGCTGTTTCTTCTATAGCTGTAGCTTGTTTAGAAACTAAATCCCCAGCAAGGATTTCACAGGCGCACCCAAGTGGATTATTGATTGTGTTTTTTAAAATCTAATTAACAAAGGTCATGGTTTCAAAACACACAAACAAACCTCTTATGTTCTGTTTTTCCTTTTTTTTCTTATTTAATTTTAATGTGGCTGCAAGCAGTGTGTAACTAAGGAAAAGTCAGTGTAATGGTGTGAGGTCTTTTGTGGGGGAAAGGTAGACCCCACAGGTGGCTTACTCACCCCCACACACATCACATCCATAGGAAAGATTTGCACCAGAGAGATCAGAAAGAAATTATGAATCCAAAAATCAGACGTTCTTTCCAATATATTCATCTTTATATCATCTGTATACTTCTCTGTGTACTTCCTGTATCCTCCAAAAGGTTGTTGTTAGGTAACTGGTGATTCTAAACCTGCTGTGTGTGAGTGTGGGTGTGTGTATGAGTGTGGGTGTGTGCGTGTGTGCTCTCTATATTGGGCTAGTGCCCTCTCCAGGGCTGGTTATTGCCCTCCACCCAGTGTTAGTGGAATAGGCTCGACCTCTCCACAACTCTGAATTGCACATCAGCTCCCCAATTCTGACACGGACAGACACAAGGCACAAGTCCAAAATAATGCAGGCTTTTATTCAGACCAAGCACAATGAAATAAGGCACAGAGCAATTTTCTCTCTTCTTCACTCTGTGTCTTCCTTCTCTCTGTCTTTGTCTCTATTTCCACTTCCACTCCTCCTCCAGCAAGCTTTGTCCTCCACCTCCTGACTCTGGCTCCTGGTGCAGTGGCAGCTGGCTGTTTTTATGCAGCACCCTGAAGCATCTCCAGTGGCCCATTAACGTGGTCCTGACACACTTCTGGGAGAGGTGGAAACCCAATGAGGTAGGGCTCTGCAGCCCCAGCAGCACCCCCTGGTGGCCCCCATGGAAGCCAACAGGGATGTGCTACACTCCAACTCCCATGTGTTGTAGAAACCATGGGGGCTGCCATCTACCACTCTGGGGGAGGTAGTGACCTGTGAATGTTCTCTCACCCAGTCCTTCCATTTCATAGCTGTCACAGCCAGGTAAGGACCCTGGCTGTCGATCACACACTCTGATGGTTGGTTGTGTTTTCAACACATTTATCTAAGAGCTATTCAATGGATGCTTTGAAAGCTTTAATGAGACCATAAAATAAACTACTGCATATTTGCTACACACAGATGGAGTTAAAGTAGTTTTTTTTTGTGAGGGTTCTGAACATAGATAGATAGATAGATAGATAGATAGATAGATAGATAGATAGATAGATAGATAGATAGGATTTTTACATATATAGATTAATATATACAGGTACACTATGGTCTGAACACACACCAGGATGACTAAATGGAAGAAAATTTTAAAAAAGAAATAAAAGAAATCTTTTGACTTGGCAGCCCCAGTCACGGTGAGGCTGTATTGCTGTTGGTATGAAGGAGCCCAGGTAGTGTTTCTTGATACACGTCTGCTGAATAATTCATTGATTGCAAGTCCTCAGTATTAGTGTGTCACAGAGTGGATGGGCAGAATTGTTCACAATGACACTCTGTTGTGTTTTAATTCTCATGTTTGCTACTACAACCTGGTGGTCCAGACTGTGTGTCATATCTGAGCCTGCCTTTTTAATTAGCTTGTTGATTTGGTGGGCTTCCCTTGAAGGGATGTTACTAGACCAGCACACCACTGTACATAAAATCACACTAGTCATCGCAGAGTTATAGCAGATGGGAAGGATGTAATTTGCTAAAACAAAGGAATGCAGTTCCCTGAGGAAAAAGAGCCTGCTTTGCATTTCCTTATATTATTCCTCTGTGTTCCTTGGCAAGTCCACCTTGCAATGAGGTGGTCCCATAAATACTTATAGAAGTGCTCTACATCCACTTCTTGAATAGTGACCAGATATAGAGGTTCTTTGGTGCAATGAAAATCTTCAAACAGTTCCTCAGTTTTGTTGATGTTAATTAAGGTGAAGACAGTTCTCTTTGCACCATGAAACAAAGTTATCCACCTGACTCCTATACTCTGTTTCAAACAACCCCCCCTTATCAATACACCCCCATAGCTCTCTAGCTAAAAGAATCTTGGGTTGGTAACTCAAAGCTTGCTGGTTCGAACCCTGGCATTGACAGAAGAAATGCTACGGTGTTGGAACCTTGAGCAAGGCCATTAACTTACAATTGCTCCACGTGTGCTCTACAAATAGCTGACCCAGCATTCTGACCCCAAGAAACTCTCTGAAGAGTAAGTTGGAGCACATGAAAATGACAAATTACCAATACAAGAAAATGTATATAGTGAATAAAAGATAAAAAATTACTAAAAAAATGCAGAACCATCTGCATATCTGCTTTAGCGTTCTTACTCTCATTGCACCTTCTTCTTCTATCAGCTGCTTCCGTTAGGGGTTGCCACAGAGGATCATCTTTTTCATATTACTCTCACTGCACCACTTGGAGTATTTACATCACTGTATCTGAGTGGGGAATCACAGCTGTACAGCAGCTGATTGGAAAGACAATTATCGGTAAACAGTATCAAGTACTCGCTGCCTCATCCATGCTGTCAATTGAATTGCTCTCATACGGCAAACGCTTCACAGCCTTTCTTGTACGTACCTTGCAGTACAGAAACGGTTTCATCCCAAGAACTATAAATACACTCAATTAATCCATCAAGTGCTCCTGGAGGAACTGTTTGTACTTATAAGTACAATTACCTCACTGTAAACTTGCGATACAGTTATAATATTGCACAACCTGAGCCACTTTATAAAGCTCATATTTACATATGATGACAATATCATTTTTAAGATCAAATGCAGCAAAATAAAACTTTAACTTAATTTAAATTATCTATATTATTAATAAATAAGCTGGCGGATTGTTCCTGCCTCGCGCTGTATTCTTGCTGGAACTGGCGTGACACTGGAAGGAAAGAATAATTAAATATGTACTACGAATATATTTCAGTGTTCCTTAAAAGTTTTGAAGAATCTGCGTTCTAAGCTTACAGAAGGCTTAACATCTATTGCAGAGCTGATTGTGTGGGTATTTGGAGAAAGAAAAGTAAGGACAGGAATTGGGGATAGGTACGTTTGAAAGAGACAGTGCTGCTGCAATAAATTATTTCATCGAAGGTAGCACACGGCGCAGCAAGCATCTTGCGTGAGGCATGAACAATCACTGTGCCACCGTGTTCCCATGTTTAATAACATGATTTAACTCCTATCTTCATAAAAATGATATCAAGTATACATCTCAGTATTTTAATTATTCAGAGAGCTGTAATATTATGAATGTAATGGATTCTGTGTCCTGTCGGAGAAAGAGAAAGCCCGGAAGCACATAGTAATTCACACATATAGAAGACCAAATACAAAACAAAGCATTGAACATGCTACTTTAGTTGTGATGGGATTTAAGAAACTAGTAAATTAAACGATTTTAAGATGAATGAAGTTTATGATGTTCTACTTTAAAGACAAAATAAACTACGTGATTAAAGTGGAAATTTCGAGATTAAAGTTGGTATTTCATGCTTTTTTCCCACTGTCTGCCTATTTTTTTTTCTCTGTACCCTAATAAGCTTTCATATGACACTCAGACAGTGGCCTACGACTTGCCTTTTCACGGCAACTTTGATATCTGACAACTTCTTTTGTATTTCGGGCTCTGTGTGACTTTGTGAACTTGAGCTTTCGAGTTTCCCCGACACTCTATGTCACTCGATCAACTTCCTTTTGTTGTTTATACCACTGTTTAAACCAATAAATAGTACATTTTTCTTTGCCTCCACTCGGTATTTGCTGAACTTCATCTATTTCCCCCCATGCTTTTGCCATTGCCTTTTCACAGAATACTGAACTTAAGGGCTATTTATATTGATTTGCATATTCAAAGAGGCGTAATTCTGGGAGGAGACGGGAAGGGACAGAAGGTGCGTGCACGTGCGTTACTTTTCATGCTGACCGGGATTTATGTAGCAGAAGAACGTGGAAGTTGGCGAACGCACAGATTTATGTATCTGGATTTTTTTGTGCGTAAGCACATTTCTGCTTTTGTCCACACACCATGTTATAGTGTGAATTCTATGCACGGCGTTATGCATGAGGCCCCTGGTCCTTGACTTCCATTAAAATTATCACTGTTGTTTTGCATCTCTTATTGTCAAGGTTCATAATAATTTCTCTTTATTAGGCCCACTAACTCAACCTTGTTTGTCAGTGTGCAGTATTGTTCATCTTTTTAATCAGGTTACACAAGGAATTTCAAAACATGGGCCCAACTTGCTCTTCCAATTTGTTGGCTAATTATTACCATTAAACCACATAAAGGCAACCATCTTTTTTCTTACTCCACTTTTTTATCAAGCACAATTTAGGACTCAACCTTGGATCTATCACACTCATGCACATCACTTAAACTTGACAGTTAACCTAATATGAATATTTCCTCCTTGATAATTTTTTCTTTGTTTTATCGCCAAAAGCTGTTGCCTAACTTTTAATGATGGTAGATAGAAGTAACATTTGAGCCCTTAGGCATGTTTGATTAGCATACTGTAGGTTTTTGTATTGTAACGGCCGACTAACTCTCCTTAACTGGCAGCAACACCCAGACCCGTGGCCTGACAAGCGGAGGACATTAGACCTGACAAGCCGTACTTCTTCCAAATAAACTTCCCCAATCAACGATCAAAGATAAGGCAAAAAGAAAACAATATGTAAAATAATAAAATGAGTATATATTAATAAATAAACAATCTTCAAACAGTATATAGATATATATCACACCCCCAACCAGCCCTGACATAACACTCAACCCCAAAAGTGACCGGCGGAGAGTAATAATAAAAAGGTGCAGCAAAAAGTTAATGTACATCACAAACCCTCCCTTGACCCCACACTAAACATGAAATCAATGAGACACACAGAAAACACAAAACGCACATAAAAGAAGATTAAACAGAAACTGAACCTTGTTCAGCTGGAAAAAGTGTCCTATGGCATTTATACTGATGAAAATGATGGTTTGCTTCTCTCTCCAAAAAATAAGAAACAGTTTCACCATGCTTATCCAAAGTACATCGGTGTAGTCCAGAATCCTAAGGTTTTGCGGTGCAAAGGTGAAATTTTCAGGCGTTGAAAGTGGCAAGTAGAAAAAGATATAAATGATATGGATTGCTGCTTTCTCCAGGCTCTGCAATGAATTGGCGGTGTGGTAGAACAGGATTTCTTTTTTTTTTCCTTTCTTTTTGACATCCTGTTTAAATAGTGAATGTCCCGGATGCAGATGATGGGATTGACAGGACAATTTATCATGAGGGACCACAGTTCCACGATGTTATCCTTCCCCCTTTGTTTCCCATGGAAAATTTACATAGACACACAGCTCATGTAAAGAAGACAACACTACGAAAGACATGAGTCAGTACAAAATACACTTATGACAACGTTAATCATGTAGCGCCGCTACAGTATTTTCTAATTTACCATTTTAATCCAGCATAGTGATTAGTTTCTCAGTAAGTGCAATGTCTGCCTACTGCATGACTCAAAAGTACTTATACACAAATCTCTGAACAACTTCTTCCCTGTATGTGCATGGTGTTATAAGTGGGAGCCTTCTGCTTGCTGTCCTATAGCTTCACCATGTTGTTAGATTAGCCATCTGGGCAAATATTTAATTGCTGTATTGAGGAATGCATCCACACATTTAAAGCAACATTTCATTTTACTTATATCTTTATTAGTAATTAAGAGGTGACAACTCTTTAGAAAAGCTTAAATATGTTTAGAGGGACCTTTGATCAGCATTGGGGTGTGTGGAGGAAATTACACTGTAAAGTATTGTGCTAAACGGCAGAGTGTAGCTTGATGACTAAGGTTATTTATTATCATAATTATGTATATTCAGTCTTCACCAATGTGTCACTGTCTGACACTGACCATGTCGCTTAAGATACTGATGGTTTATTGCATTTAAATCATCATGCTTCTATATAGCGTTCTTCCATTCATAAGCCCAGACCCTGTACAAGTCTACACATTTAGTCAATTAGATAAATCACATTGCTGACATATTTTTATTTAACTGTAAAGCAGCAAGTCAGAAACGGGAACCGCATGGGAGTGAAGTATTACAGTAGTCAATTCTGCTTGATAGATATGAATGAATCAGATTTTCGATCACCATAATACTAAGAAGCTTATTTTACAATAATTCAAAACTGGAGAAAACACTTCTCAGTGTGGGGATGTGATGCCAAAAGTCTAGCCTAGTGTAAAATATAACATATTATGTTTGTGTGGGTCTAACCAAACTAAAGTTTATTATTTAAGATTTGTCTTACTGCAAAATTATCACCCACTAAACCAGTTTGCTTTTACTTGTTTAAGGGCAAATTGTTTTAATTCATTTATTATCTGATGTTATTTACTTTTTGAAATAACAGAATAAACATTGTTCAATTTTCTCAAACATTGAACTGATTATTACAGTCGTGCAATTAAAAATTAATGTTCAGCTTCCATCTCAAAATGTTAAAGTGCTTAGATGATTGATTGAATTCAGCAGCAGCTTTACCCTGATGCATCAAGTGCTGTGTCATTTGATGCCAGTGAGAGAGATCACTGTTGCTAACCTTGCCACCTGTTTCTACCTCCACTTCTCAGAGAAAATGCCCACTGAGGGCAAGTGACTCCGCACCTTCTGGGCCAGTTCCGCATATAAAGCTGCATATCCCCGGAGGGAGGCATCTTTCTAACTATCCTGGAAGATGGATGCCATGACAAGAAAGGATCTGCTCAGCCATGTAACACCAATGTTAGAATGAAGACAACCACCTGTATTTTCTGTTTTGCAGTGCCATTGCACATTTATTTTATTTTCTGTTAAAAGAATTAAATGGCACAACCCAGTTGGTGTCCCAACATTTCATCACTAGTGTTCAACCTACAAAACATAGTGGGATGAAAAAGATCAGGGGGTGGAGAGATGGCTCTCTTATGACAATGTGCATCTGTCAGGTTTTTGGAGATACCTACATTTATGAGTACTCTATTTATTTTTCTTTGTCTTTCCCATTTTTACACTGCCCCTGAGAGTCATGTGTTGCATGATGTGTAAAATTATGGTGGTTGTTTATTGCCACAGGCACATGTCAATTGATATTTGTAAAGATAAAGAAAAAAGAATGACCCTGTGAGTAAATTAAATTTGTAAGAATTCATGAAAAAGAAGACAAATAAGACAGTTGTTTAGTTTTTCACCACTTCCTGCTTTCTGACTCATAACTGGTTACTGATCAGTCCTCTAGTATTTGATGTCTGCCAAGTCTAAATTCCCCCTGGATATGTAATTTAAATCTGTACTGCTTTGATTACTTTTCTGTATTAGTCTGTGTTTAAAACATGGTTGATCACAATGTCACATTTAATTACTGTGAATGTCCCATAACTTGGGAATTGAACACTGTGCACATGATGAAAAGTGTTTCTTTTTTTTTCTCTTCAAATATTTATTTATATAATTGAAAATAATCAATAAGTTACATCTAGAAATATCCATATGTAAGAAATAACTGCCCTCTCCTGTCCAATGTCCAACACCAACAGGGTTAGTACTGATAGCAGTTCACCACACTGCCATAATAACTTATGTAACTAAGGAAGCCATCACATCAAACATTTTCTTTACCAAGTTGTTTACCAGGGGAGCATCAAAATTAGATTTTTGAGATCAATTGCTTATTGAATATTTTTCAAACAGAGCAAACTAAGCAGAACACAAATAAATATAGTAGAACCTATGCCCCCATGCCCAGTACTCACCGACCCCAACATTTGCCCAATTCTGTGTCAGGCAGTCTTACAAAAAGATATTTGATTATACCTACCAGTGATACAGACAGTACTAGATGAATCAAATTATATATAAAAGGACCCATCCTTCTTCAAATCAATTAACTCAGAAGTCTTCCATTTCAAGATAAAGGACAATTTAACAGGTACTGTACCCAAGCAGATGAACCAACTTAGGGCACAGAACAAGCTATGCCTGAGAGGTCCAAGGGAGAAATGGACAGTAAAGGATGAATTGTAACTAATAACTTCAGTGAGATAGAAATTTTAGACCACAAAACCTGAACAAAAATATCAAAACATCTGTCTAAATGTGCCAGGAGCACAGGGGAGCAAATTTGGCAAAAAGGCCTCAAGCAAATACACATGAAGCGTACTTTATGATGATTTCAAGAAGACTATGCTCATACTAAGTTGAGTAAAGTGTTGATTTGTGTTCCTCAAGGAATGGCTAACATTTTTGAAAGTGGTGTCCCATCAAAGAGGTAATGATAAAGTAAGAGGAGTTGTACAACAAACAGTAAAGAACTGAATATGTTTTTTGAGAGGAAAGAAGGAGCTTGCAAGGTAGAAAAGAGGATGAAAAGATAAAGGAGTTGCATAATCATTAAATATAGACAAATGCATGTCCCAGTAGGGTACAAAGATAACTTGCCTCTCTGTTTTGCTCCAGATTTCAATGGGGATAAGTATTGCATTTAATTTGTAGGAGAGGTACAATTCCAGATGTAAAGGGAAATCAGTCTGAAGAACAGGATGAATTAACCTGTTCCTCACTGGAGGCAGCACATAGGATTAGAATTTAAGTCTTTTGATATGAATAAATACATCTAAATCTGTAGAGCAGTGAGCAGATGTCCATCCATCCTCTTCTGCTTATCTGAGATCGGGTCGCAGGGGCAGCAGCATGAGCAGAGATGCCCAGACTTTCATCTCCCTGGCCACTTCTACTAGCTCCTTCTGAGGAAATTCCGAGAAGTTCCCAGGCCAGCCGAGAGACATAGTCCCTCCAGTGTGTCCTGGGTCTTGGGACTCCTCCCAGTTAGACGTGCCTGGAACACCTCACCAATGGAGGTGTCCCGGAGGCATCCTGATTAGATGCCTGAGCCACCTCATCTGACTCCTTTCAATGCGGAGGAGCAGTGGCTCTATTCTGAGTTCCTCCCAGATGACCGAGTACCCTATCTTTGAGCAGATCTCAGACCAGTAAAAAGGAGGAAAGGTTAAGAACATCACAGAATCCCATGAAGGTGAGTCTGAAAACAGCATACACCTTGACAATGATTAAGTAAGACTAGTAAGACAAAGGAATATTCAACCATGATAGGATAGACAACACAAAGGCATGGCAGGATTTTAAAGAAGCAATCTCAGGTACAATGAATGATATGCAAATGGCCAAATATTTGAAATGGTCAGTTTATACAGACAGGGAATAGGATAATAGTCTACACAGAGAGAGAGATTCTGTTGTTTATATTACTTAAAAAAATAGGGTGGAGTAGCTTTGATGTACAAAAAGAATCAGCTAGCACCCCTATTTTTTAATTGAAGAGAAGAATTACAGATTGATGTTAGTGAGCTTGAACCTAATATATCTGGACTAACCGCAATATTTAAACAACACCCACTGTAAGCTCCTCAAGATCTATGCTAATAAAAGGCAAAGCACTCACTGACTGACTGACTGACTCACTCACTCATCACTAATTCTCCAACTTTCCCGTGTATTTAGAAGGCTGAAATTTGGCCGGCTCATTCCTTACAGGTTACTTACAAAAGTTAAGCAGGTTTCATATCGAAATTCTACGCGTAACGGTCATAATTGAATCCTACTTATGTACATATATACGTCCATAGCCTGCAGCTCGATCGCCGTGTGAGGTGCCATTGCATCCCCCATCACCACACCTCCCACATAATTGGCTGCCTACCTATATTGCATCCCCCATCCCCACGCCTCCCACGTAATTGACTGCCTGCCCATATAAGGCCGTCCATCACTCCAGTCTCTTCATTACCTTCTTTGCTTCGCCACGGTATTCACGTCACCCTGCTGATAACTGAAGCCTTTTTATTTATTCCACAGCTTCTCCGCTGTTTCATTGTTCGTTTAATATGATGCAAAGTTATTGATGAAGGCAGTTGTATGCTTACAACGCTTGACAGATGCCGAATGTCACTTCAACACAAGTCCTGCAAATACTAACGTAATTGAAACAAACCATGAAACTCAAACCAATTATGACAGCAGCAATCCAAGGTGTGAGAAAACAGTAAAAAGGAGGTGTGTCAGATGTCGTGGTACATTTTCTGATTTAGCTAGACAGAAACAACTTCATGACGCTGCCGCCAAATACTCACAGAAAAATCCACAAGTTCATTGAAACGCTGTCGCTAAATACTCACAGAAAAATCCACAAGTTAATAGACATGCTGTCGCTAAATACTCGCAGGCAAATCCACAAGTTTATAGAGACGCTGTTGCTAAATATTCTCAGGCAATTCCACAAGTTCATAGACACGCTGCCGCTAAATATTTGCAGGCTAATCCACAAGTTAATACCGAAAATGCCTGTTAAACATCTTAGATTCACGAGTAGCGATTTGGGTAGTAAGATGTCTATCGAGGTTATCACCATCGATCAAAGAACTGTCACTTACCTAGTGGGTTCCATGCCCGGAGATGCCGCCTGCCTTTTCCATTCTCTGTGTTACATATTGCACGGCCATATTAGGCTCAATCTTGATATCCAGAGGAACATTGTGTCTTATGTATTGAATGACTGGGACAGGTTCAAGGTGTGGACTGATGATGGTACAGGAGATAATTATACTACACAGGGTCACTATAAGAGTGAAATGCTTAAGCCCTTCACCTATGCTTCTGCATGTGAGTTGTTGGCTGCCGCTGAATTGTTCGGTTGTCACTTTCAAGTCTACCGAAATGGCCAAATATTTTACACCTTTGGAGAACCACCAATGGCTTTTAAACATCTTAGATTCACAGGTGACGATTTGAGTAGTGGACACTTTGAGGCAGGCAGCCAACTACGTGGGAGGCGTGGTGATGGGGAACGCAACGCCGCCTCACACGACGACCGAGCTGCAGGCTATGGACGTATATATGTACGTAAGTAGGATTCAATTATGACCGTTACGTATAGAATTTAGTAATGAAACCTGCTTGACTTTTGTAAGTAACCTGTAAGGAATGAGCCTGCCAAATTTCAGCCTTCTACCTACACGGGAAGTTGGAGACTTAATGATGAGTGAGTCAGTCAGTCAGTCAGTGAGGGCTTTGCCTTTTATTAGTATAGACTAGCAAAATACCCGCACTTCGCAGCGGAGAAGTAGTGTGTTAAAGAAGTTATGAAAAAGAAAAGGAAACATTTTAAAAATAACATAACATGATTGTCAATGTAATTGTTTTGTCACTGTTAATGAGTGTTGCTGTCATATATATATATATATATATACTAGCAGAATACCCAAGCTTCGAAGCGGAGAAGTAGTGTGTTAAAGAAGGTACGAAAAAGAAAAGGAAAAATTTTAAAAATAACGTAACATGATTGTTAATGTAATTGTTTTGTCATTGATATGAGTGTTGTTCTCATATCTATCTATCTATATATATATATATATATATATATATATATATATATGTTGGTCTCATATCTATCTATATATATATATATATCTCTATCTATATATATATATATATATCTCTATATATATATATATATATATATATATATATATATAGCAAAATACCGCTTGGCAGCGGAGAAGTAGTGTGTTAAAGAAGTTATGAAAAAGAAAAGGAAACATTTTAAAAATAATGTAACATGATTGTCAAAGTAATTGTTTTGTGTATTTGGTGGCAGCGTCACAAAGTTTTTTTTGTCTAGCTGCATCAGAAAATGTACCACGATGTCTGACACGCCTCCTTTTTACTGTTTTCTCACAGCTTGGATTGCTGCTGCTATATATATACACACACACACACACACATACATACATACATATATACACATACATATACTTGTGTGTATGTTTGTATGTGTCTATATGTGTGTGTATAGCTTTGGTCACTGAGTGCAAGGGAAAAATAATAAAATATAGTCTATAAGTTATTAAACAGTAAAACATTAACGTTTTAAGAAGTACAGGTACATTGAGCACTACTGGAGTGGTTGCGGGTAACAGCAGCTAAAATGTACATGGATCATCTCTCGGTAGTAGATCCCTTTTGAAAGGCGCTACACGACGGCTGTGGTATAGAAATTACATTTTCTATGTTAACGTTCAAATTTGTGCCTCTGGTAATGTGCCTTACCGGCAATTAAAGAAAATTATTTTTTGTGTCCTCTGCAGTGTTAAGGGAGAAAGGCTTTGGTTTGGGATAAAAGGAAAAAAGGTGTAAAGGAAAGTTACCTCTTTCTTTTATATAGTATAGAGAGATGTGTTCGCTGACGTTATGATCGCCTTTTGGGGACAGTCGCGTGGGTCTTGTGTAGACTGGTGAGACGCCCCGCCATTAATCGGCTGTGATGGCACTGTCAGTCCTCCATTCGTGTGCGTGTCTTCATAATCCGAGCTGAGGACCTCATAATCGTATACGTGCAAAAGAAAGTGTGAATCGCCTTAATACTATTTTGCCGTGGTGTAGAAAAGGGGTCCCGTGTTTGCACTTGTCTAGGCTATAGTGCAGGGGGAGGATGAAAAATTAAAAGTGCTCACTTTGACTTAAGGCAGAAGCGCAGCCAGCGTCTCAAAGGCCGGCACAGCTATGCATGCGCGCTGGCTGCTCGACTTTTGCTGGGCAGGAGACCCCTTTTGTACACACGTTCATGATATCAAAAGTCTCAGCTCTTTGGAGGTAATTCATATATTATATATATAGCAAAATACCAGCCTCAAGAGCGAGCAGTAGTGTGTTAAAGAAGTAATGAAAAAGAAAAGGAAACATTTTAATAATAATGTAACATGATTGACATTGTCATGAGTGTTGCTGTCATATATATTCCTGCCTAAATAAGTCACCCTCGCTTCGCTCTTACTTTTTTACCATTCATTTAATCATGGCTAGTGGCGGAAAAATTATAAAATGGAAGGAGGATGGCTTTACCAAAACAATTATTGATGGCGAATCGATTATTCATAAAGCTTGAATTGGTGATCTGTTTTTCTGTGTTAACCTCATATTTTTTCATACTTCTTAACAAAATAAGGTGGTGCGAGGGTAAAATGAATCGGGATGCGCTGATCAATGTAATCGGTGTACCAGGAAATCATGCATTGACAAAAGCTCCCCTTTGCTTGTAATGCAAAGTGTGATTAAATGCATTATTTTTTAACGCGTTATGGAGCACATGCATTGAAGCTTCTCAGCTGTGCTTGTGCTAAGAAAAGGAAAGATTTTAAAAATAACGTAACACGATTGTCAATGTAACCTTTTGTAAGTAGTGCCTGGAGGATTCAGTGTGTAGAAACTCTAGAGACAGCGTGTGTATTAACTTGTGGATTTTTCTGTGAGTATTTGGTGGCAGTGTGACGAAGTTGCTTCGGAAGACGGCGTTAGCCGCAGAGCTCAGCTCAGAGCGAAATGAGGTAAATGGGAGGGGAGATGATGACGTGACTCCCCATCCCGCCTTAACTGTCAATCCCCCACAAACACAGTCTCTCGGAATTTGCATAAGCACACCCCTTCACCTACAATTTTAACTTAGTTACAAAGTGATCAAAACTCTCGCTTATATCCCGCGCCTCTCATTAAACTTGTATCCCGCATTACCTGTGGGCATGTGAAACGCCAGCGGTAGCCTGTCTATGAACTTAATTTAAAGTTTAGGTTTACACCTTGCTTTCTTCCCAAGGTAGCAGCACTCATGAATATGGTAGTATATGTCACTCGCTCGCTTCTTATTGTTTCGCTGCCTTCTCAGTTATATAATGCATGTTTTCTTAAGCGCTTTTTGGAGGTCTTCCTGGTTTTCTACGACTGCGCTGACAGTCAGTTCACGGATTACGTGGGAGGCGTGATGATGTCACACGAAACTCCCCCCACGTCTTTCCAGCTCAACTCCATTACAGTTAATGGAGAAAATACCTTCCAGTTATGACCATTAGGCGTAGAATTTCGAAATGAAACCTGCCCAACTTTTGTAAGTAAGCTGTAAGGAATGAGCCTGCCAAATTTCAGCCTTCTACCTACACGGGAAGTTGGAGAATTCGTGATGAGTGAGTGAGTGAATGAGTGAGTGAGGGCTTTGCCTTTTATTAGTATAGATATATATACACATGCACACACAAAGACATAAACATATATACATATACATATCTACATATACACATATCTACACATACACATATCTATATATATATATACATATATATACACATATCAACATATATATACACATACATATACACACATACATACACACACACATATAAATATATATACACACAGACACATATATATACATATATATACAGATCAATATATATACATATCTTCATACAGTACAGACCAAAAGTTTGGACACACCTCCTCATTCAATGTGTTTTCTTTATTTTCATGACCACAGCACTCCATCACTCTCCTTCTTGGTCAAATAGCCCTTACAGAGCCTGGAGGTGTGTTTGGGGTCATTGTCCTATTGAAAAATAAACGATCGTCCAACTAACCTGACTTCTGCACAACACAACTGCTGGTCCCAACCCCATTGATAAAGCAAGAAATTCCACTAAATAACCCTGATAAGGCACACTTGTGAAGTGAAAACCATTTCAGGTGACTACCTGTTGAAGCTCACCGAGAGAATGCCAAGAGTGTGCAAAGCAGTAATCAGAGCAAAGTGTGGCTATTTTGAAGAAACTAGAATATAAAACATGTTTTCAGTTATTTCACCTTTTTTTGTTAAGTACATAACTCCACATGTGTTCATTCATAGTTTTGATGCCTTCAGTGAGAATCTACCAATGTAAATGGTCATGAAAATAAAGAAAGCACATTGAATGAGGAGGTGTGTCCAAACTTTTGGCCTGTACTGTATATACACACACACACACATATATATATATATATATATATATACATATCCACATATATACACATAGCAAAATCCCAGCGCTTCGCAGCGACGAAGAACTGCTTTTAAATTTTTATTAAAAAGAAAAGAAAACCTTTTTAAACTGAGGGGAAAATATACCAATAACTATCTGTTAAGGTTATCTTTGTATAACACGTCAGTTCAGCAGTCCGGTTGTAATATGACCAAGCTGTGCACTGAGATTACTTTTGAGAATGCAACGTATAGTTTTGTCCAGGAGGAAAGCAATGTTGCCTCAAATCAATGGCAACCTTTTGTAGGGTGTGTCCCTGAGACATTAATTGTCATCGCGACGCAGAGCCTTACTGGAAATTTGAGGCATTTGAATTAAAATGGGAGATCAGAGAGTATAACGGTGATGCCAGGAATACATTGAGAGTGGAGAAACTCTAGAGACAGCGTGTGTATTAACTTGTGGATTTTTCTGTGAGTATTTGGTGGCAGCGTCACAAACTTGCTTCCGCAAGACTGAATTAGCTGTGGAGCTCAACTCAGAGCATATTCTTTTCCTACCTTGTCAATTGTGTAATGCGTTTTTTGAACAGGTTTGATGCATGGAAGTGATCACTCGTACTCGTTCAGTCAGTTTGTGTGATGTGGCGATGTCCACAGCTTTATTTAATGTTAGCTAAGACCCGGCACTTAAAAGTTTCTCGCTACAGCAATTTTAACTCCGTTACAAAGTGATCCAAAGTCTCGTTTATACCTTGTGTCTTCTCATTAAACTTGTATCTCGTGAATAAAGTATTCGGCGTTTTTCTTCAGCGCTCTTTGGGAGCTCTTCCTTCTTTTACGCACTGCGCTCACAGTTAGTTCACGGATTACGGGAGGCGTGATGATGTCACACGCAGCTCCGCCCCGCACGGCCATCGAGCTAACGTCCATTACAGTATATGGAGAAAAATAGGTTCTAGTTATGACAATTACGCGTAGAATTTCAAAATGAAACCTGCCCAACTTAAAGTTGGAGAATTAGTTATGAGTGAGTGAATGAGTGAGTGAGTAGTGAGTGAGTCAGTCAGTGAGTGAGTCAGTGAGGGCTTTGCCTTTTATTAGTATAGATGAGACAACTCTTAAATCTGAGATCATGATACTATCTTGGTATTACCTGAATGGACAGGATGTTTATTTCATTTATATGTAAACATGTTAACATGGCAGTAGTGCTGTTACCTAGCCTAAAGAACACCGGTTTTCACATCCCAGATACCATCTGTGTGGAGTTTGCATGTTCTTGCAAAGTATGCATGGGTTTCCTCACTCCACTTTGGTTTCCTCATACAGTCCAAAGATGTGCAGGTCAGGAGACTTTGTGTTATTAAATAGTTCCTGGTGTGTGTGTTCACCCTGGCCCCTGTCCGGAGACTGTTCCTGCCTTATGCCTGCTGATTGCTAGGGTCCAGCTTCTCCACAACCTGATCTGAATTTGCAGGTTAAGAAAATGTGTGAAAGCGTTAATGCATCAAAATAATGGCAATGGCTTAAAGTCATTTTTTTATATTTAGAGGACTGATTTCTATTTCAGTTTAGCTCTTGAAATCTCATATTTTATCATTAAAAGAGTCCATTATGTTATTTCAACTAATAATTGGAGCAAATCATAAAATGGGTTCTCATGCATACTTGGTTTTAAAATTGTATTAAAAAGTACATTTTGATTTTTCATATTTAATTGTATCGTGCTAGAGTCATAATCTGAATGAAATGACAGTGCTGCCTATTAATTTATGTTCATGTACTTTTGATTTGATTCCTTCACTTTTTCGTATCCAGGTATTGGCACTACACTTTTGAGAATGAACATTTAAGGATAACTTTTTTCATTTTTTATGTCCAAACCTGCTGAAGTGGATAAAACAGGCTGGAAAATGTATAGATGAATATTTTAAAAGCAGAGCTTTTAAAACATTGGCTCATCTAGGACATAATATTCAATTCAGCTAATATTCTACTCTCATAGTGTTACAGTATGTCCCTTTATGAAGTTTGCACAGGTTTTCTACAGTTTTCTGTTGGAGTTCTGATTTTGTTCCATAGTTCATGTTGTCTTTGCTATTTCTAGATTTCTCTAGTGTGAGTGTACAGTATGTCTACAATGAACTAACATCCTGCCCATGGCTAACTCTATGCATGCTTCAGCTGCTACTCAGCTTCATTTTCTTGTGACTCTGAATTGAATAATTGGATACTGAAAATGGGGCACGGTTACTGTGTGGTGTTTACTGAATCTACTGGATACTACAGTACAGTTTCCCTCTGTACCCCAAGGATGCACAGTTTTAGTACACTGAAGACTGTAATTTGACTTAATGTGTGTTTGTGAATGCACAGATAGTCATCTAATCTCAAGGCCGATTCCCATCTTAAGGCCCTTAGATCTTCTAATGGAATAAGCAGGTTCAGAAAAAATTCAAATTGATAGTACTGCAAATGGACATATTAATGCAAAAATTTGTATTTTCTATTCTTTATCTTCCAAGGTTGGAAAAATAAGACTCACCAGATAGGCAAAGTTTAACAAGATCGGTTGAAAGGAAAACTCATTTCATCAAACCTTCCAACTCCTTTAATCCATTTCAGGGTCCTAGAGGGGTGGTGGAGATAAAAGCCCATCAGTGTAGAAAATGGCACAAGGTAGAAAACATCCCTGGACAGGGTGCTAGGGAGCCCAATGAGGCACTCAATCACATAGGGGCTAATTAACCTAACCTGCACATCTTTGTGGATGTGGGAGGAAAGCCATTGGGAAACTCACACTAACACAATTATAATGCCCAGACTCCATATGGACAACATCTAGGAATGGCGAGCAAACCCAGGATGCTGGATCTATAAGGTAGTACAGCTACCACACTGTCCTTCTAGGTATTCATCTCTTTTAATCTTACTTATGTGACCCATAACACCCACTTCACATTTTAAAACATGAGTACCCCTTTCTTTTTAAGCAAGAGACAATGGCTTGCAGCATCTGCAGGCCAGAAACAACATCCGCTGGGCAGGTCCACAAATAGTAACAAGACGCCCAGTGAAGATGCTCCCACACAGAGACATTGAATTGTATATAATAGCAGCTCTGTCTGTTGCCGTGACAACTCGGCTGGGGTCTGAAAGCCTTTGGCTCATTGACTGTATGCACTTAAGAATAAGACTGCAGGAAGATTGGTGGAGAGGCGGAGGGGTCACAGAAAGACAGAAAAATGAAAACTTTGTAATGTCACATGTAGGACACACTGTGGCAGCCATAACGAGCATCAAAGAAACTTGACATGATGGATATGTCATCTCAGGGAGTAAAAGTGTGTTATGCACCTGTCACTCTTATGGAGAAGTGAAACAGCAGCACAGCCAGGTTGGCAAATTTGGAACGATGTTGTGTAAAAGAACTTTCTAATCACATAATAACGTCTGACAGTCTGTTGTGCAGCGTATATATTTGAATTTAAAACAAAATGCAACAGGAGACCTTTTCCAACCTTTTCTCTTTCTCGTTGTTTTTTTATGAATATTATTAAATAATAAAAATATTGATTTCACTGAAAACAAGTCTGTTCACACTAAAGAGATTTATAACATATAGCCCATATCAATCATGCTTAAGCACTCTTCTATAAAAGTTTAATTAAACAGACAGAAGGAAAAGCATAGAGTAGTAAGTGTGACATGTATTCAAAAAACAGAGATGGATTATTTCAGGCTTAAAATAAAGCATGAAAGAAAAGACAACACAGTAAAATTTGCAAGAACTTTCCATAGAAAGCACAAGAGGCAAAAATTGTTTCTTTTTACAAAAATTATGTTTACAGTCAACCCAAACATTGGAAAAGGTTGAGTAGACCAGAAAGGCAGCACACCTCCAGTACACTAAAACTTGAAAGGGATCTTGCCAAAATTGTAAAACGGTAAGCTCCAGGTGAAGCTTAGACTACCACTAATATTTTCTAGAAATCAAATTAAGAATTTTCCTGATGAACTTGGAGTGGTGAAACAAAAGATGTTAGAACTGAAAGATCTAAAATCCAAAACACTCTTCTAATTTTGAAATTAGCAGGAAAGCTATAACAGGTCACCTATGGAAAGAAGGTAATTAAATTGAATAGCCTGTGAGAAGACAAGTTGATTGAGGAGATCCAAATACAAACTGAAGATGCCCTTTTTCTGAAGGAAAAGTTCCCCAGTTAAAGTTGTTAAAATTATGAAAGATCAATACTGAATAGTTGCAAAAAAAGTTATCTATACTAATAAAAGGCAAAGCCCTCACTAACTCACTCACTCACTCACTCACTCACTGACTATTCACTAATTCTCCAACTTCCCATGTAGGTAGAAGGCTGAAATTTGGCAGGCTCATTCCTTACAGCTTACTTACAAAAGTTGGGCAGGTTTCATTTCGAAATTCTACACGTAATGGTCATAACTGGAACCTATTTTTTCTCCATATACTGTAATAGACTGCAGCATGATGGCCGTGGGAGGCGGAGATGTGTGTCGCGTCATCACGCCTCCCACGTAATCACGTGAACTAACTGTGAAGGCAGTACGTAGAAAACAAGGAGGAGCTCCAAAGAGCACTGAAGAAAAAATGCATTATACAATTGAGAAGGCAGCGAAACAATAAGAAGTGAGTGAGTGACGCATACAAGCATATGCAGCTACTGCGGAAACAAAGCACGGTGTAAACCGTAAGTTTGAATTAATTTTATAGACAGGCTGCTGCTGGTGTTTGTCATGCACATTAATGCATACAAGCATATTCACGGGTGCAGCTACTTCGGAAACAAAGCACGGTGTAAACCTAAAGTTTAAATTAAGTTCATAGACATGCTGCCGCTGGCGTTTGTCATGCCCACTACTAATACGATATTTGCGGGATACAAGTTTAATGAGAGGACGCAGGATATAAAAGTTAAAATTGCTGGTGAAGGACTGTGCTTATGCAAATTCCGAGAGACTGTGTTTGTGGGGGGGGATTGACGTCATCATCTCCCCTCCCATTCACCTCATTTCATTCACTTCATTTCGCTCTGAGCTGAGCTCCGCAGCTAACGCGGTTTTGCGGAAGCAACTTTGTGACGCTGCTACCAAATACTCACAGAAAAATCCACAAATTAATACACACACTGTCTCTAGGGTTTCTCCACACTCTGAATCCTCCAGGCACTACTGAGCATAATCTAATTTTGAGGGTTGGGACACCACTAATATTACTGAAAACCTTACAGCCACCGAGACTTTGTAACGGCACGAGACTTCAGGTCACGTGTCTGCAAAAGAACCTAATTGAGGCAACTATTTTTACTGGCAGTTGCTCAGGGGAGAGAGTTTGTATTCCTCGCATCCCTGTTATACTCTCTGATCTCCAATTTCAATTGAAATGCCTCCAATCTCCAGTAAGGCTCTGCTTCGCAATGACAATTAATAAGTCTCAGGGACAGAGCCTACAAAAGGTTACATTGACAATCATATTACGTTATTTTTAAAATGTTTCCTTTTCTTAGCACAAGCACAGCTGAGAAGCTTCGATGCATGTGCTCCATAACGCTTTAAAAAAATAATGCTTTTAATCACACTTTGCATTCCAAGCAAAGGGGTACTTTTGTCAATGCATGATTTCCTGGTACATCGATTACATTGATGCACACATCAGAGCTACAAAAAGTCTGAAGAAAACGTGTTGCTAGGACTGATCGGAGGCAAATTTCATTTCAAAAGACTACCCGACGGAAGCCTTGATAAAAGCGTGGTTTTGTGCAAACTGTGAAAACAGAAGTTTGCAGACCACCAAAGCACTTCAACCTTACGGTTCCATCTAAATGCAAAACATGTTACAGTGAGCACAGAGACTGTATGCTGTTAGGTGTCGGCAGCCCAAACCTCATGAAATGACTGGCTTCAGGACTAAAATTAGTAAGTCAACATCGGTCAAACTTACAAATTCTCTCGCAAAATGGATTGCTTTGGACTGTAGACCACTAACAGTGGTGGAAGATAGGGGGTTAGAAAATGTGCTACAGTTAGTGTCAGGTGATCCAACTTTCCGACTACCGTGCCGAGAGACTATTTCAAGTAAAATTCAACAGCTTTATGACACTGAAAAGCAAGCAAATTTAGATGCATTACAGAAAGCGGACTTTGTGGCTCTTACTGGGGATCATTGGACTTCCGTGACCGTTAGTAATTTTACTTACATCTAATTACAAAATGTTCAATGATCACACTGTTTTAGCCTAATGTACAAAATAATTTTGGCTAAGGTTACTCAGAGTTTAAAAGTGAACATGGTCAAATTACCTTTTATGTTTCTGCCTTATTTTTTACAGTTTTTCTCGATTGGTTTGGCTCATTTCTTGAAACCGAGATGACATTCTCAAAATAACATGGACAGATCTCCAAACCACCTTGCAAATGTTCACAACAGAATGGCATTTCTCATTGATTTCATCAAATTGCAAATGCCTTAGTACATGTCTCAAGTGTCTCAGTGCATCTTTGCAAATGGTTAAGTACAAGTAGCCTGCAGTTAGCACAATAAGCCCACATTTAGCACATTTTCCAAATAAATAGATCTTGCTGATCTAAACTGATTAGTTGATTCTCAGTCTAATGGTTGTTCTCTCCAAAACATGTCAGCATGATTTCATCGTGTAAGTCATCATATGCACAATAGTCTGTTCAATTGTCAAAATTAGTCAAGAACATAATACCATGAACACCATATATGAATTTCTTGGAACATTTGATAAATTCATGACAGTAATTGACAATCAGGTGAAATTAGAACTTGACCAACGAAGGAGGAGTTTCCCACATCTCAGATGACCAACCAAACAGTTTGTTTAGTTACCTGACAGGTGCTGTCTATTGTTGTGAATGCTGCCAAACGTGTATATATAGAGCTTGGCTAGGGCCAGTACCATTTGAACATGGAGGTACCTCACCAAGTAAATCAAGAAGGGCAACCTCCTGCTCGAGGAAGAAGAAGAGGAGGAGGAAGAGGAGGAGGAAGAAGAAGAAGAAGAGGCGGAGGAGGAGGAGTGAGGATGCGTGGTGGTGGAATAGGGGGAAGAGGCCGAGGAGCACGAGACACCATGCTGTCCCGGATGAGATTCGGGCCACAATTGTAGACCATGTGGTTAACCATCGCCTGACAATGGCAGAGGCTGGGCCGAGTGCAGCCTAATGTGCCTCGCTCTACTGTCTCCTCCATCATCCAAACCTTTCGAGGGAAAACAGGTATGTACTCAGTCAATGATGGAGTCATTACAGTATACAGTACTGTGCATACTGTAAAGCAAGACATGTATAAACTCTTCATTCCGTGTGTGTGTGTGTAGGCCTACAGTACTGTAATATATTACCTCAATGTGATGTTGCAATATGATGTTACAGTACAGTAACTCATTCTGTAACAAATACGGCATACATTACAATTGTCATACAGTGTTGTCCTTTGACTTCTACGTCTAGGATTGGACGACAACCTCACATGGGTGGCAGAAGAAAACTTCTCAATGAACAACAAGAACAAGAGATCTGTAACATGGTGATTGCAAATAATGCTCTCACTTTGAGACAGATCCGTGATGCAATCCTTCAAGACAATGCCATATTCCAAAATGTCAACTCTATCAGCATCTCCACAATAGACCGGGTATTGAAGAAGCATCAGATGACCATGAAGCAGATTTACAGGGTACCATTTGAGAGGAATTCTGACAGAGTGAAAGAGCTGCGGTACCAGTATGTGCATGTAAGTCAGTTATTGGTTGTCTATTATAGTAACATTACAGTAAGCAGTGGTTCCCAATTTGTTTGGTTTTCAGTATCCTCTTTACCTTTAGAATCCAGCTTTATCTGACTACAGCATTTTGCCTAAAACTGCAACAGTGTTTCTCCCTCTTTGTGTCAAATACTCCCTGCAGTGCCTCTGCATAGGCCTGTACCCCAGGTTTGGAACCACTGGAGTAGTGGCCAGTAGCAGGCTATATTGAACTTGTGGAGGAGAACATAGAACAATCCCATGTAAATTTCTGTTGTGTATGACTCCTCTATATGACTGATTTGATTTTTTTTACTCTATTGTAGAGAATAATGGCATTGGAAGGGAATGAAACATCTCACATCCTTGTATTTGTCGATGAGGCTGGTTTCAACCTGGCCAAGGGCCGCAGACGGGCGTAACATCATTGGTCAGCGGGCCACGGTGGATGTCCCAGGCCAGCGAGGGGCAATTTAACAATGTGTGCTGCCATATCTGAGAATGGTGTGGCCACACATCCCCAGTTTAGGCCCATATAACACTCAAAAGCTCCTCATTTTCTTGGACCGTCTTTATACACATCTGGTCCCAGAAAATGAGAGAGGTCTCGAAGGGCCTCACCTACCACACTATGTGATCGTGTGGGACAATGTAAATTTCCACCGTGGGCGCTCATCAGGGCCTGGTTCACCACCCATCCAAGGATGCTCATGGAGCTACTACCACCATACTCTCCTTTCCTTAATCCCATTGAGGAATTTTTTTCCGCTTGGAGGTGGAAAGTCTATGAACATCAGGCTCAAGACCAGAGATCCCTGCTCCATGCAATGGATGCTGCATGTGAGGACATTACAGGGGATCAGTGTAGGGGATGGTTGAGACATTCGCGCCGTTTCTTCCTCGCTGCATCGCAAGGGAAAATATCCGCTGCGATGTGGATGAGAATCTATGGCCAAACAGAGCAGCGCGTGGATGGCCAGGAGGATGAGGATGGTGGCCAGGAGAGGGACGGTGACGACAACAACCAGTGAAAGTTACCTTAGTTGTGAAACTTTATTTACTGTAAGCCCTACTGTAGGCTAGATATAATTTTTCTTGTTTTTTGTTTGTGTTTATATTTCGTACATGTACAGAATACTGTATACATTTTTATGTACTCTAATGTATGGAAGTTACTTTATGTGTGTCAATAAAAATGATTACAATTTCCTTGGAAGTAGGAGTGCAGTGTGTCTGATGTCAAACTTTGGAGGCTGCTCTTACTGTAAAATCCTTTTTTCAGTTTTATACATAATTGTATTCTGTTGGCTAGACCTCTGCCATAGTGACAAAACATCTAGGCATTTTGACTTGCAGTGCTTACACGATGCCAAAGGGACGATGCATTTTGGGGGCACTAACTATTTAAATGGGAAAGGAATTTAGTTTTGACACATGGGTAAACTATTTTGGGAGAGATACGAGCTTTTGCAGGTGATCCATGGTGTTGTGCTAAACCATCCAGGTTATTTTGGAAAAACGCACTAAGTGAATGCAAATGAGCCAACGCAATTGAGAAAGATCTTTGACATTTTGATGGTACTGACTCTTTATATGGGAAAGGAATCTATTTTGAAGCATGTATGAACAGTTTTGGGAAAGATATGACCTTTTGCTAGTGAGCTGTAATGTTGCGCAGAACTGTAAGACTGTTTGGCCAAATGATCTTATAGTTTTAAGAATGTAATTTCTGTTTCAAGAAATGAGCCAAACCAATCGAGAAAAACTGTAAAAAGAAAAACTGCACTTTATGTTAAAATTTTTCTTATTATGTAAAGACAATACCATTCTGAACATGTACTTAAAGTACTTAGAATACCACTTTATTTTTAAGTCTGCCCAATTTTAGCCAGGGATGATATTTTTGTTTCTGTTTTGAATTGAAATGCAGTTTAAATGCCTTTTTTTTCAGAAATTAAAAGAGCTTGAGTTTACAATATTCATGTTCATGTCTATTATTTGATTCTGTCGCCCACAAAAAACCCTTTTACATTAAAAAAAACCATTGCGCTTTGGGGCAAATTTACTTGTGCGATTACATGCGATTAATCAAGATTAATTAATTACAAAGCCTCTAATTAATTAGATTATTTTTTCAATCGAGTCCCACCCCTAATATATATATGTAGATATATATATATATATGTGTATATATATGTAGATATGTATATGCATATATAGTTATATATGTATATGTGTGTGTGTGTGTATATATACTGTATATATATATATATATATATATATATAGTAAAATACCAAGCTTCGCAGCGGAGAAGTAGTGTGTTAAAGAAGTAATGAAAAGAAAAGGAAACATTTTAATAATAACGTAACATGATTGACATTGTCATGAGTGTTGCTGTCATATATATATATATATACACACACACATATATACATACATATATATATATATATATATATATATATACACTATGGGGTGCCAAACAGGCAAATACATTGATTTTCTGAATATATAAAGTCAAAACTTGAATATATAAAGTCATTTCCAAATATATAAAGTCAAAACTTGATTATATAAAGTCACTGTCGGAATATATAAAGTCAAAACTTGAATATATAAAGTCAGCTTCGGTATATATAAAGTCAGGGCTGGAATATATAAAGTCAAAACTCGAATATATAAAGTCGTTCCCAAATATATAAAGTTAAACCTTGAATATATAAAGTCAAAACCTGAGTATATAAAGTCAGCGTTGGAATATTTAAAGTAAGCGCTGGAATATCCATCCATTTCCCAACCCGTTGAATCCGACTACAGGGTCACGGGGGTCTGCTGGAGCCAATCCCAGCCAACACTGGGCGTAAGGCAGGAACCAATCCTGGGCAGGGCACATGCAACATTTTCAAAACATTAACCGAACAGTGTTTTTTTAATTTATTTTTCTGAATACGTTTTTGTTAACTTATTTCAGTTTTTTTTAGTTTACTTTTAGTCATTTCAATCAATATATTTTGACTTTGACTTTATATATTCAGGAATGACTTTATATATTCAAGTTTTGACTTTATATATTCCAGCGATGACTTTATATATTCAAGCTTTGACTTTATATATTCTGACGCTGACTTTATATATTCAGAAAATCAATGTATTTGCCTGTTTGGCACCCCATAATATGCATACATCCACATATATATACATATATATACATATCTACATATACACACATACATATACTGTGAACTCTGGCCCGGACACAGACAGACGGACATCTGTTTCCACCACACACTGTTTATTTACAACAATATTTACAATAATCACGTGCAGAAACCCCAGTGCCTCCAGCACCGATTCCCCCAATGTCCAGGCCACACAGTCCTGTGCCTCTTTTCCTCCTGGCCGCCTCCAGTCTAAATTACTTTTTCACACAGGGCCATGTAGGTTTGGATTTTTTTTTCTACCTAAATAATAAAAACCATCATTTAAAAACTGCATTTTGTGTTTACTTGTGTTATATTTGACTTAATGGTTAAATGTGTTTGATGATCAGAAACATTTTGTGTGACAAACATGCAAAAGAATAAGAAATCAGGAAGGGGGCAAATAGTTTTTCACACCACTGTATATATATATATATATATATATATTTTATACACTCTTTGGGGTGCGAGCAACTGTTGCTGGGGGTGGCAGAATCTTTAAAGAAGAAAAATGAAAAACATTATTTGTACAAAATCTTAATTTATTTATCCATTCCTAAATAATTAAATGGGCAGGCTATTTCGTATCAGTGCAATACGCTGTTTGTTAAAACGTATGACTCCCGCTCTAATGTGCAAGTCTGCGTGGATATTATGAACTATCATATCTGTTCAAGTTCTATTTAAATTTTAAATGGAAGGAATTTTTATTTAGTCGACAGAAATATCCACCCATCCATCCATCCATCCATTATCCAACCCGCTGAATCCGAACACAGGGTCACGGGGGTCTATTGGAGCCAATCCCAGCCAACACAGGGCACAAGGCAGGGACCAATCCTGGGCAGGGTGCCAACCCACCCGACAGAAATATCTTTGGTAGGAATGTAAGTTAAATGTAGGCATCATTGCATAAATTTTTCTGCACCATACAAATGTAAAGAGTAAATTCGCCTTACATTCCAACCAAAGATATTTGTGTCGACTAAATCAGGGGTGTCAAATTCAATTGCACAGGGGGCCAAAATCCAAAACACACTTTAGGTCGCGGGGCAAACAGGATAAACATTTATTGAACACACTAAAACTAAACTTTTAAAACTTTAAAACTTTTAAAACTTAACTTTTTTGAACATAAATATGAATAAAAACAGACAGGAATATTATTCCGGAATAAATCAACTCAAACCTTAAATAATTATATTTTGCTCTCCATAAAAATATATCCTGTCTAAATTACAAGTTAGAAATAAAGTAAACGTTAAAAGAACAAACATTCAAATTTCTTTACTCTTATGTAATTTTATATAAAAAATAAACTTAAATTTTAAATATCCCAAAAGATTTTGCTCTCCATAAAAATATATCCTGTCAAAATTATACAAATTCAAATATGAACATGTTGCATAACAAAACCTGGAAATATAAATAAAATGTGTTCCTTTCAGCAATAACAAATCAAATCATTCAGTTGTCTTTGCTCGTATGTCATTTTATCAGAGCTGGACGCCTGGCATCTTTTTTTGGCAACAGGTTCGTTTATGTTTGGTGTGAGGTTCTGTGTTGTGGAGATTCTCAGGATGGATTGCAGGTGCTCATCAGTGAGGCGACTCCTGTGTGCTGTTTTGTTAGTCTTTATCACTGAGAAGAGCTTCTCACACAGATATGTGGTATCAAACATGCACAAGGTTCGAGCCGCATATAGACGGAGCTGGAGCATTTGTGCGGGAATGGAGTGAATAAACTGTGCGGGCCCTGCAGTATCGTACTTTGCCTTCAGTGTGCCATTACACTGCAGCTCAATCACCTCCATCTGAATCTGCACAGGTGCAGTTTCCACATCGATGGCAAATGGGTTGCGGAAAAACTAAAAATTATTTTTTTGTTCTTCAAAGTCACCAAAGCGGCGTGCGAACTCAGTGCGCAGTGCGCTCAGTTTATCAGCAAAGCGCGTATTTGGGAACACCGTTGTGCCGACTTGGTTCAACATTACTTGGCAACAGGGAAAGTGGGGCAAGTTGCACTGGTGCATTTGTGTCTACCATAAAAGCAGCTTCACTTAAAATCACTTTGTGATTTTGCACGGGTAAAAACGTCTGCTGAAGAGTCAAATTCTTCTTTAACTCTTCTGCTTTCTGTATCTTGTGCATTGCATTCAGGTCTTTCAGGTTATCTTGATGTTTTATCTCATAGTGCCGTCTTAGGGCTCATTTATACTTCACGCGACGCGACGCATGCTGCAGCGGACGCTCCTGCTACGCAAGCGTTGTAGTGTTTATACTTGCGCGCGTACTTTACGTAAATCTGGAGGAATCCACCAGGTGGCAGTGCAAGATATTATCGCGGTGAGAACATGTTTGGCTTCTCTGTGTTGTGAATTGCCTAAAACACCTATTAAATTCCGATAACACCTTACCGCAATATCTAGGAAAAGAATGTTTATTGATTAAATCCATCAATCCAGGGATGTGTCCATTCCAACAAGCACTGGGCACGACTGAGAAACAATCCCTGGACGAGGTCTCCGCTCATCGCAAGGTGAATACAAGCACACATACACTAGCGTCATTTTAGCGGCACCAAATCCCCAAATCTGCTTATCTTTGAAAAGAAACCGGAGCACAGTGTGGAATACAAGCAGGAAATACCAGCAACGTAACTCCCTGCGAGACAGCAGTGCTACTGCTCCGCCACCGTGTCAACCCCATGTGTGTAATTATTAACAGTATTCATTATTTAAATGAAATTATATGTAAAATGTAACATACACACTTTAATGCATTTCATCATGAAAGTGATATCAAGTATGAATCTAAAGATTCTAAATGTGCAGAAAGTTGGAATATCATACATTTAATGTGTTCTGTGTGGTGATCTTTTGCTGCTTGCCGCAGCTGTCAGGTCCAAGAAGCTCGTAGCGATTAAAAACTGGGATGACGTTTACGACGGTCTGCTTTAATGATAAAGCAAACTACGAGGTTAAAGTGGACAATTCGAGATTAAAGCCGAAATTTCCACTTTAAATCACAAAATACACGTTTTCACCGTGTCCTTTATTTTTTTCTCAGTGGTTCAAATATAACGCTATACATTATGTTGCTGTTGTTAAGTTGCAAAATAAAAAATAAAAAGACACACAAAAGATGGCATGTGAGACTTTTAAAATGTATCTTGTCATTACGATCGGGAATATGCGACGCTTGAATATAAAAGCACCACGAATGCATCTGTATGTCGGCATTTTGCTTCAACACTTTGAGCCATTCATCAAACAGCAAAGTGCGCACATCGATCCCCGAAGGATCTCCATAGAGACTTGCTGTCACATGTAGATAGTAAACAGAGACTCTGACGCCACGCTCCGACTTTTAGCACACTGCGCCGACTTTTGCTGGTACTGCAACTCGCGCAAGACGCTGCCGCGTTAATTTCTGAGGACCTGCTCAGAGGACGCGTGAAATGAACGCTGGGAACGCCCTTAGGGCTCATTTATACTTCACGCTCAGAATGTGTACGCGTCCGCATCATGGCTGCCACGCGTTCCCAGCGTTCATTTCAAGCTTTATATTCAAGCGTCGCATATTCCCGATCGTAATGACACGATACATTTTAAAAGTCTCACATACCATCTTTTGTGTCGTCTTTTTAAATTTTTTTATTTTTGCAACTTAACAACAGCAACATAATGTATAGCGTTATATTTGAACCACTGAGAAAAAAATAAAGGACACGGTAAAAACGTGTATTTTGTGATTAAAGTGGAAATTTCGGCTTTGTCCACTTTAACCTCGTAGTTCACTTTATCATTAAAGCAGACCGTCGTAAACGTCATCCCAGTTTTTAATCGATACGAGCTTCTTGGACCTGACAGCTGCGGCAAGCAGCAAAAGATTACCACACAGAACAAATTAAATGTATGATATTCCAACTCTCTGCACATTTAGAATCTTTAGATTCATACTTGATATCACTTTCATGATGAAATGCATTAAAGTGTGTATGTTACATTTTACATATAATTTCATTTAAATAATGAATACTGTTAATAATTACACACATGGGGGTGTCACGGTGGTGGAGCGATAGCACTGCTGTCTCGCAGGGAGTTACGTTGCTGGTATTTCCTGCTTGTATTCCACACTGTGCTCCGGTTTCTTTTCAAAGATAAGCAGATTTGGGGATTTGGTGCCGCTAAAATGACGCTAGTATATGTGTGCTTGTATTCACCTTGCGATGAGCGGAGACCTCGTCCAGGGATTGTTTCTCAGTCGTGCCCAATGCTTGTTGGAATGGACACATCCCTGGATTGATGGATTTAATCAATAAACATCCTTTTCACAGATATTGCGGTAAGGTGTTATCGGAATTTAATAGGTGTTTTAGGCATTTCACAACACAGAGAAGCCAAACATGTTCTCACCATGATAATATCTCACACTGCCACCTGGTGGACTCCTCCAGATTTACGTAAAGTACGTGTGCAAGTATAAACACTACAACGCTTGCGTAGCAGGAGCGTCCGCTGCAGCATGCGTCGCGTCGTGTGAAGTATAAATGAGCCCTTAGATTAAATTCTGTAATTACAGCACATTAGCTCCACAAATGAGACACACGGGTTTACCGGCAATGTCAGTGAACATATACTCAGCCTCCCATCGGTTTTTAAAGGCTCTATGTTCAGAATCACCTTTTCTCTTCGGCATCGTGTGGGCTAGCTTCGCAATAACTTGCAGCATCATAAGCTAGACTTGATTAACGCGGTATTAACGCTGCATTATGGGATCTGTAGTTTATTGTGTTACCAGCGCTTCATATCCATGGGCCATTAATAACAATAATATATAAAATGATCTCGCAGGCCGGATATAATTACAGTCAGTCAGTGAGTCAGTGAGTCAGTCAGTCAGTCAGTGAGGGCTTTGCCTTTTATTAGTATAGATATATATGCCAGCAACACTCATGACAATGACAAAACAATTACATTGTCAATCATGTTACGTTATTATTAAAACGTTTCCTTTTCTTTTTCATTACTTCTTTAACACACTACTTCTCCGCTGCGAAGCACGAGTATTTTGCTAGTATACCATAAAAGGGAGTTGGTTTACATTGAACAGGTACTGTACGCTAGAAATATAGACCTCATAACCTAGACTTATGGATAGTTGCCATACTGTAGCTATATACTTATACAGATTGTTTCCTGTAGGGGCAGTAGCAGCACCCCAAACACAACGGCACACCACTCAAGCTCCAGCTGCAAATAATAGTTTATTAATAGGGAAACACCTCTGAACAGGCTTATCTTCACAATTCACAATACACCAGTCTGCTGTTCCTCTTCTCTGTGTATTTCCATCCTCCTTCCACTGTTCTCAACAAGTCGTGTTGCATTCATGAAGTACTATCAGGTCAGGCGGAACCTCACTGAACTGGGACATCTTCTCCTGCAAACTCCCCCAACAGCTCCCACACAACCCAGCAAGGCTGCCCATTGGAACTACAACTCCCATGCAGCCCTACAGAAGACCTGCCAGAGAGTTGTTGCCACCTATTGTGCTGGAGGAACGCCTGGCGCTAGGGTGCAAACTCATTCTACCCCTCCATTATTGAGGCCTCCCGGTCAGGTATGACGCCATTCATCCCTCTCATTTTGCCAGCCAACACAAACAACTTGTGTATGAACTGGTATTTAATGCAAATAGATTCCAGTTTAAAAAATGAATGTGGGTGCAAGTGTAGCAATAGTTTGTTCTGACTGTATAATATAGAGGGTTTTGGATTCTGATATTGTTCCTCACTAATTAAGTCAAAATGAAATTGTTCTTTATATAGTGCTATTTATATTCTTTAATCAAACTATCACTAATCATTGGCAATCTATAATTCACTGTTGCTTCACAAAGAACACAAATCTACAGAATCAATTGAATAAGATCCTAATGTTATTAAAGCTTGACTCATCTAAGTATATCTTTCTACCTGCGAGTAGTAGAACATTTGAATATAGCCTGAAATCAGTACAGCATAGCACATGCAGAATTGATAACACAACAGGTCTGACACAAGTGGATGTTTGTGGGTACAACATCTGTAAAATGTATTTTTGAAATCCCAGGGAATATATTTTGAGTTCCCATGAATGCAAACATCTCCTAAATTAGTGGTGGGCAATGTCGGTCCTGGAGAGCCACAGTGGCTGCAGGGTTTCATTCTAACCCAGTTGCTTAATTAGAAACCAATCCTTGCCAATCTCAGACCTTATTTAATTTTATGGCTTGTTAGTCTGCGCAATGTAAGGTTCTTATATCATTGATTTTTTTTCCTTTACAAAGATATCATGCAAATCATTTGAAGCCTATAACATATAATTTTCAGTCTGTTAGATTTTTCTATCAAGTTTTTTATTAAATCAAACAGTGCATGATGAACACACACAGATGTAAATGAAAAAAGCTAGATGGAGAACTGCTGACTGCTTCATCATTTATATTTTGTTACTAATAAGGTGCCATTAAAACACTGAATGCAGCAGTTTAAGATTGAAATAAGCAATTAAGGGTGGGGAACCTTAACAAGAGAGACTACTAAGATGAAGCATCAAAATGTCACTTAAGCAACAAGTGCTTCATTAGCAATAATTTACTTCTCATAAAGAAACTGGGTTGGAATAAAAACCTGCAGCCACTGCGGCTCTCCAGGACCGACATCGCCCACCCCTGTCCTAACTCATTGAAAAGTAGTCAATTATCTCATTGTAATGAAATAAAGTTTTTATGGGAAGGTATGCAGAATTCATTTTTGCCGAAGTTTCACTTTTGTAATTTATATTTGAAGTATTATGAGTTTTTATTGTCTTCTTTGTGACCTTTCCACAGTTCTATTTTGAATAACAATTTTAATAGTAGGTGCTACCATTTTTTCTCTTTTTTGCATGGCAAGGGCTATATTTTTGTGATTGTTATGTACATAAATTTATGTCAATGCACCATATTGAAGGAAGCATGCTACTTTCAGAGTCTAATTTCTGGATTCCTGAGTGTATATTGGACTTGAACTAAGTGTTATTTGGACTTTGCATGTTTTTTGACTAAGATTCTGGTTTGCATGTTGTCTCTGATTTTGTATGACTGTTTAGCTTTGACCCCTACTTGTTTTGACCTTGTTTCACTTACCACCTCTTGGTCCATTTCCCTAAATTTCTTCATTAGCCTTTCCAAATTCTATGCAGGCAGTATAATTATCCACTTTCTAACTTTGTCTCAAGGCTATTGTAGCCAAGCCTAAAATAACAAAGAAGCAACCAGGAAATTAAGAAATTTCTTAAAGGGGCAAACTAGAACTATTCTAATTAATTGCTGTGTGTTTTTAAGTAAATACAAAACTTCAATCCCCATTAATGTGTGCAGCCATCTTATAAAACAAAATTACAATAATGTTTTACACAATGCGTCATAGCCATAGGGGGTTGGGGTAGGTCATAATAAGTGTGTAGTGTTAATAAAATACCCTTTACATTTTATTACAAAACACAAAACATGCAAATCAAATATGTAAATAAGAACCGTTATGTGTATATGCTAAAAAAAATGCATAGCCAGCCTAAATCAGTAGTTTTACCCATTATGGTGCCTTGGGAGCAACCAGACTTTTTTCAGTAAGAGGTGAAAGGAGTGAAAAAAAAAGAAACAACTGTCCCAAAATATAGAACAGGAATTTTTTAAAATCTAAAACACAAGGTATTGCTTTCAACTACACCTGCAATGCATTACTAGGTAAATTGCAATTTAATTAGTCAGCTTAATTGATTTGCAAACAGTTGAGAACATCATTATCTATCATCTGCTAATATTTTGCTAGTTATGTAACATAAGTTCGCTACAGTTGAGACTTTATTTGTTGATAAAATTTAGTTTTATGTCTCTCGCAATTCAGAAAGAACATTAGAAATTAGAGTGAGGTGTATTAAATTAGGCTGGTAATCCACTCAAGCGTCGTTCCACTACCTCCCAGGCTCCGACTTGCTTGAATAAGGGAGTGCAGTCTCTTTTATCACAGACCCAGGAGTACTTCCGGTGCCAGGGCGACTGCCCTGTTACAGTACTTCTGGGTCACATGGAAGTCCATAATAGAGAGTTTGTCTCCCAACAGCACCCTCTCGTGGCACCCAGTGACCCCAGCAGAGCTTAAACTTCCAGCAACTTCTCTTTTTAATGGGCTGTCCGTTCACCCTTTCCGGGCCGTCCTTCTAGGTCTATTCCCTCTCCTGGTCGGGATGCCTGTCCGGCCCGTGTGGCATCTACAGGTGTCAATAAAGTAATGAAAAAAACTAATAAGAAGAAAAGCATCACCACTAATGTATCAAATAGTGTGGAATGAATTTGCACACCTCCAACTTTGTGTGTGACAAACACTGTCAGTGTCTTAGATTAATGACTCAAAAATCTGCTCACCCTACAGCAGGGGTCTCCAACTCCATATTTTCCATAATTAGCAACCAAACAATATTAAGACACAAAATGTACCAACACATAAACAATAACCTGCGTCCATCCAACAATAACTGAAAATAAAGAAAAGTGAAGGCCTCAGTAATGTTGATCTGCTCAAGTCCACATAACATTTTGACAGCACTCTTAAAAAGCAAATCAACAGTTTTGGACATGTCTGCCATGGCAGAATGAGCACCATGGAATTAAATAACGGGTTTAATTATCAATGAGAACTGGCTTCAAATTAAGAAACTGAATGAAGTGAAGTTGGTTGGAGTTTGAGGCCCCAACTTAGTTGGTCATCTGTTAGTTCACTTCACATCAATTTTATGTTTAGGTGCCGTTTAAGGAAAAAAGAATCAATTCAGTGGCCAGAGCCTCAAGAAAAGTCAATTAAAATAAAGGGAAATACAGTAGTTAATTAGCAGCAAAAACTGGTTACTAATTAAGAAAAAGTTAGAATGAAAACTTGCAGCCACAGTAGCTCTCCAGGAAGCAAAATTCTGTGTATTTTAGAACTGGAAAAGAAGCTGGACAAAGAAAACAAATCTAATAGGTTTTCCTAACACTCGAAAATCACCATTTATATGTGGCTCATCAAATATGTAAAACTGATGGCAGAAATATGAAAAAATAAGTGTGAATACATCTACAAAGTGTACAAATCATATATTTAAATGCTTCAAGAGTGTGCAGTTGGATTGGTTAAACTGCATTTACAAAATATGGGTATTTGGTAAGTTTGGTCCAAAATTCTAAAATGTGGGCTGTCAGGGCTGGGTAAAAATCTTTTAACAATACAATAGCAATATATTGCTGTAATCTGTTGCTTTTCTCCCTTCTCTCTGACAGCAGAGCAGGCAAACTTAGTCAATACTGGGAGGAGTCAAGCACAACTTCTGCGTCGGCAGGGTGGAGAGGGAAAGAAATACCCTTCAGCCTATTCCCCAATAGGAAAGTCACCTGGCACCTTCAGTATCTTTGTTAAAGCACAATGGCCAGTAACATTAAAGTAAAAATTGCAACGATGGAACATTAAATTACTAACAATTATTCTTGCATTAAGTATGATATATAGAGACATTTTTTATTAATATTGATAGAGGAAAGAAAAATAAAAAAGAATATGCTGCTTGGAAAAAGGGCTGGGGGGTACTACTTTATGACAGCCACAAAACTGATAAGTGGGTGATAAAAATTACATATTGAGTGCTGCCTGGTTTTTATGTTGACGAGTATGCTAACCATGAAACATTTTTGTCATTTAAATTAGGAGCTTAAACTGCCAAAAATGAGGGCAAGTACCCAGTCACATCTACAATTATATTAACACTGGGGTCAGTTTATAGGTTTATAGGGCAATTATTGTCACATGCACAAAGCACAGTGAAATTCTTACTTGCATTATGAGCTAATCAACATGCAACACATCTGTGGAGATGTTGAAGTTAAAATCAGAGTACCCCCACAAATATGGGGAGATGGTGGAAACATCACAAGGAACACATTGGGAGCAGCTTGAACCCAGTTTGTTGGATCTGTGTAGAAGCACTGCACTACCATGGCGTGACTAAACAGATTTAAACACATAGTATCAGCAGTAATGACATTGAAGAAGAATGTGTCTGCATCATTAATATGTTGACCTTTTATATATTTGCTACTGGAAATAATTAAAACATATTTTCCTATTGCCCACCATGGGCCGGCACACAGTCCAAAGTTGGTTGTCTTCTTTTAGCCGCCTGTACCTGAATAAATAGTGGCTCCCACAAACCTAAACTAGAAGAGCAGGGATAGATACAAATTAAGTAAGAAATGTTAGGACATTAATGTAGTGTATACTCTTGTCTCATGTAAGTAATTATAAAATTCACTGAAAGAAAAGTAAAATCATTTAATAACCAACTAAATAATATCTTTGTAACCTGAAGAAAACATGGAAAAGAAAATGTTACCTTGTGAATAAAGTTTGAATGAAGAGAGGAAAGGTTAAAAAACACATTCATTAGTGTTGGATAGGAAGAGATGTTGAGTAATGGAGGAATTGTTAAGCATGCAATAGGGGTTGATGTTAGTCATTTTATGCAAGTTGCTTGCCTGAGCTGAGAGAACAAAGAAATTTGGATAATTCTCCGGAGCAATGCTAAACATGCATATTGACGTTACACAGAGGAACAGAGATGCTAGTGAGTTCAAAGTGAAGCATTTGTCACACACGTGTGAATAGGAGGCAGCTGAAGGGCTTGGAGAATAATGGTAATACATCTGCCTAACGCTCTTTCTAAGTTCCCTGCAGACCTTTCCTGGGAAATCCCACCAGGAGCCACTACCTTGACTCCACTTCCGGTCCCAGACCCATGGACAACATCACTTCCCACAGACTTTCTATAAAGCCTCACTCCCTTCCTCTGGAATTCAGTTCTGTTTTGGACTCTGTCTTGTAAACTTTACTTGCTACCAACCTTTTTACTTTTTGCAGCCTGGAACACATTATATGGGTGGCTGTCTCAAACCTTTACAATGTCTTGGATCTCTTCTTGTCACACATTGTTGAAAACGAACAGGTTAATATCCTTGTAGAAGCAACTAAATCATGAGTAATGTCCGGGGAAAGTAATTGGTGCAAAGGGAGATATCTGTAGATGAGTATCGTATTTCACAGAAAGCGAAACTGAGAGACGGGCATTTGTTCAGGGGTTTTCTGCTGTTTAGCAGCTATGCGTTGGAGCAGCGCCTAGGCTTCCAACTTGAATTGTTAAGTAACTTGAAGTTCAAATAATATGGAGGGCCATATTATAGGATTGTCTCTTGATGTCTGAAATCAAAAGCAACTGTTTATGGGGTTCTGCATGCATGAATAGCTTGTTAAATATATACTGTAGCTGTTTATGTATTATGCATGTGTTAATTTCCCATGGTACATTACTCAGCATTTTAAGATGCCAGTTTCTGCCATGTAACATGTATAGAACTCTGAAATAGCCTCATTTTCCATCTAAACACAGAATTTGGATGGGTCGTTGATTTTCATTATCATGCAACATGTTATGCAGAAGCAGGATACATTAATAGCTAACTCTGCAGTGTCTGTTGCTTTATTTCTAAATAGAATACAAATGTGCAAATGTTGGAAATTAGGCACTACTACTTGTTTCTAGTCATCAATATTTGCTGGTGCAGTTCAGTTGGTTCAAGTTGTGGTTTCTATTAATAGATGTGGTTCTTGAAAACTGGACCCACATGGGCCTCTAACTAAATCTACTCAAACTATCCCAAATTAGAAGATCACAATAATATTGACAAGAACAAGCCATTCATTCCAGCAAGCACATCAATACAATTTCACCAATTTCTGCAGAATGACATCAGTTTTACACAGTTTCTTCCAAGTGAGCTTGACTAAATTAAATTTTACTCAAACATTAGCAATTAATTGACAAATATTATCCCGAGGCCTGAATTCAAGTATGTTAGTGCAGTTATTCTAGATCCAAGGCAAGATCTATTTTATACAAACTACTAAAGGGGTTAGTTGTGAGCCATTCTTATCCTCTTTTTATTTGACATAGAAATACTGGTAACTAAAATTAAACAGCAGTGTATTGAAAAATTCTTATTTTGATGCCATCACACAGTCTAGGTTGTGATGCCCATGTTGCCCGCAGCGGCATTACGTTCTTAAATCTGGACATCATCATATGAATGAGATGGACTATGGAGAATAAGGACACAGAACAACTAGGGTGATGTAAAAGTGCTCAGTGCTTTTATTAAAAGCCAAACAATCTAAATGATGTGGACAAAGTGTGGGTTAGTTCATAATAAATAAATAAATCCATTGAAACAGTGTTCATTAAGGTTAAAATCACTAGCAAGTGTTGCTGGAAGAGAAGCCGGACACACTTGGAGTGCTTCTGGTTGCCCATGCAGCACTTCCACCACACCAGGAAAGTGCTGCAGGAAAATCGTATGGGTGCAACATAAAATGGGCCACCTCACTCCATTACTGTGCATTGTGTGCTGTGAAGAAGAAAATAAACTTGTGTGCTTATGGACATTGTGAGTCAACATCTGTCTGTGTCGAGGCTGATCCTTCCACAATACATAGAATAATGAATGGCATACAGGACTAAACAAGGATCCTTACCCAGCCTGGAGGCCAGTATAATGGAGGGACAGGGAAAGGCAACTTATTTGTGTTATTTTTTCTCACAAAATATTAGGTGGCAGTATCACAGGGCATGCTAGGAACTGTAGTCCAAAGGAACAGCCCTGATGGGTTCCGTGAGTGTAGCCAAAGGGCACAGAAGAGATTAATGGTCCCTACTTTATGGAACTTAAATTTAACTCTGCAGTGCTTCAAATAGGCCGTCTTGTGACACTGGAAGTTCTCCCGGGTCGTGCATAAAGGAAGTAGCTCTGCTTCAGTAGAAGGAAGGAAGAAAGAAAAGTAAGAATCGGGTCTGTGCTTGCTATTTTGAATAACTTGTGAAGGTACAGTGGTACCTTGGTATACGTCTGCTTTGGAATAAGTCCAACTTGGTATACGTCCTGTTTGGACACGAAAAATTTTGCTTGGTATACGACCTTTGTTTGGAATACGACTCGCGTGCTAACCTTGTTTACCTCTCTCGAGACAAAGCCACGTCTTCCCACGAGCGTTAGTGCACCAGTTGCTAGCATTCAGTGAACAACCCGCGCTATAACTCTCTTTGAACTTTCACGTGTGTGATATAGCTGGTCCAAAGCTCCTGTCAAAGTCCAGCTTTAAAATAAATAATCACCGCGCTCGCAGCTTGGTGAGGGGGTGTGGTGGTTATGTGGCTGAAGGCTGTCAGCGCGATTCACAATGTGGGCGTTTCTCACCAAAGTGCACTTGTGAGGGACCGTCCGCATTCATGATTGTTCCTGGGGCTGCTTATCTTGATAAACAGAAGCGCGAGTCAGCTAGAAGGGCAGTAAAAAGAAAGAACGGACGAGAGGGTGAGTGAGTGAGAGAGAGAGGGCAACTTATCTTGATAAACAGAAAAGCGAGTTGGCTTGAAGGGGAGTAAAAAGAAAGAACGGACGAGAGGTTGAGTGAGTAAGTGAGTGAGAGAGAGAGGGCTGCTTATCTTGATAAACAGAAGCGCGAGATGGTTTGAAGGGAAGTAAAAAGAAAGAAGCAGGAGGGGCCACCAGGTAAAAAGGCACCGGGCTTCTTCTTGTTTTTTTTTTTTATTTTTAAAGAATGCTTCCTGCTGCATTTTAACTTTGTTGTTTTTAAGAAGACTTTTTTCGATTGTTTTTAACCTCCACGTTTCACTTCTGATTTTATGGATTATTTATTGGAACTTTGGAGACTGCACTTTAATTTGAACACCTTGTTTTGTTAATTGTTTTAATAAAAGCACTTTGCACTTTTTCACCATCCCCTTACTTTACCGATGAGGTTAGCAGTGAGGCACATTACCGACGGTGTAGGGTTCAAGGGCTCCCCGGCAGCAGATGGGAGCATACAGCAAACCTGCATCATCACAACGTGATTGTGTGTTTTTTTCATGTAAATTTGAATTGATTGTTGAAAAGTATGAAGGTGGCATGCATATCCGGGACATGGCTGTTGCATAACGTTTGCCGAGAACGACGGTATCTACGATTGTGAAAAACAAAGATGTTATTAAAAAGTAAAGTGAGGTAAAATTTTCATTTATTTCATCTAATTATTTTTGTATTTATGTATTTTAATATTAAGCAGTGTTTAAATTATTTTATACAACCCCATCAATGTATAATATGCCAATAGCAATAGGATTTTTTTTTTCATGGGAACGGATTAATCATTTTCCCATTATTTCTTATGGGAAAAATTTGTTTGGTATACGTCCTGTTTGGTATAAGTCAAAGGGTCTGGAACGAATTAAGGACGTATACCAAGGTTCCACTGTATTTTGTAAAAATGCAACCTTTTCTTAAACTGAGATTTATGTCAGTGAGGTTGTGTCTGGGGTTTGGGGTGCTGCAATGCTGTCAGGTGGTCAAAAAAAAAAATGTACAGTAAAATCTCGCTTATTAGACATAAACGGGCCAGCAGAACGTTGGATAAGCGAAAATGTGAGTGAAGTGTGTGTGAGTGAGTGTAAGTGAAAAACCTATTAAACGTCAAACTATGTTATAATTTTACACATTACAAACCTCAGTTCACGAACGTCTCTGGACATGTACAAATCGGGTTATGACCAAAAGTTTCGCAAAACTTTTGCATCTGTTCACGACCACACACTAGGTATACGAACGAGCCAGTTTCCCTTTCGGTTTGTGCGCGCTGATAATTTCCGCACATGTTCAGTCTCTCTTCCCTGTGCAGCAAGAGAGAGAGAGCGAAAGAGAAACAGACAGACACACGCGCGCACGAGAAAGAGACACACTCACACGCGTGAGAGAAAGAGAGACACACGCATACACACACGCTCAAGAGAGAGAGACACACACACATGCACGGACGCACACACGCGCACGCGAGAGAGACACACACACAGGCGCACGCACACACACACGTGTGAGAGAAACAAAGGCGCACGCACACACGCGTGAAAGAGACACACACGCTCACGAGAGAGACACACACACACACACGAGAGAGACACACACAGATACGTGCGAGAAACACACAGGCACGCACACACACACACATGTGCGCGAAAGAGACACAGGCGCACACACACGCGCACAAGAGCGACACAGGCGCGCACACACACAGGCGTGCAAGAGACACAGGCGCACACACACATGCGAGAGAGACACAGGCACAGACACACGCGCACACACACTCGCACACACGCCAGAGAGGGCTGGCCACATAATCTACTGTAATCATGTTTTACAACAAAACAACAGAAAATTTTAACTTAAAAAATAAACTTAGCAACTAAAAATAGACTACGCTCACACTCGCAACTTGCAGTTCTTGTTGCCGATTGATTTTTTTTTCCGGTGGGACGTCGGATAATACAGAATGTTGGATAAGCAAAGGTTGGATAAGCGAGACTCTACTGTATATATATACAGTGCATCCGGAAAGTATTCACAGCGCATCACTTTTTCCACATTTTGTTATGTTACAGCCTTATTCCAAAATGGATTAAATTCATTTTTTTCCTCAGAATTCTACACAGAACATCCCATAATGAGAACATCAAAAAAGTTTGCTTGAGGTTTTTGCAAATTTATTAAAGATAAAAAAATTGAGAAAGCACATGTACATAAGTATTCACAGCCTTTGCCATGAAGCTCCAAATTGAGCTCAGGTGCATACTGTTTCCCCTGATCATCCTTGAGATGTTTCTGCAGCTAAATTGGAGTCCACCTGTGGTAAATTCAGTTGATTGGACATGATTTGGAAAGGCACACACCTGTCTATAGAAGGTCCCACAGTTGAAAATTCATGTAAGAGCACAAACCAAGCATGAAGTCAAAGGAATTGTCTGTAGACCTCCGAGACAGGATTGTCTCGAAGCACAAATCTGGGGAAGGTTACAGAAAAATTTCTGCTGCTTTGAAGGTCCCAATGAGCACAGTGGCCTCCATCATCCGTAAGTGGAAGAAGTTCGAAACCACCAGGACTCTTCCTAGAGCTGGCCGGCCATCTAAACTGAGCGATCGGAGGAGAAATGCCTTAGTCAGGGAGGTGACCAAGAACCCGATGGTCACTCTGTCAGAGCTCCAGAGGTCCTCTGTGGAGAGAGGAGAACCTTCCAGAAGGACAACCATCTCTGCAGCAATCCACCAATCAGGCCTGTATGGTAGAGTGGCCAGACGGAAGCCACTCCTTAGTAAAAGGCACATGGCAGCCCGCCTGGAGTTTGCCAAAAGGCACCTGAAGGACTCTCAGACCATGAGAAACAAAATTCTCTTTATCTGATGAGACAAAGATTGAACTCTTTGGTGTGAATGCCAGGCGTCACGTTTGGAGGAAACCAGGCACCGCTCATCACCAGGCCAATACCATCCCTACAGTGAAGCATGGTGGTGGCAGCATCATGCTGTGGAGATGTTTTTCACCAGCAGGAACTGGGAAACTAGTCAGGATAAAGGGAAAGATGACTGCAGCAATGTACAGAGACATCCTGGATGAAAACCTGCTCCAGAGGGCTCTTGACCTCAGACTGGGGTGACGGTTCATCTTTCAGCAGGACAACGACTCTAAGCACACAGCCAAGATATCAAAGGAGTGGCTTCAGGACAACTCTGTGAATGTCCTTGAGTGGCCCAGCCAAAGCCCAGACTTGAATCCAATTGAAAATCTCTGGAGAGATCTTAAAATGGCTGAGCACTGACGCTTCCCATCCAACCTGATGGAGCTTGAGAGGTGCTGCAAAGAGGAATGAGTGAAACTGGCCAAGGATAGGTGTGCCAAGCTTGTGGCATCATATTCAAAAAGACTTGAGGCTGTAATTGCTGCCAAAGATGCATCAACAAAGTATTGAGCAAAGGCTGTGAATACTTATGTACACGTGATTTCTCAGTTTTTTTATTTTTAAAAGTGATGCGTTGTGAATACTTTCCGGATGCACTGTATGATAGAATGAACCTTGAAACTAGAAAGCTGTATAAATTGCAACCAAAGCAATTCTTTTCTCTTCAATCTTAGACAAGAGGTAAAGAAACTACTTCTAATAGATTATATATATTATATATTATATATTATATATATATTTGATGATGTCACTTCTGGTACAGGAGGAGTTACTTCTGGTTCCAGCCCCTTTGATGACATCACTTCCTATTAAAACCGCCATCTTACTTACAATGAATCAGTTCTGTTTTGGACTCAGTCTTGTGAATATCTCTGTTACTTTAAAAGCCTTTTTGCAGCCAGAGATATTATACGGATGTCTACCCCAAACCTTTTTATGATGTTTGGACTCAATTATTGTCACAGTGGCGTAGTCGGCAGAATTTTGTCCCAGAAGAAACTGGGACAGGACCTAAAATCGAATCAGGTAGAAAAGTACCGGGGCTGAGTTTCTGGATGGGGAGTTCGTCTGGTGGTCAGGAAAGACTTGGTGCAGGCTCCACTCCAAAAATATATTTCTGGGCTTAGTTCATTCCAAAAGGAGAGTGTGAAGAAGACACACAGACGTAGGCTGGTGTCTGGGGATGAAACGAAAAGGGCTTATTATGTTCTCTCGGACGAGAGAGCTGAGCCATCCATTGGGACTGAGGTCCCAGCTAAAAATGTGCTATCCCCAGACCAGCAGATAAGAGGAATAAAAAATTGGGAATTTGATCCAGAGAGATCGATCCAGGGGCAGGCTATTGCCATCTGGAAATAGGTGGCCTTATGGCTATGTTCATTTGAACTTACCACCTTTCAAATTGTGCAGCCGGTCGCTTGCTTTCTTTTTATACAATGTCTTCCCAAAAACTTTGCCCAGCCAGTCTGGGGAGACTTTAGCTCCATGGAGGAGCTTGTACGGCTCGTAAAAAAAACATATGCAGGCCTCAAAATCAGGGAGAGCAGAACAATCCTCTGGTATTTTCCCTAGAGATTACGTCCTACAAAATAAGTCTCTTCCACATAAACCGGAGCCTGTTCCGAAGTCCCCAGGTCACTTGGCATGCAACCTGTCCGGGAGCGAGGCCGGATGCAGGTGGAGGAGGGGAGATGGTATATGTGGCCTTACCAACCCCCTAACAGTTTCATATACGAGAGTAGTAGTAATTGTTAATGGCTACAGACTTACAAACTTTGACTCAACAGTAACATTTCCATTATTGCTCACCAATATGTCTTACCAAGACAACAGATTAAAGTAAAGACCAGTATTAAGAGCATACACAGAGAAGTCTGTGAATATAAAATGCCCTATGTTTCATCAGTCAGGGAGGATCGCTAAGAAAGTTCTCCGTGGCGGTCCTCCCTAATCCGCCTTTTCTCGTGATTCTAGGGCAGGACAGGTGTGGAAAAATAATAAACAGTATTGATCAATCTGGTGTACGTGACAAAAGCCATGCAGACCCTGTCTTGTCCATAGTGCACATGACAAGTGCAACTTCTTGTTTCTCCTAACGAACAAAAAACCACAAGTGACCAACTGATGAACTAAAACCACAAGTGACCAACTGATGAACTTAAAGGATGTGGTAAATGCTGATCCAAGCAAAATGTTGTAAGATGTAACGGTTTGAAATTCTTGTGCAACTAAAGTCATAAGACAAAGGCCCTATAAAAGATTTGGGACACCGACCCCTCGAGGCAGATGAAGGGCAGGTGTCCTAGGACTGTGCTTCTCTGTCATCTTACCCTTGCCTGGTGTGTATTAATAAAAGATTTTTTACTAACTTTAATTATATCTCTCTGTCTTCAGTCACAAGAAACAACACTATAGAAAAAGTGTCAACACAGGTCTGAAAGTAAATGGACTATTGGCTACTCCTGATCATAAATTTGGCCTAGATATAAATGAGGATGACTCGTGATTATGCCGTGTAATCAACCAACAGAGAGAGATATGGAAATCTAAGAGGACAATGGGAAAACTCCTAGCCCATCTCCGGCGGATGTCATCCACCAGTGCCTCAACAAGTCGGGAGATATCTCCACCCCTTGAGGTCAGACCAGGCCCTTGCTCTGAAATGCACTTTCAGTTTAGAGCAACGCCAGCTTCTTTCAAAAGAGAGCAATGGAATGATGACTCTCTGAAATTTGCAAAGAATGCAGTAGTTCTCGTCAATGGCCAATGCCCACATCAGCCCATACCACAGGGACCTCACTTCATAATAGAAAATGATCAGTTGCATTGGGTCGCGGAGCATAAGGGGGAAGGTCCGGAAATTGTTGTTAATTCCACTAACCTACCAGTGGCAGGTTTTTGAGTTAGCACATGTCCACCTCCTTGGAGGCCATTTAGGCTCTGAAAATACTTTAGATCAAATCAAGCTTTGATTTTTTTGGCCAGAAATTAACAAGGAGATTCATCGTTTTTGTATTTCTTATCTGGAGTGTCAATTACTGCAAATTCTCCGGACGGACCGTGCTCCTCTCGTTCCCCTTCCCCTAATTGATGTTCCCTTTGAAAGAATCAGGGTCGATATAGTAGGACCCTTAGAGCCCTCAGCCTGATGACACAAATATTTATTAGTCTTCGTGGATTATGTGACCCGATACCTGGAAGCTGTTCCCTTATGCTCAGCTACATCTAAAGCAATCACACGGGAAGTAGTAGTGGTCTTTTGCGCAAGCCAGCATCCCTAAAGAAGTACTAACGGACCAAGGGACGCCTTTTACCTCAGAAACTTTCAGGGAAATGGCCAAGTTACTGAAAATAAAGCACTTAAAAACTCTGGTGTATCATCCACAAATTGACGGTGTAGTAGAAAGGTTTAATCAGGCTTTCAGTGGGTCAGCGGGAATGGGAGGAATTGGGATCAACTACTTCCACTCGTTCTCTTTGCATATCGGGAAGTTCCACAAGCCTCTACAAGGTTCTCACCTTTTGAATTATTATATGGATGACAGCCCTGGGGTATATTAGATATTTTAAAAGAAGGCTGGGAAGGAGAGGCTCTTTCCTCGACAAATATATCACTAATTTGTTAGTTTTCGCATACACCTTGGGGTCAGAGCACAGGGTCAGCCATTGTACAGCGCCCCTGGAGCAGTTACAGGTTAAGGGCCTTGCTCAAAGGCCCAGCAGAGTAGGATCTCTTTTGTCAATAACAGGGATTTGAAGCAGCAACCTTCAGGATACCAGCGCAGATCCTTACCCTCAGAACTACCACTCCACCCTGATGGGAGACTTAAAAATAAATCCATAATAATGACTCTGTCTATTACTCATATATCTAAACTTTTTAAGTATGTATTCAATTATTTTTATTCAGTATTTTTGTTGTTTCAACTATTTATTCATATATTATTATTTTTTTAATTTTCTTTCTTTGACATCTTGTAAAGCACTTTAAGCCTTGGATTAAAATGTATTATAGAATTAAATATTGTTTTTGTTGTTCTTGCTCATACTAGGATGACAAGACCCCCTGGCAAAAAGCACAAACAGTCTTTAAGTCATGTAAACCTTTTCATCACGAAAAGGTTTCAGCTCTAAGAGGGAGAACTCAAAGCTATGCTGGAGAATTCATAGCTCTGCTGACCTGGCAGAACGATGAAAGCTTCTAGTAAGAGCTGCTATGAGCACTACAAACCCAAGAACACCAGAGAGGAAAATCTCACCAAAAACCCCAGCTAGATGTGAAAAAGATCTGCATAGAATATTTATAAAATAAAAGATTTATTACCACAAAAATGCTCTGTAAGTACATGAAGCTCTGTAGAGAATGCTTGACAAAAAAGAAATGTTAGTAAGGACAATCCAAGATGAAGAGACAGATTGCTTGGGATACTTTCTCTAAACCTGAGGTTCTCTCTACTTCTTGTTCATTTGTATAAACAGTCTGTACACTGCAGCACAACAATCTGTTGAAAAGAATTCTTTGATAGGATTTTGGAATGGAGAATTTGGTGGATAACCCATCTACATCCTCTGGTTGGCATCAAACCATTCCCTAATTGCAAAGATTAAAATTGTTAGTTGAACTTTGGTAGGGCTAATTATGAGCAGATGCGACAATGTCTACGTAGGATAGATTGGGATAAGCATTTAAGTGTGGAGACAGTCGAGGAGCAGTGGAACAGGTTTAAAAATGTTTTACATGTAATGCAGGACAGATACATACCTAAATTTGGAATTAATAGGAAACTAAAAAAAACTCCACGGTGGATTAATAAGGCATATAAGACTAATGACTGTAAAGTGAATCGTAGAGCTTATGAGAACATGAGGGCAACCATTAAAAAGGATATCAGGGAGGCTAAAAGAGAGTTGGAGAGGAATATAGCAGATAAGGCGAAAGAAGACCCTAAGAGATTCTTTCAGTATTTTAGTAGTAAAAGAACAGTCAAGGAGCAGGTCAAGTGCATCAGTAGTAAAGGGGAATTAAAAGATACAGACAGTGAAATAGTGGATGCCCTAAACTTTTTTCTGAGATGTTTACAAGTGAGCAAGTGGATAACCTTCCAGAGGTAAACGCGACTACTAAGGAGGTACTGAGGGATTTGGAAATTGTAGAGGGAGAAGTGCTGCTCAGATTGAATAAGCTGAAATCAAACAAATCACGAGGACCAGATAATATTTATCCTCAAGTTCTTAAGGAGGCTAGTGAGTACATATATAAACCCTTGACACATAATTTTAGGAAGTCACTGCACACTGTAGAGATTCCGAAGGACTGGAAAATGGCAAATATCATCCCATTATATAAAAAGGGTGACAGGGCAGATCCAAGCAACTATAGGCCAGTAAGCTTAACATGCATCACAGGAAAATTAATGGAAGGAATTATCAAGGATAAGATTGAGCAACACATGGCAAGGACAGGAGTTATTCTGAACAGTCAGCATGGGTTCAGAAGAGGGAGGTCGTGTTTGGAATTCTATGAGGAGGCAACAAAAGGATACGATCAAAGTGGAGCTTATGATATTATTTATCTGGACTTTCAGAAAGCATTTAATAAGGTGCCACATGAGAGGTTGAGCATCATATAAAAAGAAGTGGGCGTTCAGGGTGATGTTTTTAGATGGGTGCAGAATTGGCTCAGGCACATGAAGCAGAGGGTGATGGTGCGAAGAACCTCATCAGAACTGGCCAATGTTAAGAGTGGTGTTCAACAGGGGTCAGTGCTAGGGCCGCTGCTATTTTTAATATATATAAATGATTTAGATAGGAATAAAAGTAACAAGTTGGTTAAGTTTGCAGATGATACCAAGATAGGTGGATTAGCAGATAATTTGGAATCTGTTATATCATTGCAGAAGGACTTGGATAGCATACAGGCTTGGGCAGATGTGTGGCAGATGAAATTTAATATCAGTAAATGTAAAGTATTACACATATAAAGTAAAAATGTTAGGTTTGAATACACAATGGGCGGTCGGAAAATCGAGAGTACACCTTATGAGAACGATTTAGGAGTCATAGTGGACTCTATGATATTAACTTCCCGACAGTGTTCAGAAGCCATTAAGAAGGCTAACAGAATGTTAGGTTATATAGCACAATGTGTGGAGTACAAGTCCAAGGAGGTTATGCTCAACCTTTATATTGCACTGGTGAGGTCTCATCTTGAGTACTGTGTGCAATTTTGGTCTCCAGGCTACAAAAGGGACATAGCAGAGCTAGAAATGGTCCAGAGAAGAGCATCTAGGCTGATTCCAGGGCTACAGGGGTTGAATTATGAGGAAAGATTAAAAGAGCTGAGCCTATACAGTTTAAGCAAAATAAGATTAAGAGGTGACAAGATTGAAGTGTTTAAAATTATGAAGGGAATTAGTACAGTGGATCGAGACTGGTATTTTAAAATGAGTTCATCAAGAACATGGGGACACAGTTGGAAACTTGTCAAGGGTAAATTTCACACAAACATTAGGAAGTTTTTCTTTACACAAAGAACAGTAGACACTTGGAATAAGCTACCAATTAGTGTGGTAGACAGTAAGATGTTAGGGACTTTCAAAACTCGACTCGATGTTTTTTTGGAAGAAATAAGTGGATAGGACTGGTGAGCTTTGTTGGGCTGAATGGCTTGTTCTCGTCTAGAGTGTTCTAATGTTCTAAAAGATTCTAGTGTTCTAATATTGTATTTGAACAATATAATCTTACAATATCCCATACTACAACATAATTGGGAAAGTCAGGCCTAACTAAACCCCACTTATTTTTCAAGAATGATATCCCTGAATAGTTTCCAAGAAGGCAAGTAGACGTTGGGTGTTGCAGATCCCAATTATAGGAATTTGTATTCTCTCACTATTCTTTGATATTGTGTCACACATAGTTACATTCCCCCTATGCTGCCCAGGGACATCAACTGTAGCTCTTTGTCCTATCATATTCCAACCACATTTGGACAAGTTGAACTGGTTGAATCCAGCCTCATTCACAAACACCAGTTTGTGACAGGTATCATTTGATTCTAGTTCCATAACTCTCTAGATTAAACGAAAAAGATCAGATTTAATATGAACAATGCACGTTACAGTATAAGTCTGCCTCTGCAACAACACTCATTTGAAATACAGGTGATTCTGAAATACATAAAACAACACACATTACTGCATATAATAAAATATTACTGTAGTTTATATACAACATGTATGGCGACTGTTTTTGATGTTTGTCCCACCTATACAGCTGGACATGAGACACATGGTATGCTGTAAACAACATTCCATATTTTTGCTGCTGATTTCTTGCTTTTAGCTTTATAAAGGACTGTGTGCTACTTTGATGCCTGCTCTGGACAGGATACATGCTCTACCATCTGATACTCCATGATGATAAGGAAGTGTGTGTCAGGTGGGATGGGGGATCAGGTTAGTCGATTCTTTGCTGTGGTCTCTGGTGTCTCCTATGTAAGCATTGTGTGATGAATGCCTTTTTCATTTGATGTGAACAGTTGGTAAAGACAGCACCTTTCATTCTTTTTAGTTTCATTGGTATTACAATGAGTATGAACTCTTCTGAGCAGAGTCTCAACACAGCTCCATTTATATGATGATCAGTGATTGTTAGCAAAGTGTAATATTTTCTCTGCATAACATTCCTTACAATAAACACCTGTAATCAGGATGGCGCCGTTCCCTTTTTCAATGGATATGTCCAGGAAACTGATGTGTCAGTTTATTTCTTTTTCCATAGTAAACTGGATTGCAGGGAATATTGCATTGCTGTGGTTATGAAATTCATTCAGCAGGTCATTTCTGAATATGACGAGTGTGTTGTCAATGCAGCGTGTGCAAGGTTTTGGTATTACTGAGTCAGAGCCATGCTTTGAAATCATTGCATTACCAGTTCCACTAAGAGTCCTGATAATAGTGATCCCATTGGTATGTCTTACTTTTGTCTATAAAATGAAAGTGCATTTTCTGGCAAAGTGAAACTAGATGCATTATATCACTCGTGGCTATCATTATTCATTTTGTTGGTTGAGTTCGTTATTTAGCTTTGTTTGTAGAGTTTCTTTGGCCAGATGAATTAGAATCATGGTGTACTGTACATTGACAAGATATCAAACAAGATGATGATTTCATCCTCAGTGATGGATACATTTTTTAGACACTGTAATGCCATCTCAGCACATTTAACAGAATATTGTGAATCATATGTTAAATGTTTAAGCATATGAAAAAATTCTTTAGATAAGTTATCAGTTCGACCAATTTTTAGGCTGACAACCAGTCTGAATTTTAGAGGGGTTTTATGTATTTTTGGGAGGCCATAGAAATTAGGGCAGCTCACATCATTGAATTTCATTCTGTAATATTCTTGTGAGTTTAGATGGTTGTTATTCTGGAGCTTATTCAGTGTGGTGTTAACTCTGTTAAAGGTGATTTTAGTTGGGTCCTAAATACATAGTGCATACACACTGCAACTGAAAAATACATCACATTACTGGTACTGCCTTTTTCAAAATAACTTGGACTACATAGTAAGAATTTTGAAAGGTTACATACCTGTTTACTTTTCTGAATATTTGGATTATTGAAGACATCATCGAGTAGCCCAAATCAGGCTGTAAGCTCCGACCAGCCTCTGCCATTTTAAGACCATGGTTTATGACCTGGTCCACTTTATTTTATCTGCCACAGGTGTGTATCTCTGGCTTCTTCTGTCTCTTTCAATGTGCTGTCTTCCTCTCACCATACCTTCCCACATCCTCAACATTCTTTCATATGGAGCCATTTGCCTGTGGTTATCAACAGCTTGTTCCCTCATTTTCAAAAGTTGCAGCACCACTAATTCACAGGTATATGCTTGGCCGAGTATACAATTATTGAGTGATGTATAATTGGTTGATGTGAAAGTCTGAACAACCCCTTTCATAAAGTAAATTTAGGATTCATCTGACAATCAGTTTCTAATTTTATCATCCACTTAAACCTCTATTTTAGAACTATTTCCTTTATACATCACCCTTGAAGGAAGCTTTCTGAGAACTGAATTAACATTTTTGAATATGTGAGTTACACCATGCACACATGTCTAAATGTTTTGCAGAGCAGAACTAAACAAATGAGAAGTTTATAATTCATTTTGGCAACATGTCTAATACAGCTGATTTTTGGGCTAATTCAAAATGAAAATACCTAATCCTACCTGAACCAAAACTAAATCATTTGTAAATTAATAAACACAATGAGAAATGGCATTTTATTATGAGAAAATGATTTAAGGGTGAGGAAGTTTATATATGTGGTTAAGAGAAGGCAAACATTGTAGGGATAAGACTTGCCAGCTTACTATGGTGGGAAAAGAAATAGCTACAGTATGTAAGTTTAATGAAGGACTGTCTGGGTGGGATGATTACAGTGCTTCTGCCCAGTTGCTCCATCATCTGGTTTCAAATCTTGGCATTGTGAAGTTTGTGTTTTATTCAGGCATTCGAGTATTTATCCACCTTGTTAAGAAATACAAGTTTGTTTAAATTTCAGTTCTAATTAGTCCGGTGTGCATGCATGTGACCAGTTCACCGACAAAAGTGCAATAGACATATGCGACAAATGAGCGCCGACAAACCCACTAACTGGTTTTCGACAAATGCACGCCGACAAAATCGCGAGAGAGGCCAAGAGAGTGGGACGCGTGCGTGCGCATTATGTACACATTATGTGCTAGGTTATAACTGTTATAACTGTTGATGGCATGCCGTGAACAAATAACTCAGTCGAGGGTTGGCATAACGCGTCGTATACAAAGCGGAATTACCAGCAGCCAGCCAGCAAGTCTAAATACGTTCAACTATCAAGACGTCTTGCTGCAATTCTTCCTACATATACAGGGCGTGATCTTAAGGACTATCTGCGTGCCATGCTGATGGCATGCTGCGTCTCATAATATTGACTTCTAAAATAAACATTATTACTGTCTGAAAAGATGCAATTTAATGCTTTGTTCTTTGTTTTATTTTTCTCTTTTTTGAGAATTCAGTTATATGGAGTTTGATTATGGGTACCCCAAAACTTCTGACCATCTTTGCTTTGTTATGACAGAAGCTACACAAAACAAAATGTTTTAACCAGGCATTAAGCCCAAGCTTCCAAGTGAGTGAGTTTTGGACATAATAACAAAAGACTTTAGTATGTAAAAATGTTACCCAAAACACAATGAATGTGAACTTATAGTACTTTTATTTTTTACAGAGAAGTCACATTAACGAAAATATTGTAGCGACCCGTGGTCGAGTCTTGAAGATTTTCAAGCCGATTTCACCGTGCACCTCTTCCAAGCTGTCGGCTAGCGGATTGCCAGCATTAGGCACGCAGCTGTACCCAGCTCTTTAAGTACGAGCGTCGTGTCCCATACACCGCACGACTACGAGCGTCTCGGCAGCACGCAGCTGTACCCAGCTTCTTGAGTAGCGAGCACTCGTGTCCTATACACCGCACGACTCCGAGTGTCTCGGCATTAATTGCTTAGATGAAATCTTAGCAATGAATAACAGCTCTGTCCTGTTGTATCTCTTTATTCACAGATAGCCAGAAGCAAAGCTCAAATTCATCCGCTTAACCACTGTCAAGGTCAACAACAAAACGACATTTCTAAACGGCGGTATCTATTTACATTTTTACAACCCCGGACGGCGATATCCCAACCCACCCCACCGGGCTGCACAAACACATATAACATTTACAACAGGAAAGACAATTACGAACTTAGTTAATCTTTACACACAATAACTTTCACATAAATTTCCCATACATTCCCCACAACTATTTTACATAATTTACCCACAAGGCGTCACTCTGCCAGCGCGGACTGCCGGGTTGCTACACAGCCCCCCCCCAAGAGGGTTAGTGTCCCCACAACCCTAATTTTCACAAACAAAGTCTGATAAATGTCCTGGCCGGGCGGCGGACACGCTTGGGCCTGCCTGACTCTTCATCACCCGTGCCAGGCTCAGTCCTGAGACTGTCAAGTTCTGTCTCGGCACCGAGGGTGGATGTTGGAGAGTTGCTTTGGTTCTCAAGTCTTTCTGGTGCTGGGGCCAATGGGTGGTATGGTGCCAAACGGTCTTTATGCAGCACCACCCGTCTGCCCCGTCCAGGCATTCGGACTCGGAAAACCACGTCGAAATTGCATCCAAAATTTCTCCAGGTCCCTGCCAATGGTGCGTCAGTTTTGGGGACAACCCCCGTTTCCTCTGGGGGCAAAACACCCACACTTTGTCCCCTTGCTTCAGGGTTGGACCATGCGCCCGAGTGTCATATGCCCGCTTCTGGCGGGCTCCAGCTCCCTCTAGGGCCTCTCTGGCCAGTTGGTGTACAGTGTCCAGTCGCTCTTTCAATCGTCGGAGATAGTCCGTTTCGTGACCGCCAGCAAGCTCAGGCTCAGGGGGTGAGCCAAACACCAAGTCCACCGGCCAGCGCATCTCCCTTCCGAACATCAGCCCGCCGGTGTGCACTGACTCGATTCCTGAACAGCCGTCCTATCGCCCACAAGACCAGAGGCAAATGTTGATCCCAGTCTCTCTGGTGTTGACTAGTGAGGATCGCAAGTTGGGCGCCAAGGTGCGGTTAAACCGTTCTACCAGTCCATCGCTTTGCGGGTGAAGGGGGGTGGTCCGGGTCTTCTTCACCCCCATCCGCTGACACACCTCTTTAAACAACCGGCTCTCAAAGTTCCGCCCCTGGTCGCTGTGCAGTTCATTCGGCACCCCAAATCGAGTGAACATTTCGTCCAGCAGTTTTTGAGCGGCTGTGGAGGCACTTTGATCTGGAATGGCGTATGCCTCCGGCCATTTGGTAAAATAGTCCATCGCCACTAAAACAAAACGATTTCCGGCCTCTGTGGTAGGGAAAGGACCCAGCACATCTACCCCAATCCTCTCCATGGGAGCCCGACGAGATACTGTTGTAGTGGCGCGTGAGAGCGTTGACCAGGTCCTTTCTGCGCCGTGCAAGCGTCACAGCAGTGGGCGTGCATCTCCGCATCTTGTCGACATCCGGGCCAATAGAATCGCTGCCGCAGCCGGCACTGTCTTTGCATTTCCAAAGTGCCCAGATCCAGCTGCTCCATGAACCCAACGGAGGACCGTTGTGCGTAAAGCCATGGGAACCAGAAGTTGCAAATGGTCAGTACCCCCTCTTGGTGCCTGCCATCTTCGGTAGATCACACCATCGTGCAACTCCAGGCTGCCCCACTGCGAATGTAACAACTTGAGTTCCGGCCCTTGGGAAGATACGGTTTGCCAATCGGGGCATTCCTGGGTCTCCAGCCAGCCCCTTACCTCCTTCAGCACTTGGTCGTCTGCTTGTAGTTGCCTTAACTGGTCGATGGTGAATGGTTCCTCTGCCCATCAGTGTCCTCTAGCCCGGCTGCTGCTGATGGGTCCCATACCCCTTTCTTCTTGCCGGCTGCAATATCGGCAGTCATCGAGGGCGCATGGCCGCCTGGAGAGGGCATCAGCATTTGCATGCTGCCGTCCTGGTCGATGTTGCACCTCGAAATCATACTCCTGAAGTATTTCTATCCACCTTGCCACCTGGCCCTCAGGTTGCCGGAAGTTTAACAGCCATGTAAGGCTAGCATGGTCAGTTCGAATCGTGAACTTAGTGCCCAAAGGTAAGGCTTGAAGTGTCGCACTGCCAAGATCACTGCCAATAGTTCCGCCGGGTAACACAGTAGTTTTCTCCGGCCGACTGAGGCTGCAACTATAGTAGGCCACCACTCTTTCTCCGGTCTCCCCTTTGGGAGAGTACTGCGCCGACCCCCACATTACTGGCGTCCGTGTCCAAAATAAAGGGTTGGTTGGGGTCAGGGTATGCCAGGACAGGTGCACTGGTAAGAGCAGCTTTGAGTTGTTGGAAGGCATCGGCGCAGTCCTCCGTCCACTCGAACTGTTGGCCCTTACTCGTTAGCTGGTGCAAGGGGTTAGCAATAGTTGCAAAGTTTTTCACGAATCTTGGTAGTATGAGGCTAAGCCCAGAAAGCTCCGCAGCTCGGTGGCGTTGGCTGGTGGGGCCAGTTGCTCACGGCAGTCACCTTTGTTGGGTCGGTAGCCACTCCACTTCGCTAACCACATGTCCCAGAAACTGAGTCTGTTGGGAGAGGAGGTTACATTTTGCGGGGTTCAACCGCAACCCGGCGCTACGAATGGCCGTCAAGACTTCCGTAAGTTGTGGATAGCCTGATCAAAGTCTCTGGCATGGATTAACAAATCGTCCAGATAGACCACACACGGGTTCGGGAATGTCTTTCAGCACCCTCTCCATCAGTCTTTCAAAAGTGGCGGTCGTTACACAGCCCAAACGGCATCACTTTGAATTGCCACAACCCTTGCCCTATGGTGAATGCGGTTTTGTGTCGGTCCTCTGGTGCTAGTTCCACTTGCCAATACCCACTGCGCAAGTCCAAGGTGCTGAACCAGCAGGATCCAGTCACATAATCCAGTGCATCATCGATGCGTGGCAGTGGGTACGAGTCTTTTCGAGTGACTTCGTTTAACCTTCGAAAGTCCACACAGGGGCGCCAACCCCCCGTTTTCTTCCGTACCATGACCATTGGTGCAGCCCAGGGGCTGTCCGAAGGCTCAATGACGTCGTTGGCTGCCATCTCACAAATCATTTCCTCGGCAGCTTGACGCTTCGCAAGAGGCAATCGGTGGGGGCGCAAACGAATGGGAGCGGCATGGCCAGTGTCTATGTGATGTTTCACTAAATTCGTTCTAGTACAGTCCTCCTCTCGAGCCGCAAAAACGTCCACATAGTCTCTCAAAAGTTGTTGAAGTTGCCCCTGCTGTGTCGCGTTCAGATGTTCCCCACTTCGACGGCCCAATTCCTCTACAGCGACGGTCTCAGCTGATGGGTGGTCGCGTGAGGAAGACCGTTGGGAAGCACTGGTCTGAGCTGCAACATTCTCCTGAGGATCCCCTTGAGCCTCTGCATCTCCTGAGCAACGATCGGGAGCCGGTGAGCCGCGGATTCAGGCAAATCCAAGCCAGCAGCCCTTCCAGGACGGTTCCGGCCCGTTTGGAGCGGCACAGTCTCATTACTTAAGCAAAGGACGGCCCTAGAGACATCAACACATGCTCCCCAGCGGGCCAACAAGTCCAACCCGATAATGCACGGATCTTTTATATCTGCAAGCCAGAATTCGTGGTTGGTCTGGCTCGTCCCTACCATCACAGATAACAGTTTCTTTCCGGGCATTACTGTCCGTTCACCCGTAACCGTGCGTAGTTCGCTATGTGTGGGGGTCCAGCCCTCGGGAAGAAGACTAGCTGTTTCGGGCAACACTCCTTTCCTCAGCAAACAAATAGTGGACCCCGTGTCCACTAAGGCACTACATGGCCATCCATCAATAGTGCAGTCCAGGTATAGTCCAGTGGAAAATCCACAGCGCCCAACTTTGAAGCAGTCTTTGTTGAGGGGTGCTGAAAAACGGAGCGAGGGCCCCCTCACGGCCTCACCCCGATGTCGTTTCCCTGCGGTGATGCTGTACGAGGTAACGGACTTGGGGCGGGGCAATCCCTGGCAAAGTGTCCTGGCTCTCCACATCGAAAACAGCAGTCCACTCGTTGTCTCTGTCGGGGGGTGGATGTTGATTGGGCCGGCTGACCTCCATTACCTCAGACAGGTCCCCTTCCACCCTTCGTTCAACGGCTCTGGTTAATCGACTCGGCGTGGTGTTCGCTTTGCCGGTGACTCCGCCTGTAGTATGTCTTCGACCGCTCAGCCTCTCTCATTGCCTCGCTCAAATCTCGGGGTGATGATAGACAGACATGCTGGCGAAGACGTTCTGGTGTGAGGCCCCGCAGGAAAGCATGAAGTCCGAGTTCTTCCCTCACTGTTGTCGAGAAGGTAGGATAACCTTTTCGTGTCAATACCCTGACGTCAGCGGCAAAGGCTCCTATACTCTCACCCTCATGCCGACGTCGGCTAGTCAGCTTGTCTCTGTTGCATTCTGCTGAAGTTCTTTGTCCAAAGCGACTGGTGAGAGCAGCTGTGAGAGCCTGAAGATCACGACACTCTTCTGATGTCAGATCAATGAGTACCTGTAGTGCGGGACCCTCCAAGGCAAGGGCCAAGTGTGTCGCAGCTTCTTCGCGGTTCCACTCATTGTGTGTCGCGGCCAGGTCCACTTGTGCAAGGTAGGGCTCTAAGGGCGTCAATCCGTTGTATCGCGGCAGCTTAGCAGGTGACGGAGAGAAGAGGACCGGCCGACTGGTAACCTGGGGTATCGCGGTGGCTGCCGACGACCCACTCTGGCCGTGCTTGGGCGATCGCAACACTGTCCGGGGAACACTGGCACCATCAGGTCGGTCTGCCTCTTTTCTCCGCACAGCTCCGCTGATCAGGCGCTTTAACGTAACGCTGTTCTCTAAGATGGCACGCTCTACTTCTTCAAGACTCTGTTCCATGACGGCGTCTTCTAAACAGCCTGGTCATCCCACTTCTGACACCAATGTAGCGACCCGTGGTCGAGTCTTGAAGATTTTCAAGCCGATTTCACCGTGCACCTCTTCCAAGCTGTCGGCTAGCGGATTGCCAGCATTAGGCACGCAGCTGTACCCAGCTCTTTAAGTCGAGCGCCGTGTCCCATACACCGCACGACTACGGCGTCTCGGCAGCACGCAGCTGTACCCAGCTTCTTGAGTAGCGAGCACTCGTGTCCCATACACCGCACGACTCCGAGTGTCTCGGCATTAATTGCTTAGATGAAATCTTAGCAATGAATAACAACTCTGTCCTGTTGTATCTCTTTATTCACAGATAGCCAGAAGCAAAGCTCAAATTCATCCGCTTAACCACTGTCAAGGTCAACAACAAAACGACATTTCTAAACGGCGGTATCTATTTACATTTTACAACCCGGACGATATCCCAACCCACCCCACCGGCTGCGCAAACACATATAACATTTACAACAGGAAAGACAATTACGAACTTAGTTAATCTTTACACACGATAACTTTCACATAAATTTCCCATACATTCCCCACAACTATTTTACATAATTTACCCACAAGGCGTCACTCCGCCAGCGCGGACTGCCGGGTTGCTACAATATATAGAAACATTAGAGTGGCAGTCTTTTAGAAAAAATATCTAAACTGCAGCTTGTCAACAAGCATATTACAAGCCACAGGTTAGAAATTTAAACTGATCTGAATTATTTATTCTAATACACACACACACACACAAACCTACAATTACTTAAATTTCATATTCTAAAATTGTGTATTAAATTTAACTGCAGCTTTTGACACTGTTAAGCAAAGCATTCTGCTATACCGATTTAAAAATGAAGTTGGATGAAAATTTGTAGTTGTGTCTTCAAACTTTGCAGACTAGATATTGGTATTACATCATTCTCATTTCAGTTTAGTCATGGCATTCTTAAGTGTCTTCATCTTAAGAAATTTAATTAAAAAAATCTTTCATTTCTATACATGTCACACTCAGCCGCATTTATGAAAACAAACTTTGTTATACTTCTTCATTAATTAACTGTTTTAGCGAGGCGAAACAGTACATGAGTAAACAATCCTTGTCATTACATTTGGAAAAACCAGAAGTTTCCTATGTAGTACTTACAGTGTTTTTTCTTTTTAGGACAGTTCTTTCAGGCAGACATAAGTGATTAGAGCAAGTACACTGTTCACAGAAAGTGCAGCATCCGAGTCTTAGAAGAGCACAATCCATATATGAGTATAACATATTCAGGTAACTCAGATGGTAGTTTCCCATACCTGGCAGGTTTCAAAAGTAGCTTACTGAATATGCTAAATGTGTGGGTATTTATGATGGTCAGGGACCTTAGAAGTCATCTGCAAGAACAGTGCCTTCTGCACCCCACTGAACCGGAACTACAATCATCAGCATTCCCCACTAAAGAACTGGACTATGATATATTATCATGACATGTGAGTCCCTGTCTTGCACCCCAAAACACGAGGGTGAGTCTCAGTACTTTAGCAAAACCAACTTTATTCAGCTTGAAACAGGAACAGCATGGTTATCTATTGTAGTGGGATCTACCAATCTCTTATACACAGACACAGCATTCAGGCAGGGTCATGGCCAAATAATACTGTTCCCTGCATTTATAATATTCTTTGCATCACACATTGACGAGAGGTGCTTATAGCACGGCGGTGATTGGCTCGGACTTGCTTTCGCGGCGAGCTGCTAAAGTGTTGGGAGCCTGCAGTTGCCCCAGCAACAGGCTATCTTCCACAGAAATGGTGATGCTCTTCAGTGTGTTGTCCCATTTTTTGGGTGGAGGGGGCTCCCAAAAGAGTTTAGAAACCTTACAATATTTACAGGTTCAAGTATATCCTGATTTTCTAAAAAAGAACACATTCCTAGTAAGCAAGCACTCCCTGTTGGAGACAGTCACCAACATGCTGTTGAATTTACAGTATATTTTAAATCCTTTTATTGGTAAATAAAATTTCAACTTGCTTTGTGTCACCACAGCATATACTATGATTATAAGTTACAGGCCTTCATGAAATTCCCACTGTAAATAAAATTTCTGCAGGCTTCCTGAACTCTGGATTGATTTACCTGTGTCAAACAATATACTCAGGGTCAGTGTCATCATATTCTACCAGAATCTTTGAGGTTTTCCAGTGCTGTGAAATTCTGTGAAATTGACCAGTTGCCTGATCAAGAGCAGCTGGAATCTGGATTTAGAAATATTTTTGATCCTGTTGATTTTTCTTAATATTTAATATTTGAAATCTGGATTTTAAAATGTTGATTCTGTTGATTTTTATTAATATTTATAAATTATGCAAGAACATTTCAGTACATAATGTATGTTTCTCACAACCCACTCAGACCCACTTAATCCAGTTTAGATTTCCAGGAAGCAGAAAACTATCCTGGCAACACTGAGCACAAGGCAGAAAAATGTTCTTGATGGGACACCAGATCATTGCAAGATACACTCCCATAAACACCCACAACTTGGAACTCATACACCCAAAGACAAACTCACATAGAGGGAAATTTAGAACCACAATTAACTTAATTTGCATGTGGGTATGTGGGAGGAAAACTGGACTTTTCTGCATTTATTATATTATTAAATTTGTAAAGCACACATTCAAAAGGAAATGCAACAAGATTTGAGTAGAAATTACTTTGTTGTGATGGACTGTGGAGGCTGGTTCTGGACTTCTGCCCAGTGCAGGCAGGATGAGCGCTAGTGCTCTCTGTAAGAGATGATTGAAAAGTGAACACATGAACTGAAATTAATCAGTTTCAAAGGCATGTTCAGAGAGGCCAAGATAAACTCCTGCTGTCTACATGGACTAGAATACAAGAACATGAGAAATGTGACAAACAAGAAAGACAATTCAGTCCATCAAGCTCATTTGTTTCGCTAACAACTGAACAATCCCAGTATCTCATCCAGATACTTCTTAAAGGCTTCTGCTTCAAAAACATGTTTTGGTAGTTTCTTCCAGATTCCCTCAACATTTCCCATAAATAAGTGCTTCCTGGTTTCAGTACTAAATGCAATTCATCTTAATTTCCCCTGGTGTCCTGGAGTATGCATTTTTATCCTCAACAACAACAACATTTATTTATATAGCACATTTTCATAAAAAAAAAATGTAGCTCAAAGTGCTTTACAAAATGAAGAATAGAAAAATAGAAGACACGATAAAAAATAAAAATAAGTCAACATTAATTAACATAGAATAAGTAAGGTCCGATGGCCAGGGTGGACAGAAAAAAAAAACACTCCAGAGGCTGGAGAAAAAAAATAAAATCTGTAGGGATTCCAGACCAAGAGACCGCCCAGTCCCATCTGGGCAAAGTTGAAAGGATTCTGTTGGTTCATCTTTATCGATGCCTTTGAGAATTTTGAAGACATGAATTTTGTCCCCATACAGTCTTCTCAGCTCAAGACCAAACAGGTTTAATTCTCTGAGTCTTTCAAACAATAACATCACTTTAAATCTTGTTTGCTTTTCTCTGCATAGCTTCAAGTGCTGCTATGTCTTTTTTGTTGTGTGGTAACAAGAACTGTGCACAATACTCCAAATACGCCTTTACTAGTGTATTATGTAGCATAATGTCTCTTGATTTATATTGCAATGACATGGGACAAGTTATATCAGCCAAGGATGAGTTACCAGAAGAATGAGCAAGTAGTACATCATAAATAGCAGGACCACCTATAAAAAATGGCAGCTCTGCAAAGTATGGCAGAAGGCAAGCAGTCCTTTTAATTATAGCAAGCCACCTCAAAGAGCCATGTAAATAGTACAGAATCTATCCGTTGTGGCACTCAGCTCTGACACTACATTGCTGTCAGAAGCAGGACATAGAGAGGACCTAAGTTCCAACTCAGTGAAGCGCTGAGTGCTTTGGAGACTTAAAACAAGTCTACTTGACTCCTTGGAGGAGGTGCTGGAGAGTCTTGAGGCTCAGATCTGTAACCTGGAGTGCTGTTTTCAGCAGCAGTACAGGGATGGAGACAGCTGAGAGGCCGGCCCCTCTGAATCTCCACCACTACTTCTCCATTGGCTAAAGTCCATTAGCCGATGTGCACGGACACTGGCAGAGCTTCAGGCTCATGGAGCTGGGGCATATTGTGGCAGATCAAGTTGACACTGAACCAAGTGAGCTGTGAGAAGCAGGGACGATGGTAAAAATGTGCAGGCAATGTACAAGGCAGATCATAGAGATGTTGTGAAGCACTGGTTAAGGGAAAGTCTCAAAGCTAAGATCTAGACCTGGAATGTAGTTTGCAGTGCCAGTTCAGTAAAGGAAAACAGCAAAAAGACTGGAACATCTGCATCTCCACACAAGGAAGTTCTCCTGCTTGTTTATAGCTGACCAGCGTTAAACACCTCTGTTGCACCACATGACAGCACAGCACTTAACATCTCTGATGTGCCACTTGCCATTGCAGCAAGCACATCCCTGCTTCAACATCAAACAACACAGTACTTTTTCCAACTTGTGCGGCAAAAGGCTAGCAGTCCTTTTAAGGATAGCAAGCCACCTCAAAGAGCCATGTAAAGAGCAGAGAATCCATCCAACATGGCCCTGACTAACGCTGCAATATTCAACAGTTTGAACTAAATAAACAAACTTTTTTGCCTTTTAATAGGTTCAGTGTTTTACTTAGATGATGAAAATATGTGTGACCATAAACCCCTGAATACTTTTCAGAGGCTACTTTCTGTAGGACAGTATCTCCCATCTTGTATTTATAATTGATGTTTGCTTTGAACACATGTATCACTTTGCAATATAAATTGATTTAGTTTTATTATCCTAAAAGCAGAACTGGTCAATCCACTAGGTGACAAAGGCTGCGGCCTAGGGCACTGTCATCTGAAGGGGGCTGTTTATAAGGGTTAAGGTTTCGGTGCTCTGTTTGCAAGCGGACAACCCCCAAAGATGTCAAAGTATGATAATAATGTCCACTGTATTTACACACTGAGGCATTGTTTGTGTTTCTGAAGGCCTTCATGCTCCAGACACTGAGGGGGACCACTCTGGATGTCATACTCTGATGATACTGAGTGGGTGCTGTTACCAGCTGAGCACTGTTTATAAAAATAGAAGTTTGCACTCTCCATACACCAAGGGGTGAGCGCCCCTTAAAGTCTGCGGTACATGTACAATGTAGCGCTGTTTGTGCTATTGAAAAGGTGTGCGCTCCGTACACCGTGGTTGACCACAGGTCATCAAAGTCTAATACTGACTATTTACAATGGAGCACAAGAGGCAACATCTGTCAACCCCGCCTAGAGCTCCAAATGGGCTTTGATAAAAGGTATACTCTTGCACATTTGAGAACATTGTGTCTTCTATTTTTCTATTCATTTTGTAAAGCACTTTGAGCTACATTTTTTTTGTATGAATATGTGCTATATAAATAAATGTTGATTGGTTGATTGATTGAACAAAACTGAAGCATCTGATGCAATTAAATTGTATTATTGAAGCAAGTCTGGAAATCAGAAACAGACTAGAAATACTGCAATCGAAGAAAAGACAGTATATGTGTCAATGTGAAGTTTTAGATTTCCATGCATGCCTAAAGGAGAAATAAAAGAGAAAGAAAAAATGGTCAAGTAAGTAGAAAAGGCCTAAAATAAAACATGTCAGTCCACATCCCTCTCTGCTGTCACAGCATGCCTGTTCCAAACTGAATAATCAATAGAACCTTCATAAAACGTTAGCAGCTTTCTGATCAATTTAGAAGTAACCATGAACAATGTATACCCATTAAGAATTTATAACCTAATGCTTCCATCGTATTGGAAGCTATCAAGACTTTTCTCAATGATGAGAGATGCATTCATTTCACCAACTAATGAAATAAAAAGTTATAAATTATATTTAAACTTGTAAAGTAAAGCTTGGATAGCTGTAACAAATGAACAATATAATGTAGAATGAAAGGCATGAAAGTTGAATCTCTGTAGTAAAATCTGAGATAAGTTTTTTATGTAGCAGTGGGCAAATGTAATCATGTAGAATACATATAGTAATGTCAATGGGTCAGAGTTTAACTAGCTGCAAAACCAAGTGGCTGCCTTGAGTTGCATTTGCAGGGAATTATATTATTTAGGCCAATTTGCTGTATTAAAATGGACAGTAGCAATGAACACGGTGTTTGAAGTGTTATGTTTTCTGAATGTCTGGTAATTGGCATTCTAGTTTTAAGTTGCATTTCTAAGTGTTGTTTTACATTATTGGTGTTCAGTTCACTAAATCTGATTTTGGGATTTTTCATCTTTGAAATTGTTTTATTTATCATCTTTTCCATCACCTTTTCCTTTTTCCCATGGTGTATCATAATTTTTTCACTTGCTGTTGTCATGACACGACATTGGCTGCTACTGTGTGTAGCCCTGGACGTCACACGTTTGATGTCAACAGCACTACATTACAAAAATCTGTACTTTGGATTCAACATCATACAAGATTGTGGACAAACCAAAAAACAAAAATCATCCATGTGTCTGTGTTATTTAGTCTGAGTTTCCTGACTGTTTTTTGAAATTAAGGCTACAGTTTTTGGGTTGAAGTTTACCTTTAATCATCAATAGGGCTGACTTTTGATTATGAACTTCTGATTTGGTCAAATGTTTCCTCTCTTTTGTTTCACCCAGTTCCACAGTCAAAGACTCTTTTTACCTTGAGCTGATCTCATTTATTTAGATTGTATTTTCCCTTTTCTCTTATTCTACACACAAAAAGCATGGCTGTGTCATTTTTACATTTATAAGACATTTTTATAATTTGCATTTTTGCTGTAGCTGTAAATGCTTGGGTCTCTTTAATTATTTTCCTGTTAATCTTCCTTTTTCAGCATAGTATTCCTTGATTAACGGTATCCTAATAATGACAATTAACAACAAGCAGAACAGACATTCAGGCAAACAACTCTCAATGCTAAGGCTGTAAATACTTCATCATCAGATCCATTAATCCACTCCTTAGTAATCAATGATTTAAACAAAAAGAAAACCTGGAAAACCAGAATGAAAATTATGATGTTGAAAATTGTAATGACCAAGTTAAAAAAAAAAAAACCCACAAAATTATCCCAATGTGCCAGTGATGCCCGATACCCACCATGACCCTTGCAACAGTTCAACTGTAGGGCATCAAGTAGTCATATCGATGATAAACCAGGCTGAGTGAGAGAGACACAACCAAGGCATTGCACAAAATAAACGGTTCCTTATTAGAAAATAGTGATATCAAAGTATCAGTTTGTATCAAAAAATTAAATAAAGTGGCCTTTATGAAAAAAGACATTAGTAAGTCCATTATAAATTCACCTTTTATATTTACGGTTGACCCTTGACATACGACCGGCCTGACGAGCAAACAACTTGATTTACAACCAAAATTTTAGTTTTGATTTATGACCAACATCTTGCGTTACGACCCGAATGCAGTCACGTGTATCCGCTTGTGCGATTGTAAACAAACAGCTAAGAGCGTTCGTAAGCGTCAGTCGGAGCCCAGATACATGTGTTTGTGAACGTAATTTCGGTCAGTGCAGTGATTTATCTATATATTAGCAAAATACCCGCACTTCACAGCAGAGAAGTAGTGTGTTAAAGAAGTAATGAAAAAGAAAAGGAAATATTTTGAAAATAACGTAACATGATTGTCAATGTAATTGTTTTGTCACTGTTGTGAGTGATGAGTGTTGCTGTCATATATATATATATATATTGTGGTCCCCGGCCGGGGCTGGAGCCCGGCCGGGACGCCCAGGAGGACCAGGGGAGGGCTTGTGCCTCCTCCAGACCGCGAGGGGGCGTCCGTCCTGGTTATGTGGGGGCCTGGGTACAGGGCTTAGAAGCCCAACCCTGTAGGGACCGAGGTCACCGCCAGGCGGCGCCCGATGCCGGTTTATCCGTGTGGTGCCGGGCCGGGGATGGAGCCCGGCCGGGATGCCCAGGAAGACCAGAGGAGGGCTTGTGCCTCCTCCAGATCGCAAAGGGGGCGATCGCCCTGGTTGGATAGGGGCCACGGGTAGAGGGCTCGGAAGCCCAATCCTGTAGGGGCCCGTGGCCACCGCCAGGCGACGCCCTAGAGCCTGAGGAACCCTGGAGCCCAGCACTTCCGCCACACCAGGAAGTGCTGGGGGGAAGACTTATTGTGGCGACCGGAGAGCTGCCGGGAGGACAGCCGACACTTCCGCCACACTGGGGCGTGGCCAAGGACTGGATGCCGGAAACACCTGGTGCTCATCCGGGAGCACTATATAAGGGGCCGCCTCCCTCCAGTCATTAGCGGAAGTCGGGTGGAAGAGGACGGAGCTAGCGGGAGGACTGGAGGCGCCAGAGAAAAGAGAGAAAGAGGCATTGTAAGGCCTGGAAAGAGAGACAGAGGCGTTGTAAGGCCTAGAGTTGTCGAATCGGTGCAAGAGGAACTGGGGAGTTGAGCGGGACAATCTGTAAATAGTGTAAATAAAACGAGTGTGTGGTCAAAACAATGATGTCTGTCTGCCTGTGTCTGGGGTCAAGTTCAC